>NC_062283.1:16635122-16952181 GCF_902655055.1 Lutra lutra
TGCATCAACTGAGAAACCAGAGGAAATCAAGAAATACATGGAGACAAATGAAAACACAATAGTCCTAAATCTTTGGGACACAGGAAAAGCTGCCCAAGAGTGAAGATTATAGCAATACAGGCCTACCTCAAAAAGCAAAAAAAACCCACAAAAAACCTTAACCAATCTAACCTTACACCTAAAGGAGCTAGTAAAACAACATCAAAGCCCAAACTAATAGAAGGAAAGAAATAAGATTAAATGAAATAAAGACAGAAAAAACCTCCAAGAGTACAAGTTAATGAAACCAGGAGCTGATTCTTCGAAAAGAACAAAACTGATCAACCTTTGGCCCAGACGCAAAAACAAAACAAAACTCAGAAAATCAGAAATGAAGAAATACCACCACAGAAATACAAAGAATTGGGGCACATGGGTGGCTCAGTTGGTTAAGCATCTGCCTTTGGCTCTGGTCATGATCTCTGGGATCGAGCCCTTTGGTGGGTTCCCTGTTCAACAGGGAGTTTGCTTCTCCCTCTTCCCTTCTCCCCATTCATGCTCCTTCTCACTCATGCTCTCTAATAAAAAATCTTTAAATTAAAATAATAAACAAGATCACTCAGCAAGTGAGTCACATAGCCAGAATTTGAACATAAATCTTCAAGTAAAAGTCTGTTTTTAAAAAAAAATACAAAGAATTAGAATATTATGTAAAATCATAAGCCAACAAATTGGACAATGGAAAATTTCCTAAAAACACGTAACCTAAAACTGAATCAGAAATAAATTGAAAATTTGAACAGACTAATTACTAGCAATGAAATTAAATCAGTAATTAAAAAAACATTCCCAATAAACAAAAATCTGGGACCAGATGGCTTCACAGATTAATTCTATCAACATTTAAAGTTCAGATAACACTGATTTTTCTCAAACTATTCCCAAAAATAAAAGAAGAATGAAAGATTCTAAATTCATTTGACAAGGCAAGCATTACCCTGGTACTAAAACCAGATAGACAATACAAAAAAGGAATAACGCCCTATGCTTTACAAGATTATTTTTAAATGAGCTGCAATACATAAAATTACCTGAACTTTTTACATAAATCAGGTGATACTGCAGAACCTAAACTTAGTAATATCTTGTCTATGAAGGACGTAAACACTGTACTTATCGTCACATCAATGATGAACTAGCAGCAGCCATAGCTCCTGGCTGACCATGTAACCTAAAACTTCTAAACTTCCCACAGAAAGTTCTGTGTGTTGAAGCCAGAGATAGTAAATGTCTACACCTAAGGGCACTGACTGTCATCTCCTAACTGCTTTGCCTGGATTTTTCCGAAGAAAGCGTCCTCTGCTTTTAAAATCCCATGTTCGCTAACCACTTTCCTTGAGCCATGGGGAGCCTTCCTTCCACCAAGTGTAACAATCAGTAGGATAAATATTTTTGTTTTCAGTTAGATAAATCTTTTGGTTAAAAAGAAAAAAAATCAGCTTGTATTCTGATAGGTCAACTTTGAATTTGATATTCTAAATATCTCCCAGTATACATTCAGAAGGTACAGCCTATCTCACCTGCTTCACTGTTTAACAGTGGCATCATCTGAAAACTGGAAGTCACTAAACACTTATCAGCAAAAATGTGGCTGACCCTAGTCATCAGAGGAAACCTTCAGAAGAGGGTACACAGTAATGAACACAGACTGTGTTAATAACAATAATAACAATAATAGCTATATTTATCGATTGCTCCATAAATACCATTGTTCTTAGCCCTTCACAGGTCTTAATTCTTTTAATTGTTCACAATCCCATGACATAGGTATTATCATCAATGTTTTGCAGATGAGACAGTTGAAGCAAGGAGAGGAAAAGTATCTTGCTCAAAAGTTACCCAGCTAGAAGTGGTAGAGCTAGGTGAAATTTGAATGTGCTTAATTTGTCTGGCTTCTAAAGACATGATCTTACCGTGTTTATTTCCCTTAAATATAAGCTACCATTCACTGAATACTTACTAAAATCCAGACACTATGCTAAGTATATGAAGCCTCTTGTTTAATCATTTCACTTTATGGGTAAGAGAACTGAATTCACAAGTGTTAAGTAACCTGTCCAACTTAGTAAGTGGTAAAGTCAGGATTTGAATACAAACCCAATTCCAAAACATAAATTTTAGTACCATATTGCATTCTACATCTAACTACTAAAATGTAATTAGTCACTTCAAAATTTAAAAAAAAATAGAGGAAAAAGGAAAATGATTCATTAAGGTTAGTAAGTGCAACAACTCGTATATCACTTTGAAGAAACCAAAAGAAGGCATCTAAATAGACGGGAAAGTCAAGTGGCAAAGCAATTAAATTTGAATGAAATAAGGACCTATCAGTATTTGGAATTCTAAAAGGCTCAGCCATCATACTCATTGAATAAGAGCCTGAAAGAAAGCGGATAGGAAAAATGGCAGAATGAGAATACAAATACGCAAGTGGAAGAAAAAGCAGAGATGTTGCTATAAATATCTTATACAGTACAATTTTAATTGGCATAAATAGAATGGCAGAAACAAAGCCAAAAATGTAATAACCAATTGCTTTAACCAGACCATGCTTAAAAAACAGGGTTCAGTAGTAAGGACCACACTTTAAAAGGAATAATTATCAAATTAAGTGAAATGAGGATAATGCCTAAGATATCCAGATACTATGTCATTTGAGTTTCTATCTCTAATCTAGATCTTTCCCTTAAGCCCTCAACCATGGTTAACATAGCCTAGCACCTCCATTTAACACTAACACATCTTCTTCCTGAAACCTAAACTTTCCTGTGTTTCCCAATTATTCAGTTAGCCAAGCTAAGAACCTTAGCTGTTTACATGGTCTCCACCTCTTCCCTTACTCCACAATATCTACCCTAGCCACCAGTGAATCCATCCTTCCTCCAGAAGCTCCTGAATAGAATTACCATTATCTCTTGCCGGGATAACTTCTACGGTCATTATTCAGCTTTCCTGCCTTTTGCTCTATCTCCAAACCTCTCCAATTTACTGCCTATATTAGGAATTTTAAGCTACAGTTTTTCAAAACTATAAGTCATGACCCATCGGTAAAATAAGTTTAGTGAGCAACTTTTAATGTAATAGATTAGATCTTACATTAGTTTTTAAAGAAATTAGTGTACATAGTAATATATTACTATGAAACTTGTTTCAAATACACATTTATGGGTGTCTGAGAATGTGTACTGAGTCATGATTTAAATGCATTTCTGAGGGTCTCAGTCCAACAATTTGAGAAGCATTAACTCTCACAGATGAGTAATCTCAATAAATTACAAGACGACTACCCCATGCTTAATGTTCTCCAAAGCTTTCATTACTTTTCAGATAAATTACAAATTCCTTAGTGCTCTGCACACGGGTTTCAGGACCTGACCTCTGCTTACCTCCCAGGGTTCATTCAATTCTTAACACTCCCTGGACTGAATTCTGTGGCTCAGAGAACAGACTTCCCCCCAGTTCCCTGACAGGGTTCTGTACACTCACACTTTGGGCATACCTTTCTCCCTTCCTGGATGTCCTCATCTCTCCCCCTTTATTATAGAAGAGTATCATCATCCATTGAAGAATCATCTCAGCCATCTTCTCCACATGTTTGTCGACTCTCTAAATTTGCTGTTGCTCTGAGCACATCGACATAATATTCACTTTCCTACAAGAGTGACTGTGTCTGCTTAACTATAGATCTGCAAGGTCCTTAAGAAAACTTTTGTCTTGAGTATCCATATTCCTAGCACAGATCCCATAAACAGGTGACCCTAAACATTTCCAGGAAAAAAAAATAATTCTGCACATCAATGGGACTAATAAATCCTAGTATTACAGGTCAGTGGACTAACCACCTATAAAAATAATTTTCTGGTAGGAGAATTATAAGTAATCACTAGAAATGTGTAATGTTAAAAGAAACATACCCCATTAGGAGTGAGCTTCTGCTACCTCCTGTCCCTTGCTAATACTACTCTTTCCCTTTACTCACAATTCACTTTTCCATACGTAGTATGGGAATTTGATTTGGATTTATCTGCTTGCCTGAAACAACTACAAAACCAGATAGAACATACAATGTTTTTTCAGATGTCGCACATCAAGCAACGCAAGATAGTGACCACTAAGAAAGAGTAAACAAGTGAAGGGAGCACTACAATTGCTTCACCACACTGCTTGGAGAGAATCCCTGGGCTGCCATGCAGGGAGAAGAAACAGGCAAAACTTAACAATGTCCCTAAGTAGGGGAGAGAGATATGTGGTAAGAGTCTGCAGGAAAGAGAACCCGAGAGGACAGAGCTATAGAGGGTGTATGTTCAAGATCTGCAAAGGAGTCTTAAGTCTTGAGTGGAGTATTGGGATCGTTAAGTTCATGTGTCAGCTTGACTGGAGTTAAGAGGTGCCCAGATTAAACATTTCTAGGTATGTCCATGAGGATGATTCTGGAGAAGACTGGCATTTGAATCAGTGGATTCAGATTGTTCTCCCTGACATGGATGGGCCTTATCCAATTCACTGAGGACCTGAGCAGAAAGGTGGAAGAGAAAACATTACCCCTTTTGCTTCCTCCCTTATGCTTAAGCTGAGATATTGGTCTTCTCATGACTTTGGCCTGGAATCGACACCATTTACATGGTTCTCAGGCCTCCTTTGGACTTGTAATCGCAATCACATTGAATTCCCTGGGTCTCCAGCTTGTAGGTGGCAGATGTGGGACTTCTCAACTTTCACAATCATGGGAGTCAATTCCTCATAATAATTCTGCTTCTTATAGATTTATCATACTGGTTCCATTTTCCTGGAGAACCCTAATACAAACACCAATCATGCATATAATGCTGCTTGAAGCTGGAAAAAGAACCATTTCAAGGAGAGAGACAGATAATCCCCAGATCTCAAAGGACTGGGAATAGTTTGTGTTTTTATTAATCATGGAGAAAACTAATTCTTGGAGCATTCATAGGTATAGTATTCACAAGAATATTGAATCAGGGATGGGGAAATATTATCCCTAAATTAAAGGCTACTTTACTCTCACCTAACAAGGCTTAAAAGCAAACCTCAAAAGGATCACTTGGCCCTAAATTAACTAAGCCACATCCCAGAATAAAGTACAAGGAATTTACTAGAATACACAAATATCCAATTACCAACCAGGTAGAAACTCATGAATTCTATCATCAAAAATTACTAGGCAGGCAAAAAAGCAGGAAAACAATGCATTATGAGAAGAAAAATCAATCGACTGAAATCAGCTTTAAAAATGTCACAAGAGATATACCAGCAGACAAGTATATTAAAAGCAGTTCTAATGACTACATTAGAAGTGAAGTGAAGAAGGTTGAGGATAGCTTGAAGATATTAAGTAGAGGTATTAAAGATAAAACCCTCAAAAATAACTTCTAGTGGTGAAAAACAATGTCTGAGATGACAAGTACACCGAATAGGATTAAGAACAGTTGAATACTATAGAAAAGATTAGAAAACTTGGAGATATGGCAATAAAAACTAAAATAAAAAAAAATCAATTCATCAGTAAGCTGTGTGATAAAGCCTTATATACATATATATGCACATATATATTTATATACATATAAATATATATTTGTATATATGTATGTATTTAATGTATGTATGTATTAATATATGTATATATAATACAATTTAATTTATATTTTATATGTATATATTTGTATATAAATTATATGTATATAAATATATACATATAAAATTGGAGAACCTGAAGGACACGAAAAAAGAAAGGCTAAACCTTTAAAGAAATACTGAAAAAATTTTTTAATTTAAAAATTTTATTCGAGTACATGCACACACAAGCCAGGGGAATGGCAGAGGGAGAGGGAAAAGTAGGCTCCCTGTTGAACAGGGAGCCCAATGTGGGGGCCTGATCCCAAGACCCTAGGATCATGACCTCAGCCAAAGGCAGACACTAAAACAACTGAGACACCCAGGGAATTTTGAAATTTTCTACATTTAACGAAAATCTATAAACTAATATCCAAGAAGCTTAACCCCTAAGCTCAAGAAACATCAGGGGGAAAAACCCTACAGCAAATCATGTCCCAATCAAATTGCTTAAAATCATTAATAAAGACAAAGTCTGAAAACCACTCGGGGGGGGGGGGGGGGGGGGGGGGGGAAGGCACCTTGCATATAAGGGAACAAATATAAGAATTATAACAGACTTCTCACCAAAAACGATCAAGTGAGAAGACAATAAAGCAAGACCTTTAAGTTACTGAAATAAAAAACTTAGCCTAGAAATTCTCTACCCAGTATCAAACATGTAATAGTTCTAAGAATCACCAAGAGATCTGCCCAAGAATATTAAAGTCTTTCCAGCAAAGGAAAATGATACTAGATGAAAATTTTTATCTGTACAAAGGAATGAAGGGCTGTAGAAATGGTAAATATGTGCTAAAATATAAGTTCTCATTTTAAAGTGTTTTAAAATTATAATTATTTTAAACAGCACTTACTAGAGGTTTATAACATGTGTAAAAGTAAATTGTATGATAAAAGTAGCAAAAAACCTTGAGTTGTGCTTAAAGGCTTATGTGTAAACTGATAGGTTATCTGAAGGTTAAGGGTGGTAGGTTTATATATCATAAACCACTAATAAAAAAAAAGTGATACCAAATAAACAGACAAAGGAGATAAAAATGAAGCCATAAAATATTTTCCATTTATCCAAAACACATCAGAAAGAGGGAAAAGTGAAACAAAAATATGGGCATGACAAATAGAAAACAAATAGCAAGATAGTATGATAGATATAAATGCAACCATATCGTATAAAATATAAATGGTCTAAATGTCCCAATAAAGAACAGAGACTATCATATTGAGATAAATAGCAAAGCAAAACCCAATGCTGCCTATAACAAACACCTTAAATATATAAACCCAAAAAGGTTGAAAGTAAGATAGCAGGAAAAGATATGCTATACTTAAACTAAGAAAAAGAAAGCAGTAGTGGCCATATTAACATAAAACAGTTTTCAGAACAAAGAATATTGCCTGAGGTAATTCTGACATATTTGGTCAATTAATACTTGACAAGAGAGCCAAGAACACTTGAAGGGGAAGTAGTCTCTTCAATAAGTGATGCAGGGAAATTGGATAACCACAGGCAAAAGACTTAAATGGGACTCCTCTTTTACAATACTCAGAATTCAAATGGATTAAAGACTTAAACATAAGACTTGAAACCATAAGTCTCCTGGGCGGGGGCTGGGGGGGGGGGGTTGGTAGGCAGGGTAAAAGTTTGACATTGGTCTTGGCAACAACTTTTTGTATTTAACACCAAAAGCAACCAAAGTAAAATTTAAAAACTGGGACTACATCACACTAAAAACCTACACAGCAAAAGAAACAATTAAAATAAAAATGCAACCTACCAAAAGGATGAAGTATTTGCAACTCATTCTGGTAAGGGATTAATTAACTCAAAAGCAAAAAACAAAGGAACCCAATTTAAATATATGCAAGGGATCTGAAGAGAAAATTTTCCTAAAGAAGATAATTACATGGCTGATATATACATGCAAAGGTGCTCAGCACCACTAATCAGGGAGATAAAAATCAAAACCACAATGAGATATTACTTCATACCTGTTAGAATTCCTATCAAAAAGACAAAGGAGTACAAGTCTTGGTAAGGATGTGGAAACAAAGAAAACCCTGGGGCACTATTAATGGAAATGTAAATTATAAAGCGACTATGGAAGGTTAAATCGCTAATATGGAGGTTCCTCAAAGATTTTTACAAAGAACTACCAGATGACTCAGCAATTCCACTTCTGGGTATATATCCAAAGGGAACCAAATCACTGTTGAAGAGATATCTGCATCCTCACGTTTATTACAGTGTTATTTACAATAGCTAAGATATGGAAACAACTCATCTATTGATAGGTGAACAGATAAAGTAGATGTGGTACACTATTTGGTCCTAAAAATGCAAATCCCATAATATGCAATGACATAAATGGACTTTGAAGACATTATGCTAAGTGAAACAATTCAGAGAAAGAAACACTATTTGATTTTACTTATGGAATTAAAGCCCTACTTAAACGGCAACCCTATGAAGTGCCCATTGATAGATGAATGGATAAGGAAAGTGTGGTACATATGTACACTGGAGTATTACTCAACCACAAAAGAAATCCTGCCATTTGCAACAATATGGATGGACCTAGAGGGTACAATGCTAAATGAAGTAAGTCAGAGAAACACAAATACCCTATGATTTCACTCATATGTTGAATTTAAGAAAGGAGGAAACAAACAAAAACCCAGACCCCGAAATATAAAGAACTGGTGGTTGGCAGAAGGGAGGTAGGTGGAGAGATGGGTGAAACAGATGAAGAGAGTTAAGAGAATGGTTGTCTTGATGAGCTCTAAGAAATGTATAGAATTGTTGAATCATTATATTTTATTCCTGAACCTAATAGGACACTGTATATTAATTACACTTGAATTAAAAAAAAAACTTACCAAACTCCTAGAAAAGAGTATCAGTTTTGTGATCACTAATGGTGGGACTTGGGAGGATAGGGGTCAAGAGTGTATGAAAGTGATCAAAAGTTTCAAACTTCTAAGAAATACAGGGGATGTAACATAGATATGGTATACTTGAAAACTGCTAAGAGTAGATCCTAAAAGTTCTCCCTGCAAGGAAAAAAAAGTTGTAATTTTATGAGAAGCTTTGTGTTAACTAAGCTTACTATGGTAATCATTTTGTAATATATGCATGTCAAGGCATTATGCTGTAAACCTAAAATTTCTATAGATTTGTATGGCAATTACAACCAAAAAAAGCAAAACAGCTTTATTGCATATATAAAGTTTTAATGGTTTGGATAGAACATCAAACCAGCCACAACATTCCTTTAAGCCATAATGACTTAGAGAGCTGAGAAAACTCCAGGAGAAAAGTTGGAATCTACTAGAAGTCGGTTCATGAGATTTAAGGGGAAAAAAAAAGAAAAAAAACCCCATAATATAAAAGTATAAGGTAGAGCAGCAAGTGCTGATGTAGAAGCTGCAGCAAGTTATCTAGAAGATCTAGCTAAAATAGTTACTGACAGTGGCTACACTAAACAGATTTTCCATGTAGACACACAGCCTTCAATTGGAAGATGCCATCTAGGACTTTCATAGCTAGAGAAGAAAACTCAATGCCTGGCTTTGAAAGACAAGCGGAGTCTCTTGTTAGGGAGAATGGAGCTGCTGACTTTAACTTAAAGGCAATGCTCATTTACCACTCCAAAATCCCAGAGCCCTTCAGAATGATGCTAGATTTACTCAGCTCATGTTCCATAAATGGAACAACAAAGCCTGGACGACAGCACATCTGTTCACAATGTGGTTTACTGAACATTTTAAGCCCACTGTTAAGAGCTGCTGCTAAAACGACAAGATTCCTTTCAAAATATTACTGTCCACTAACTGTGTGCCTGGTCACCCAAAAGATCTGGTGGACATGGGCAACAAGATGAATGCTGTTTGAGGCCTGTTAACCACATCCCTTCTGAAGCCCATGGATCAAGGACTCATTTCTACTTAAGTCTCATTTAGGAATGTGTTTCATAAGGCTATGGCTGCCACAGATATTGATTCCTCAGACATATCTGGGAAAAGCCCAGTGAAAACCTTCTAAAAAGAATCCACCATTCTAGAACCAGTAAGAACATTTATGGTTTATGGGAAGAGGTTAATAGATCAACATTAACAGGAGTTTGGGAGAAGCGGATTCCAATCCTCATGGATGACTTTGAAGGGTTCAAGATTCTAGTGGGGAATTAACTGTAGATGTGGTGGATAGAGCAAGAGAATTAGAAGTGGAGCTTGAAGATAGGACTGAGCTGCCGGAATCTCATGATAAAATTTGAGCAGAGGAGTTGTTGCTTCTTATGGATGAAAAAAATTGGTTTGAGATGGTATCTATTCATGGTGAAGATGTTATGAGGATTCTTGAGATGTCAACAAAGGTTTTAGAATATAACAAACTTAGCTAATAACATAACAGGATTTAAGAGGACTGACTCCAACTTTTGAGAGAAGTTTTACCATGAATAAACTATTAAAGAGCATCTCATGCTACAGAGAAATTGTTCATGAAAGGAAGCGTCAATGTGGTGAACTTCATTGTTGCCTTATCTGAAGAAATCACCAGTCACCCCACCTTCAGCAACCACCACTCTGACCAGGCAGCAAGAATCAACAGAGGCCAGAATTATTACCGGCAAAAAGGTTAGGATTCACTGAAAGCTCAAATAGCATTTTTAAGCAAGAATGTATTTTGAAAGTATATACAAGTGTGTGGCTAGATAGAATGCTATTGCATACTTAATAGACTACAGGATAATATAATCCTTTCCTCTGTATGCACTGGGAAGCCAAATCATTTGACTTGCTTTGTTGCAATATTTATATTATGCTGATCTAGAACTGAATTTCAGGATCTCCAAGGCATGCCTGTACACAGTCCAGAAATAGAGCTACACATACAGTCCAATGATTTCTTCAAAGTTTCCAAGAAAACTCAATGGGGGACAAATAATTGTTTCAGTAAATGATCTGGAATATTTGGACAGCCATATGCAAGAGAAGGCGGCGGGGGGGGGGGGGGAGAACAACCCTTCACATGATACAAAAACTAACAAAATGTTAGCTGAAATAAGATCTAAAACTGTAAAACTCCTAGAAGAAAATGTAGGGAAGAAAGAAAATGGGAGATGGCAGAGAAGTAGGAGGCCCTGTTTCAACCGGTCCCCTAAAGTGAGCTAAATATCTACCAGAACACTCTGAACACCCATGAAATCAGCCTGAGTAGGATTATACACTTCTGGATCGCTACATGGGCAGAAGACACAGCGGAGAGGTAAAGCAGAGTGGGAATGCTCGGACTGATATCGGAGGATAAGCAAAAGGGGAAGGGAGCCACCAGAAGCAACTCACTGGAAAGTAATACCCTAATACAAAAGTGCCCTGTGGTTGGGAACCAGCATTAACTTGGAGTCTGGTTAAAAGCACTCAGAGCAAAAGATTTTAAGGGGCAACTGGTGGAATCAGGTGGTCACAGGCACATGCCTAAGCCCACGGACCTAGGATGGCCCCTGCCGGCAGACACCTGTGCCAGAGAACATGCTGTGGTGCCTCCAGACTGTGGTCCCTGAGCTCGTGGATTTCCACTGCTTGCACCACCGCTCAGCTGGGCACACCTCCCCTTCCGCCCGCACCTGAGAAAGCCTGGTGTGGGCGCCAGCTGACAGTCTCTAGGCCGCACCCTTCCACGACCAGCCAAGGGTCTGAACACTCCCAGCCCATGCCTGAGCGAACCCAGCGTGATCTCCGGTCGGGATCTCTTAGCAGCAGCCTTCCTCAAACTGTGCAAACACAGGGTCTGAGTGCACCCTGCATGGGCCTGGACCCCAGACAGCAGTCCCGGCAAAGGCAGCCACTGCCGCTGAAAGCAGGCTCCTCAGACCAATTTTGCTTGTGGTTTTAGTAGCATGGGTGCAGAGATAGGCAGGTACCTCAGTTGACCCCTGGGATGGTAGTGGCTGGGGGTGCACACTGCCTGTAAGAGGTTGTGCTGTTCAGCTGAGTTTGCAGAGGGGGAGTCTGTGTGTTCTGGACCACCCAGAAGGAAGCAGACTGAGGCTTCTGAGACAGATTTGGGTACAGACAGTTTGCTTTCCACTAAACCTCAGAAAAGCCCAAAAAGCGGCCAAAGAACAAAAACCTTCAGAGAACAAAAGCCTGAAAAACCAGTTTCCACAGAACCCAACCCCTTGATAGGGGGCAGGACGACTCAACCCAAGCAAAACTGACGGGAGACCCAAAAGTTCATTTTCCCTTTTGTTTCCTTTGCCTTTGAAGACGTATCTTGAAAGAAGTTGCTGTGGCTGATATCGAAGAGGTTACTGCCTCTGTTCTCCTCTATGATTCTGATGGATTCCTGTCTCACGTTGAGGTCTTTTATCCATTTCAAGTTTATCTTTGTGTACGGTGTAAGAGAATGGCTGAGTTTCATTCTTCTACATATAGCTGTCCAATTTCATCAAGATCAAAAGCTTCTGCACAGCAAAGAGTCAACAAAACAAAGAGGCAACCCACAGAATGGGAGAAGATATTTGCAAATGACAATACAGACAAAGGGCTGATATCCAGGATCTATAAAGAACTTTTCAAACTCAACACACATAAAACAGATAATCATGTCAAAAAATGGGCAGAAGACATGAACAGACACTTCTCCAATGAAGACATACAAATGGCTAACAGACACATGAAAAAATATTCATCATCACTAGCCATCAGGGAGATTCAAATTAAAACTACATTGAGATATACCACCTTACACAAGTAGAATGACCAAAATTATCAAGACAGGAAACAACGTGTGTTGGAGAGGATGTAGAGAAAGGGGAACCCTCTTACACTGTTGGTGGGAATCCAAGTTGGTGCAGCCACTTTGGAGAACAGTGTGGAGATTCCTCAAGAAATTAAAAATAGAGCTTCTCTATGACCCTGCAATTGCACTACTGGGTATTTACCCCAAAGATACAGATGTAGTGAAAAGAAGGTTCATCTGTACCCCAATGTTCATAGCAGCAATCACCACGGTCACCAAACTGTGGAAAGAACCAAGATGCCCTTTAGCAGACGAATGGATAAGGAAGATATGGTCCATATACAATATGGAGTATTATGCCTCCATCAGAAAGGATGAATACCCGACTTTTGTATCAACATGGATGGGACTGGAGGAGATTATGCTTAGTGAAATAAGTCAAGCAGAGGAAGTCAATTTTCATATGGTTTCACTTACTTGTGGCGCATAAGGAATAATATGCAGGACATTAGGAGAAGGAAAGGATAAGTGAATTGGGGGAAATCAGAGGGGGAGATGAACCATGAGAGACTGTGGACTCAAATGGAGGGTTTTGAAGGGGAGGGGGCAGGGGGTTAGGTGAGCCTGGTGACGGGTATTAAGGAGGACACATATTGTATGGAGCACTGGGTGTGGTACATAAACAATCTTGGAACACTGAAAAACATTTAAGAGAGAAAAGATAGGGAAACTGATCATGAATTTGCCTAAGATTTCTTAAGCACTTCACCAAAAAAAGCATAAAGTATAGAAGAAAAAAATGAATTGGGAAAAAAAAAAATCAATTGAGCTTAATGAGAACGAAGAACTTTTGCTCTTTAAAGATATGTTATAGGGGCGCCTGGGTGGCTCAGTGGGTTAAGCCGCTGCCTTCGGCTCAGGTCATGATCTCAGAGTCCTGGGATCGAGCCCCGCATCGGGCTCTCTGCTCAGCAGGGAGCCTGCTTCCTCCTCTCTCTCTGCCTGCCTCTCTGCCTGCTTGTGATCTCTGTCAAATAAATAAATAAAATCTTTAAAAAAAAATAAATAAAGATATGTTATAGTCAAGCCAGCACTTTCTAGGGATATGTCCTTGAGTAAGTTCTATTTGTCCTCATGTCCTCCTTTAGCAAATGGAGGTGAAAATATATTCCTCAGGGATATGGTGAAGACTGAATATATGGAATTCAATGCATTTAGTGAAGGTTTTTAGGTGTCTAACAAGCTGTACTAGCTATGTACATTAGGCCTTCAATAGCTATGAAAGATTAAAAAAAGACACATAAAATATAAAAAGATAAGCCCTAGACAGGGAGAAAAGCTTAAACATACCTAATAAAAGAACTCATATATAGAATATATAAAGAACTCTTAACTCAAAGTAAATCTTTTTTTTTTTTTTAAAGATTTTATTTCTTTGACAGACAGATCACAAGTAGGCAGAGAGGCAGGCAGAGAGAAAGGGGAGGAAGAAGGTTGCCTGCCAAGCAGAGAGCCCAATGCGGGACTTGATTCCAGGACCCTGAGATCATGACCTGAGCCGAAGGCAGAGGCTTAACCCACTGAGCCACCCAGGCGCCCCCAAAGGAAATCATTTTTAATAGTGAAAATTTGAAGATCTATTACCCAAGAGATAAAGATGGAAAATAAACACATGAAAAGATGTTCAATACCATTAGTCATTACAGAAATGCAAATTAAAACCACAATGAAATATCATTACATTTCTGCTGGAAGGGCTATGATTAAAAAGATTAACATTACCAAGTATTAGGAAGAGTATGAGCATCTAGAACTCTCAAAGACTGTTGGTGGGAATGATAAATGGTTTAACCACTTTAGGAAACATTTTGGCAGTGTTTCTTAGAAGGTAAACATACACCAACAATGATCCAGTCATTCCACTCCTATGTATTTACTCAAGAGAAAATCCACAGCCATACAAAGGGTTATATACGATCCCAAATGCTTTCCTTATAACAAAAACCTGGGACTTCAAAATGGCCACCAGCTGGTGAATGGATCGACAAACAGTGGTATATCCATGAAGGAACTATTACTTGGCAATTTAGAAGAATGAACTAGTGATATACATAATATGGATAAATCTCAAAATAATTGTGCTGAACGAAAGAAGCTGGTAGGAAAACATTACACACTTTGATTTCATTTATATCAGATTTTTTAAATTGCAAACTCATCTATCATGGCAAAAATCAGTGATTGCAAGGAGGCAAGTAAGGGGGACAAAAAGGGCAGGAGGGAAGGATTTCGAAGGGGCAAGAACATCTTGGAGATGATGGATAGCTACATTATCTTGATTGTAGTGACTGTCCTTGGTATAGACATAGGTTAAAAACTCAAATGACATACTTTAAATGTGCACAATTTTATTCCAGTTGTCTCTATATAAAGCTATAAAGAATTACTTGTCTTATGACGCATTCTTCATAGACCTACATGGAAAAGTAGCAAATCAATGTCAGGTGATATGTGTTTCCTAGCTGGGAATAATACATCAAATGTATCACTGGGGGTGTACTGGTAGAGATCTGTAGGTCAGGAGAACAGCCCAACACTACTCAAATCATTCCACAGAACACTGCACACAATGCTCTGTCCTTGTGTGGGGTGGGGCCAGATGCGGCAAAGATGGAAAGACAGTTGACTTATCCATTATCTGGTCACATTAATAGCAATCAACATGGTTTAATAACTTTGAAAGTCACATACCTGGATTTGTCATTTAATTTAGGATCCTGAATTTTTACTGATGGTTCTTGTAAATCTGAGGAATCTTTTGAAGTGACTTCCAATCATGAAAATTCAAAACAAAAATGGTTAAGCTTCAAGTAAATATGTAAGTATACTACTCAAGTCTTAGGATAGATTTTTTTTTTCAAAGCTGACCTTGTAGGTCATCTGGTTTCCATTTTTCAGGTGAACTATCTGCTGTATTTCTTTGCTGTAGAAAAAAAAATATGGTGACTTTGAAGTCCCTCTTTTAAAGTTCTTTTAGAGTCACTTTACATATCCAAAGAAAAGCATTTCTAAATACGAAGATACTGGGTTTTTACTCATTAGACTGGATTCCTAAGGACTGTTGGCTATTTCAAAAAATTGATGTATCTGCCCTCAGGAGTTTTGTCAGTACCAAAAACACTATGTTACATTTCTGTGTAATATCCATGTAATCAAATATAAGAAAATGAGGACTGGTCTGAATACCTATATATGCCAAACAGTAGGTTAGGATTAAAAACAGGATGTAGAGTATCTAAGGGCTACAGTTTAAAGGAGCTATTACCTCCATTTTATAGATAAGAAGCCTCAGACTCAGTGGTATTAATTTTCCCAAGTTCCTATATCTAGTAAGTGAAAACCAGGTCTAACTGCAAACATTAAACTCCTTTCCCTATATCTTGGTCTCTAGATTCAAAGTAAAGGAAGGAGGCAGAGCCAGCCAAGTCACACATTCTAAAGACAGCCAAGCTGTGTCAAAGAAGAGAACACATAAATATGTCAGGCAAAAATGATCTAAAGGAGAGGACAGTCCAAAAAAGGGAGAAATGGTTGGTTAGGGGAAAAAAATAAATGACAAGCCAGGAGAAGTGGCTTCTACCTGTCTGCATCCTGGCAGACAGTTCAGAATCTTGTACCCAGCATCCTATACTCACGACAGGCTCAGACTGGTCATTTAAGGGGAGAGTTATTGGGCATTGGTCATCTTTGGCACTCATTAACTCTGCCAGCTTGGTGGATTCTTCTTTCTGGTCTATACACAGAGAACAGAGCATTAAAAGTGGTAACAGTAACCATACACCCTGGTGAACGCATTCTCTAATTGCTCTCCATGGGACCCCACACTGTAGGTACATCGCCATCTATTGGTAAGAGCCAGTAGTTACATTCTGCATTAAACTGAATCCAAAATTTATGGGGACTTTGAGAAATGGCTTTGAGATTAACTCCTAATAGATACAGGATCTGTGCAGGTCAGCTTTGTGGGTAGCCACAGCCATGACTCTTTTCTCCTTTGTCATTTCCATTTGACCCACAAGACAATATATTGGGTAGGGAAAAGGATTCAAGGTTGCTAGCAGCTTTGTTCTCTGTAGGTACAATGGTATACTAATTACTCTCCCACACCACAGGCTTGCAGTGACCTCTTCCAAGTAAGGTTGTGTCATTGTTTTCAAAAGGAATTCAGAGTAGGAAATTTTATTTCCCAATATACCTGTCTCTCGTTCAAGGGTGCTAGGAAAGTCAAGGTCTTCTTTCTCAAATTTACTAGAAAGTTCTGAGGAGCTTCTTGTCTGGTCAGGCAACATCTAAAATGCAAGCCAAAATCCACATGATCTTTAAAAGAGGAGTAAACTGAACATTTTTGTTAAGGAAAACTTAAGGCTCAGAACACAATATAAGTTAGAAAAGAAGTTAATCTTATTGCCAACTATAAATGATAAACCCAAATTTAGAAAGCCCCTCTCTATCTGGTTAATTTTAAACATAAAAAACCCTTCATCAGAGGCAATGGGGGTGTGGTGGGAGGGTCTGCTTCCTCATCTGGGAGAAGAAACTACTACTTCATGAATGAGCTCCTTTCTTACTTCTAGACTTGATAATTCTTTGTCCCTTTCTCTACAAGACTTGTTCTTGAATTCGTTCTCCCATAAAGCCAAGTTGGAGTTGGAGGTCCTCTCTCTTGGGGTCTCAGCCAGTCTAGCATCAGTGTTAGGCCAATTCATATGTAACATGATATAGGAAGTATTTTTTTTAATTAAGTGGTTGATTCTACTCTATTTCTCATTCCATCCATGAAATGGTCTTTTCATGTAGTGAGGATTTGGAAACTCTGCTACAGAGCACTTAATAGACTATAACATGTTTTCATGTACAACTCAGTGCCAAAAGGAAATGGGCCCTAGGCTTCTTCCCTCAGTTCTCTGATCTCTTAATTCAACCTCCTAATGGCCACTACCACAGTATCTTAGGTTTTTTTTTTTTTTTAATCACAAATATCTTTGCTCTGCCTGCCATCTGTGATAAAGGCATTGTGCGTTTTTTAAGGGTTTGATTTTTTTTTTTTTTTTTTAGATTTTATTTATCATAGAAAGATCCCACACAAGCACAGTAAATTAGGTCAGGCAGAGGGAGAAGCAGACTCCCTGCGGAGGGACTCGATCCCAGAACCCTGAAATCACCCTGAGCCAAAGGGAGAAGCTTAACCATCTGAGCCACCCAGGTGTTCCCCAGGCATTGTGCTCTTGCATGGAAATAGGATACATTATAATGAGTGATATGGAGGCCCTAGCATTCTTGAAGAGTAGCGGACCATTTCACCTGAAGACCAGGAGACCAAACTTTAGAAAAACTCCTTAAGAGATGTTATTTATAGTGATTCCCTTCAGTTCTCAAGGATTAGAGGAAGAGAAGGAAATGCTAAGAAGCCCACAGCAAGTACCCTCAAAACTTCAGGAAGAATGTGGCGAGGTAGGCATGTTATCCTAGAAAATTTTCAACGGTTCACAATAAATGGTTTAAAGCATTTTGAGGTAAAGAGAGAACTTGTGTCAGACCTAAGGCAATGATCTATGGAAAGAACTGGGATTAGAGGGGTGCCTGGGTGGCTCAGTGGGTTAAAGCCTCTAAGGCTCAGGTCATGATTCCAGGGTCCTGGGATCGAGCCCCACATTGGGCTCTCTGCTCAGCGGGGAGCCTGCTTCCTCCTCTCTCTCTGCCTGCCTCTCTGCCTACTTGTGATCTCTATCTGTCAAATAAATAAATAAAATATTTAAAAAAAAAAAAAAAAAGAAGAACTGGGATTAGAACCCAGACTCTCAACTCTCATTACATGATATTCCAAAGATTAAGCTATCTGCTTGAGCAAATGTTCACATCAAAACCCAACAAGCAAGGTAGAAACAGGAAAAAAACACGCGAAAACATTTTCAAATAATCAAGAACTAAATCTGCCACCTGTCTGTCTTCTCCTAAAGCTTCAATGGAAGCTTGTGATATGTTGAATTGCGAATCAAAGTGGACCTCTATTTTCATCACTTCTTTGTTGTCAATATTAATAGGTTTCTTCAGGCAAATAATGAGGATCTTCCTATTTTCAGTTTCTAACAACAGAAAAGAACAAAGTATGCACATGCATATCAACATAATAAAAAAATTAAATTCTATAACTTCACTGGGATATTTGTCAATTGTTCAGATTTTCTGCAGTAAGATGAAAACTAGTATTAAATGAAGTTACTCTGAAATTATTTTTGTTAGATTCACCTTTGTGTGTGTGTTTATACATACAAATATACACAATAGGACTGTGTTTGATCTTCAAAGATAGGAAGTAACTTACCTTAACAGCAGAACTTTGGAATCAAAACCTTGGAAATGGTTTTGACCTCTATAGAATTCAATCTGATTTGTAAGGAGCATTTTTTTTTTTAATACAAAGCATTCACCTATAGCAGGTACTTTACCCCCCAATATATTAAACACAACATTCATTCTCATTCTCTCCGAGTCCATCACTTCTGAAAATTCAAAATAAAAATCACTATTCCCCATACACAAAAATGGAATCATCCTCCTTCATTTCAACAGACTCTACTTAAGGAGGAGGCTCCTGTGTGCCCAGAGGGACCAGTGTCTCCGACAACAACAGTTTCCTTGAGGGCCTCTTACCAGGACACCTGCTCTCTACCGACAAATAGTAATTGGTTTCAGGAAACAGTTTTTTTTTTTTTTTAAGATTTTATTTTTTTTTGACAGAGATCACAAGTAGGCAGAGTGGCAGGCAGAGAGAGAGGAGGAAGCAGGCTCCCCGCTGAGCAGAGAGCCCAATGCGGGGCTCGATCCCAGGACCCTGGGACCATGACCGGAGCCAAAGGCAGAGGCTTTAACCCAATGAGCCACCCAGGCACCCCTCAGGAAACCGTTTTGACCAAAATTCATGGAGTTCAACAATGAGCCATAGTAACTACAAGGTGAATCCCAAGCTGCAGGAAAGAAAAGCATAAACTGCCGGAAAGAACAGGCAAAACGAAGGGTCACGCATTGAGGAGAATGAAGAGAAGAAGAATGAGACACATGGGTCTGGACCTGTGGACCCCACACACCAGAAACATGGCTAGTGCAAACTGATGTGCCAGAAGCATAAAACATATCACCAGTTTGTGATGACTTCACACACAAAAAAGAGCAGGCAGAAGATCTCACTTGTTAAAGTGATTATGTGTTAAAATGTTAATATTTAGGATATACCGGGTGCAATTTTTTTTGAAATATAGTATTTTGAAATCAATCTACTTTTGGACTTTTTAATAGGTTACTATAAGATTTTAAATATGTCTGACTCAATGGCACCACACACCCCGCCCCTGCGTTCTCCCCAGGACCTGCTCACTCCAAGAGGCCTGTGGCTGAGCGCATCCAGGGACATAACACAAGCCCGGCAGTGTGCAAGCAGCTGCTACAGGAGCCACCACCACCCTAAAGTGACTCCTGCTCTAGGTAGAGGAAAAGATGACCACATATACCAGGCTCACGGTGGGCCCGAGCCATGGGGACAGGAGAGACAGGCATCTAGTCTGACAGCAAGTCCTCTCCAACCAATGAAATCTTCTCAAAATACAACACAGGGAAAGAGCCTTGCAATTTGGTACTATATCATTTCCCAGACCCCTGGTCTGACTCAATTTAAGCCCAAGGCAGCCCCAGATGGACCCACTAAAAACCCAGGGACTAAACCCTGCCACAACAGGCAGAGCCACTGCAGACAACTGGACTGAACGCGAATGTGGCTTAGCCACAATAGGACACATGCAACAAATAAGGGGGATGTTCATGAAGTGTCAGGTTCTAGTCAACAGGGGACATTGCACTGCAGGGCAGTATGGGACCTCTTCTTCATAAGGCCCCTACTTCCAAAAGCAGGAGGCATAGCAGACTCTCAAAACACATAGAAAGAGACACGGACAAAATGAGACAGGAATAGGTCTCATATGAAAGAACAAGATTATAGCAAGAGCTAAATGAAATAGATAATATTCCTCATAGAATATTTAAAGTAATGGCCAGAAAGATACTCCCTGGTTTTGAGAAAAGAGTGGGAGACCTCAGTGAGACCATCAACAAAGAGACAAAACAAAGAATCAGAGATGAAGACCTCAGTAACTGAAATTAAAAATACACTAGATGGAATAAATAGACTAAAAGGAGAATAGGTCAATGACCTGGAGAACAGAGTAACGGAAAGCAATCAAGTAGAATAGGAGAAAAATAAAGTGAAAATAGACTAAGGAAACACAGCAATAGTATCAAGTGTAACATTCACATTATAAGAATCCCAGAAGGAGAAGAGAAAAGAGGACAGAAAACCTATATGAAGAATAGCTGAAAATTTCCCTCATCTGGGGAAGGAAACATACCCAGATCCATGAGGCATAGAGTCACCAACAAAAATCAACCCAGTGAGGGGAGGAGTCAAGATGGCGGAGAAGTAGCAGGCTGAGACTACTTCAGGTAGCGGGAGATCAGCTAGATAGCTTATCTAAAGATTACAAACACCTACAAATCCAACGGGAGATTGAAGAAGAACAGCAACCCTAGAAACAGAAAATCAACCACTGTCTGAAAGGTAGGACTGGCGGAGAAGTGAATCCAAAGCGACGGGAAGATAGACCGCGGGGGGAGGGGCCGGCTCCCGGCGAGCGGCGGAGCAACGGAGCACAAAATCAGGACTTTTAAAATCTGTTCCATTGAGGGACATCGATCCGGAGGCTTAACCGGGGTGAAGCCCATGCGGGGTCAGCGCGGCCTCAGGTCCCACAGGGTCACAGAAGGATCGGGGGTGTCTGAGTGTCGCAGAGCTTACAGGTATTAGAACAGGGAAGCCGGCTACAGAGACAGAGCCCAGGAGTGACTCTAAGCTCGGGGTTACCTTGAACCGGTCGCAGGCTCGGTCAGCTCGGAGGGCAGCCGGAGGCCAGGGAGACAGGAGTCATTGGGCGCTGTTCTCTGAGGGCGCACTGAGGAGTGGGGCCCCGGGCTCTCGGCTCCTCCGGGCCGGAGAACGGGAGGCCGCCATCTTCATTCCCGTCCTCCGGAACTCTACGGAAAGCGCTCAGGGAACAAAAGCTCCCGAAAGCGAACCCGAGCGGATTACTCAGCGCGGCCCCGGGTAAGGGCGGTGCAACTCCGCCTGGGGCAAAGACGCTTGAGAATCACTACAACAGGCCCCTCCCCCAGAAGATCAACGGGAAACCCAGCCAGGACCAAGTTCACCTACCCAGGAGTGCAGTTTCAATACCAAGGAGAGCGGCGGAATTCCAGAGGAGAAGAAAGCAAAGCACAGAACTCATGGCTTTCTCCCCATGATTCTTTAGCCTTACAGTTAATTTTTTTTTCTTTTTCAATTTTTTCTTCTTCTTCTGCTGAATTTTTTTTAACTTTTACCCTTTTCTTTTTTAACATTTTTTAACTAGTTTATCCAATATATATATATATTTTTTTTCATTTTTATATTTTTTCTTTATTGGTTTTCTTTTTTTAATTGTTTTTTTTTTTTTTTTTCCTTTCTGAACCTCTTTTTATCCCCTTTCTCCCCCTCACAATTTGGGATCTCTTCTGATTTGGCTAAAGCATATTTTCCTGGGGTTGTTGCCACCCTTTTAGTATTTTACTTGCTCCTTCATATACTCTTATCTGGACAAAATGACAAGGCAGATAAATTCACCACAAAAAAAAGAACAAGAGGCAGTACCAAAAGCTACGGACCTAATCAATACAGACATTGGTAATATGTCAGATCCAGAGTTCAGAAAGACGATTCTCAAGGTTCTAGCTGGGCTCGAAAAAGACATGGAAGATATTAGAGAAACCCTCTCGGGAGATATAAAAGCCCTCTCTGGAGAAATAAAGGAACTAAAATCTAACCAAGTTGAAATAAAAAAAGCTATTAATGAGGTGCAATCAAAAATAGAGGCTCTCACTGCTAGGATAAATGAGGCAGAAGAAAGAATTAGCGATATAGAAGACCAAATGACAGAGAATAAAGAAGCTGAGCAAAAGAGGGACAAACAGCTACTGGACCATGACAGGAGAATTTGAGAGATAAGTGACACCATAAAATGAAACAAAATTAGAATAATTGGGATTCCAGAAGAAGAGGAAACAGAGGGGAGCAGAAGGTATATTGGAGAGAATTATTGGAGAGAATTTCCCCAATACGGCAAAGGGAACAAGCATCAAAATCCAGGAGGTTCAGAGAACCCCCCTCAAAATCAATAAGAATAGGTCCACACCCCGTCACCTAATAGTAAAATTTACAAGTCTTAGTGACAAAGAGAAAGTGCTGAAAACAGCCCGGGAAAAGAAGTCTATAACATACAATGGTAAAAATATTAGATTGGCAGCAGACTTATCCACAGAGACCTGGCAGGCCAGAAAGAGCTGGCATGATATATTCAGAGCACTCAACAAGAAAAACATGCAGCCAAGAATACTATACCCAGCTAGGCTATCATTGAAAATAGAAGGAGAGATTAAAATCTTCCAGGACAAACAAAAACTGAAAGAGTTTGCAAACACCAAACAAGCTCTACAGGAAATATTGAAAGGGGTCCTCTAAGCAAAGAGAGACCCTAAAAGTAGTAGATCAGAAAGGAACAGAAACAATATACAATAACAGTCACCTTACAGGCAATACAATGGCACTAAATTCATATCTCTCAATAGTTACCCTAATGTTAATGGGCTAAATGCCCCAAAAGACACAGGGTATCAGAATGGATAAAAAAACAAAACCCATCTATATGTTGCCTACAAGAAACTCACTTTAAACCCGAAGACATCTCCAGATTTAAAGTGAGGGGGTGGAAAAGAATTTACCATGCTAATGGACATCAGAAGAAAGCAGGAGTGGCAATCCTTATATCAGATCAATTAGATTTTAAGCCAAAGACTATAATAAGATGAGGAAGGACACTATATCATACTCAAAGGATCTGTCCAACAAGAAGATCTAACAATTTTAAATATCTATGCCCCTAACGTGGGAGCAGCCCACTATATAAACCAATTAACAACAAAATCAAAGAAACACATCGACAATAATACAATAATAGTAGGGGACTTTAACACTCCCCTCACTGAAATGGACAGATCATCCAAGCAAAAGATCAACAAGGAAATCAAGGCCTTAAAGGACACACTGGACCAGATGGACATCACAGATATATTCAGAACATTTCATCCCAAAGCAACAGAATACACATTCTTCTCTAGTTCACATGGAACATTCTCCAGAATAGATCACATCCTCGGTCCTAAATCAGGTCTCAACCGGTATCAAAAGATTGGGATCATTCCCTGAATATTTTCAGACCACAATGCTCTGAAGCTAGAACTCAATCATAAGAGGAAATTTGGAAAGAACCCAAATACATGGAGACTAAACAGCATCCTTCTAAAGAATGAATGGGTCAACCAGGAAATTAAAGAGGAATTGAAAAAATTCATGGAAACAAATGACAATGAAAACACAACGGTTCAAAATCTGTGGGACACAACAAAGGCAGTCCTGAGAGGAAAATATATAGCGGTACAAGCCTTTCTCAAGAAACAAGAAAGGTCTCAGGTACACAACCTAACCCTACACCTAAAAGAGCTGGAGAAAGAACAAGAAAGAAACCCTAAACCCAGCAGGAGAAGAGAAATCATAAAGATCAGAGCAGAAATCAATGAAATAGAAACCAAAAAAACAATAGAGCAAATCAACAAAACTAGGAGCTGGTTCTTTGAAAGAATTAATAAGATTGATAAACCCCTGGCCAGACTTATCAAAAAGAAAAGAGAAAGGACCCAAATAAAATCATGAATGAAAGAGGAGAGATCACAACGAACACCAAAGAAATACAGACAATTATAAGAACATACTATGAGCAACTCTACGCCAACAGATTTGACAATCTGGAAGAAATGGATGCATTCCTAGAGACATATAAACTACCACAACTGAACCAGGAAGAAATAGAAAGCCTGAACAGACCCATAACCAGTAAGGAGATTGAAACAGTCATCAAAAATCTCCAAACAAAAGCCCAGGGCCAGACGGCTTCCTGGGGGAATTCTACCAAACATTTAAAGAAGAACTAATTCCTATTCTCCTGAAACTGTTCCAAAAAATAGAAATGGAAGGACAACTTCCAAACTCATTTTATGAGGCCAGCATCACCTTGATCCCAAAACCAGACAAGGATCCCATCAAAAAAGAGAACTACAGACCAATATCCTTGATGAACACAGATGCAAAAATTCTCGCCACAATACTAGCCAATAGGATTCAACAGTACATTAAAAGGATTATTCACCACGACCAAGTGGGATTTATTCCAGGGCTGCAAGGTTGGTTCAACATCCGCAAATCAATGTGATACAACACATTAATAAAAGAAAGAACAAGAACCATATGATACTCTCCATAGATGCAGAAAAAGCATTGGACAAAGTACAGCATCCCTTCCTGATCAAAACTCTTCAAAGTGTAGGGATAGAGGGCACATACCTCAATATTATCAAAGCCATCTATGAAAAACCCACCGCAAATATCATTCTCAATGGAGAAAAACTGAAAGCCTTTCCGCTAAGGTCTGGAACACGGCAGGGATGTCCGTTATCACCACTGCTATTCAACATAGTACTAGAAGTCCTAGCCTCAGCAATCAGACAACAAAAGGAAATTAAAGGCATCCAAATCGGCAAAGAAGAAGTCAAACTATCACTCTTTGCAGATGATATGATACTATATGTGGAAAACCCAAAAGACTCCACTCCAAAACTGCTAGAACTTGTACAGGAATTCAGTAAAGTGTCAGGATATAAAATCAATGCACAGAAATCAGTTGCATTTCTCTACACCAACAACAAGACAGAAGAAAGAGAAATTAAGGAGTCCATCCCATTTACAATTGCACCCAAAACTATAAGATACCTAGGAATAAACCTAACCAAAGAGATTAAGAATCTATACACAGAAAACTATAAAGTACTCATGAAAGAAATTGAGGAAGACACAAAGAAATGGAAAAATGTTCCATGCTCCTGGATTGGAAGAATAAATATTGTGAAAATGTCTATGCTACCTAAAGCAATCTACACATTTAATGCAATTCCGTTCAAAGTACCATCTTTTTTTTTTTTTTTCAAAGAAATGGAACAAATAATCCTAAAATTTATATGGAACCAGAAAAGACCTCGAATAGCCAAAGCAATATTGAAAAAGAAAGCCAAAGTTGGTGGCATCACAATTCCAGACTTCAAGCTCTATTACAAAGCTGTCATCATCAAGACAGCATGGTACTGGCACAAAAACAGACACATAGATCAATGCAACAGAATAGAGAGCCCAAAAATAGACCCTCAACTCTATGGTCAACTCATCTTCGACAAAGCAGGAAAGAATGTCCAATGGAAAAAAGACAGCCTCTTCAATAAATGGTGTTGGGAAAATTGGACAGCCACATGCAGAAAAATGAAATTGGATCATTTCCTTACACCACACACGAAAATAGACTCAAAATGGATGAACGATCTCAATGTGAGAAAGGAATCCATCAAAATCCTTGATGAGAACACAGGCAGCAACCTCTTCGACGTCAGCCGCAGCAACATCTTCCTAGGAGCATCGCCAAAGGCAAGGGAAGCAAGGGCAAAAATGAACTATTGGGATTTTATCAAGATCAAAAGCTTTTGCACAGCAAAGGAAACAGTGAACAAAACCAAAAGACAACTGACAGGATGGGAGAAGATATTTGCAAATGACATATCAGATAAAGGGCTAGTGTCCAAAATCTATAAAGAACTTAGCAAACTCAACACCCAAAGAACAAATAATCCAATCAAGAAATGGGCAGAGGACATGAACAGACATTTCTGCAAAGAAGACATCCAGATGGCCAACAGACACATGAAAAAGTGCTCCATATCACTCGGCATCAGGGAAATACAAGTCAAAACCACCATGAGATACCACCTCACACCAGACAGAATGGCTAAAATTAACAAGTCAGGAAATGACAGATGCTGGCGAGGATGCGGAGAAAGGGGAACCCTCCTACACTGTTGGTGGGAATGCAAGCTGGTGCAACCACTCTGGAAAACAGCATGGAGGTTCCTCAAAATGTTGAAAATAGAATTACCCTATGACCCAGCAATTGCACTGCTGGGTATTTATCCTAAAGATACAAATGTAGTGATCCGAAGGGGCACGTGCACCTGAATGTTTATAGCAGCAATGTCTACAATAGCCAAACTATGGAAAGAACCTAGATGTCCATCAACAGACGAATGGATAAAGAAGATGTGGTATATATACACCATGGAATACTATGCAGCCATCAAAAGAAATGAAATCTTGCCATTTGCGACGACGTGGATGGAACTAGAGGGTATCCTGCTTAGCGAAATAAGTCAATCGGAGAAAGACAACTATCATATGATCTCCCTGATATGAGGGAGAGGAGATGCAACATGGGGGGTTAAAGGGGTAGGAGAAGAGTAAATGAAACAAGATGGGATTGGGAGGGAGACAAACCATAAGTGACTCTTAATCTCACAAAACAAACTGAGGGTTGATGGGGGGAGAGGGGGTGGGATTATGGACATTGGGGAGGGTATGGGCTATGGTGAGTGCTGTGAAGTGTGTAAACCTGGCGATTCACAGACCTGTACCCCTGGGGATAAAAATATATTATATGTTTATAAAAAATAAAAAAAATCAACCCAGTGAGGTCCACAACAGGATATACAGTTAAAATGGCAAGAAGTAGTATAGAATTTTAAAAGCAGCAAGAGAAGACAGTTACAAACAAAGGAAACCCCATAAGACTATCAGCTGATTTTTCAGAGAAACTTTGAATATATCATTAACTCCCTCTGGCTCCCTCAAAGTGCTAAAAGAAAAATCCTGGGTCACCTGGGTGGCTCAGTCATTAAGCATTAAGTGACTGCCTTCAGCTCAGAGCATGATCCCAGGGTCCTGGGATCGAAACCTGCATCGGGCTCCCTGATCAGCAGAAAGCCTGCCTCTCCTCGCTCACTTCCCCTGCTTGTGTTCCCTCTCTCGCTGTGCTTCTGTCAAATAAATAAAATCTTTAAAAAAGAAAGAAAGACGATCAAAAAAAGAAGAAAAATCTTGCAACCAGGAACACTCTATCCAGCAAGCCTATCATTTAGAATAGAAGGAGAGGTAAAAAACTTCTCAGAAACAAAAGTTAAAGGAATTCATGACAACTAAACCTGTCTTACAAGAAATGTTAAGGACATTGAGTGGAAACGAAAGGCACTAAGAGTAAAGGAAGTGTGGGAGGCCACAATAGGGCTTAGTCGAGAACCAAACCAGGCCCTGACTTGTGCCTCCTTTAAGGGCCGAATAGCCAAACAAAAGGCTTAGGTCGATAAAGTCAAGTAGCACTGAGAAAGGGTCTGTGCTATGTGTTGTACGCTCGCCTACGTGACTTCCCACACATTTGCTAGTCAGATAGAGACGATTTGGCCAGGGTCAGAAATTCTTGGCTGGTCCTTGCTGTCCTTGCACGGGCTATAGACTACACCACTGTAAGACTGTGCTGTGCTTACACAAACTATGTCTTGGGTGGCCTTGAAGTCAGTACCTCTGGCGCTAGAGGATCTGCTATTGGTGCTTGGGAAATAGATAATGGGAAAGCTTGAAGGATTTTCTGTGCATGTTGCAAACTCTTTAGTAATCAGCTAAAAATAGATACTTTTCTTATAATTGCTTCTGTTAGTTATATAATGCCTCACAGCCTTGAATAAAATTGGACATCCTCCTTGGTGCTCCTCCTGCCCCCATCTCTTTCTCTCTTAATTTCTTTTCAGCATCCTCTTACCCTCTCGACCCTGGTCAATTTGTCATGCCGGCCGCGACAAGCAAGAAATATAAAAGCAGTAAAACTTGGTTCATCTATAAAAATCAGTCAAGGGGTTCATAAAATAAGAGGATGTTAGTAGGACACCATCTACCTAAAACACGGGGGTGGGGGCAGGTAGAGGAGTAAAGAATGGATTCAAACTTAAGCAACCATTGCCCAAGTATAGATTATTATATGTATAAGAGGTTATAAACTCAATGGTAACCACAAATCGAAAACCAGTAACAGATTTACAAAGAATAAAGAGAAAGGAATCCAAGCATAGGACTCCAAAAAGCCAGCAAACAGTGAAGAGCAAGAAGGGAACAAAGAACTAAATAACCACAAAACAAGTAACAAAATGGCATTAAGTACATACTTATCAGTAAATCTTTGAATGTAAATGGACTAAATACTCCAAAAGACGGTGACAGAACAGATAAAAAAGCAAGACACATCTATGTGCTGCCTATAAGAGTCTCATTTCAGATCTAAAGACATATGCAGATTAGAAGTGAAGGGATGGAAAATTATTTGTCATTCAAATGGATGTGAAAAGAAAGCTGAGGTAACAATATTTCTATCAGACAAAATAGACCTGAAAACAAAGACTTGTGATCTGTCTGCACTCTGCCTTGACCTCCTTGTGTGGCCCCTGGAGGTGCACTGGGTACTTCCCTCCAGGATCTGAGGAATGAGGTTACGAAGGCACAGTATTGAGAAAAGATGGTGGCGGAATGAATAGGAGGACTGTAGGCTTATTTCGTCCCACAAACATGACTAGATAACTATCAAATCATCCTGAATACCCCAAAAGTTGTTCTGAGGATGGACAAAATAAATGCCACAACTAAAGGGAGAGAAGAGGTCACACTGAAGAAAGTAGCAAGTATGGATCTCTGGTGCTGTGGAGGGGAGAGAGCTGGTCTCAATGAAAGGCAAGGGAGTACACAGGAGAACACACAAGGAAAACATTTCTCCAAAGTCATTGGCTTGGAAAATGAGAAGGGTTGAATTTTGTGAGGTCCGGCAACCAGCAGGGCTTTAAAAGTCTGGAGTTTTAAACGTCACTGGTCTTGGCTGTGATAGAGCCTAGAGGGCATGGACTGCTTCTGGAAAGGAGGCAGGAAAACCACCTGGGGGCAGGCTCAGTCATTTAGGCATCATCCAACTCTTGGTTTCAGCTCAGGTCATGATCTCACAGTGGCGAGAAAGCCCCACGTCATGCTCCATGCGCAGCATGGAGTCAGCCTGATATGCTTTCCCTGTTCTGGTTTTAAGTACCTGCTCTCCTTCTCCCAACTTTTTAATTGGGCCATAAAACATTCTCCATGTTAACCACTCTAAAATATATAGTTCAGTAGCATTAAGTGTATTCACATTGTTGTACCACAGATCTCTGGAATTGTGTCTTGCAGATCTAAAACTCTATCCGTTAAGCAGGAGCTCCCCATTTCCTTCTCCCCACAGCCCCTACTCTACTTCTTGTCTCTATCACTTTGAGAGATATCCATAAATGGAATGATAGGATATGTGTTTTGATTAGCCTATTCACGTAGTGTAATGTCCTGAAGGTTCATCCTTATTGTAGCATGTGCCAGACTTTCCTTTTAAAGCTGGATCGTATTCCATCCTTATTCACCATTAGATGGACATTTGGGTCACTTCTACCTCTTGGCGATTGAATAATATTACAACAAACATCGGTATGTCCATCGGTTTTCAAGTCTGCTATCTAGAAGTGAAATTGCTCTCACATGGTGATTCTGTTTTGAAATTTCTGAGTGACTATAACTATTTTTACAATTAAAAAAATCTCAGGAAAATAATTGAATCCTGAAGTTACAAAGTGAAGGAGTCCTCAACCTTGTACCCTTGCACCCTGGCCCTGAGCAGTGTTCCTTCCATCACACTATACCATCTCCCTCCTACCTCAAAGGACAAAGTCTGCTCTAGAATCAGAACTAAATGTGGAGTGGTTTAGAATTATCTTACCTAGTACGCTGAAATTAACCACTGCTTCCTTCAAAAGTCTTACTGAGTCCCATAGAGCACTCTGGAAAAAAATAAGTTACGTTCATGAGCACATAATGTATTTGCATATAAACAATCTCTAAGCACTTGGTTTAAGTAGGAATCAAACATAGTTACCTTACTATTGTCTATATAAAAAGTGACACTCTGACTTCCGAGGTTGAAGTCAATCCAAAATTTCTCTAGTTTTTCATCTTCTGGTTTTCTCATCTGTAAGATGTAATTTCAACATGAATTGTGTACATGTCCTGTTAAAGAGTCAGAGGGAAATTAGTCCGCTAAAAACAACTTCTGCTTTTCTTGGAAAAACACTACTTTAATACTGTAGGAGGTCTTTATTGCCTTACTTCTGCAAAACAGGAGGAAGGTCTTAACTTCATATAACTAAGGTATTTCTGGAAAAAAAACAAAACAAAAAACCACAACCACTATCCTTAGCTTAACATTTGAAAGATGTTTAAATGTGTCAGAGGACTCTATTCACCTATTTCCCCCCTGAGAGAATTATAAGTAGTCCTATCTTGAAGCAGAAACAATAGAAATACTGCATAGAAATGGAAACTTTAAGGAGGTATTATCAAATATAAGTGATTATTTGCCATCTACCTTACTATATCCATTAGAGCTAAAATGTGAAGATTTCAAATTACCTTCATTTTAATTGGTTGTAAAATAAATAGGTACTTATAGGAAAAAAGCTTCAAACCACATTGTTTATAGAAACAGTCAATGTCTCCTTCTCTGCCCTTCAACTTGGTATCTTTCCAGAGAAAGATTAACGATGTCTTTGTTTCCTCCCAGATGTTTTCTAGACATATCAGAAATATATGAAGAGTTTATATCTTAAGACTGGGGAAAAAAAAATAGACCACTTGCTTTTCTGAAAATGGCATTTCTTGGGCAACTTTCCATCATATGTGCTCATTTCTTTGAATGAAGGCTTTAACTATAATGTACGTTATGGGAAGCCAGTTGAGGGCCATGTTGAAGCTGATGAGAATGTAGAAGTCAAAAAAAAAAAAAAATCTACCACCAAGCAGATACTGGAAACTTCAGATAACCAGAGGAATAAAAATAGAGATAGAGAAATCAATCAGGCTACTAAAATCAGTCCTAGGGAGAAGAAACTTGTGGTAGAGTCAGGAGTTAAGGGTTCAGCTCACAGAGGCAGAGAAACAGCCTCTAAACTCAAAGCAAGGAAACGGTTGATGAGGACATTTTGACATGACAAGGTCCAGGAAACCTCAGCTAAGTCAAGGTTCATAGGTCTTTGAAGAATGTATCCCCTGTGAAGATGCTGTAGGTGGACCTTGTTCATTTAGAAACTGAAGAAGGTGGTAAAAAGAAACTGCTCACCCTTTGACTGTAAAATACAAGGTAGAAGTATCTTGTGAAAAGACAGCCCCCAATTTCTGTGGATAAGGTGGGGAGCATCAAATGGAAAGAATCAAGGGAATGGTTCTTTTCCTTACAATACAGGCATGAATAATGGTATCCACTAATAGAGTAAAATAATGCCAGATTCCTGTAATAGATCTCATGAACACAGTAACAACCCTAAAATTCCTGTATCTGGCTTTAACAATAGAAACCTTAAACTTATTAGTAATGCATCCCAGTTAGAGCAGGAGAGAAGACAGGCAAAGAAAGGCTTCGGAATGGAGACCTCTAAAAGAAGCAAGCTTCTTTTCCTAAAAAGCCCTTCTTTTAGGGAGAGCAGTTTGGCCTAAGTATGTATACCTAAGTTAGGGTCTATGAGACCCATATATACCACTTTCACAGCCCTAGAGATGAACATACCTCATGCCCATCAGCAAAAGCAGCAATACACGGAAATGAATAGACCCTGCAAAACATTTCACAATGTAAAAAATAAAATATGGGTGGATACCCAACACAACTTACACATGTTCTATAACAAGCATTTTTATCTAGGGTATGTGATTAAATCTCTTTGCATAAACTATGAAAGAGGGTCTCAAACCTACAAATGGATACTACTCTGGGGAAATTTCCAGTCTCCATCTGGCTAGTATACAAGTCCGGTTTACTGGTCTACCAGCCAGGCTTACTAATACTCTATCTCTGCCTAGCTGCTGGGCCAGATTACAATGAAAGGAGTGAACTTAGCAAATTCTCAAGAACACTTTGTAATAAATCTATCTCTACAGACTTCAAATCCTCAAAAAAAATCATTTCATAAAATCTCTTAGGGAACATGTTAAATATATTCCAAAGCATAAGTAAATATTCTAAAAAAAAAAAAAACTGATAGAGGTAATTTTTAAACATATACAAACGAATCACTACGGAGAGTGGATCTAATCTCCTGACATTTCTATTCAATGGATAATCTAGTAGTGATAAGTTATGTATTTTCTATTCTCTCCTGAAATAGAATGGAGCCTAGATTTCTAATATTAGATATTTTCAAAATAAAATAACACCCAGAGACATACTTACCTTCTCTTATCACCAAGTCGGTTATTTAGGTAATTGAGAAACCGTCTACTATCCTTCAAAGAAATAATGCAAACTTTAAGAGAAAAAAGCTTTTACTATTTTTTTTACCAGCATGTAGAAACGAGGGTTTGCTCTGAATTCCCAGGATCCAGTAACATCACAGTGTTCCACCAAGATTCATTATTACAGGTTAATTAAAACAATACTCTGTGTTAGAAAGGGGAAACTTCAGACCCAAATTCTGGAAGGAACCCCCAGCCAGGAGATTTTCAGCTGAGGAACGCTTTAAGTTTCCAAAGGTTATGTGCACAGTTACATTTCACTGGGTTGAAGGGAAAAGAAATACATTTAACTAGTGACCTAGATTACAGTTTATATGCTAATCCATTGGGGATCCATCTTGCTAATATCTACCCAGGACGAGTCAACCACAAACCCATAAGCTTATACATTTCGGGTTTATTCTGGGAGCATTATCCATTGCCAATTTTCATCATCAAGAGTTCTCTACCCCATTCCTTCTTGGTTTCTCTCTTCTCACACAGGTTCTGAGAATAAGGATTATTGTTAGAGAGTTCTCCTACCCAGAAGCCAGGAAGAAGGTAAATTTGTTGCCTCCAAAATACTAAAGCTGAACAGACACCAACCCAGGTTTTTGTCCCTTTTCTTAGGGAGGATTGAATATTGTAGTCCCTCCTTACAATCCACATCTTTATGCAGCACTAAATAGACAGCAGCAATGTAAGCCTTGACCTAGAAGTAGTTCCATTAAGAAGACAATGGCTCTATGGGGGAAAGGATTTGAGAAATGTTACTTTTGACTTATTTTCGTGGAATTTCCTTGACCACAAGGGTATAATGAAGAGGAAAAAGGGAACTAACCTCTGAGTCTACAACATCCCAGACACACTGGTTTCTCTCATTCAGTTTTCACAGCTTTAAGGTGGGTTTTATTCCTATCTCACAGATAATGACACTGAGGCTTTGTAAGTCAACTACCTACCAAAGTGCGTGCATCATGTAAGCCATGGAGGTAGACTCAAACCAGAGGCTTATAATATTTCCATTTCCATCAAAATCAATACTGGTTAAGTAACTAGTACCTATCTGGCAGTAGGCTCAAAGTTAGTATTTTAAGTGTATTTAAAACTTCAGATTTAATAAAATTCTAATTGTATAGTGGTTTTGACCAGAAAAGCTTGGTTCAACAGGAGCATGGTTACTAAGAATTGTACCTTTTCCTAAAGGACCTAACCTTCATTGTAAGAACTTTTAGAGAGAAGAGGAAAACCATTTGAGCTATTTTAGGATGAAGGTGAATATGCAGCAAACGATAACCTTTTTTTGTGCTATTTGGGGGTATAATCGCCATGAACCCAGACTGCATGGAAAACACTGGAAATTACTATTCCTCTAAAATAGAGAGGCCTGATGGTTCAAAGCACAACTACCCATAATACTCCTCCAACTAATTCACCCCATGCCAATTTCAACCTCCCCTCATTGCCCCAGCTGCTCTGTACAAGGCTGAAATGCACATTTTCTCTAGCTCTCCTACCATCTGAGATTCACTGAAATTTGTTCCCCCCACCATGACATTTTCATGGGCTGGGTCCATCATATTCACATCACCTGTCTCCAGTCCAAATTACCTTTAAAAAATCTGTATGCCCATATTTGGTACAGATATTCTGCTGAGTCCTCAGATCATTTCACATAAATGAGAAATAGGAAGCTTAAGAATGGCTCCTTATTCACTTAATCGGTTCTTAATTTAAGAAAATCTCCTCCCCTGACCCCAGTGTTGAAGAGAACACTGAGGAGGTTTAATAAGTATTGGGTAAGTAGACTTTTGATGACCAGGAATCTCACCGTCTCAAATTCTCGATCTTTAATTTCTTTGAAAGCTTCAGCAAGGACATCATCTTCAAACCACTCATGGACAAGCTCAGCCCTTGATTTCTTCAAGGTCAGTCTACACAATGCTTCAGAAAGTGCAACCTGCTGGTCATAATCTAGAGATTAAAAAATGGTAGGTTATTCTGAGTTGGGCATAAAGCAAAAGAAAAAAAAAAGTTCTACAGATTAACACTTGTTGTAAGAAATTCCATCTTTGAAGACTGGCATTGTATGTTACAGTTATAGGCAGTAATATGTATCCTAAAGCACCATTACTTAAATTCAGTATTTAACATTAGCAGAAAATCTAAATAGCCCAGCATATAACAAAACATTTCTACATTTTATGTTTTATATTAAAACACTCTTCAAAACAGCCCCAACAGTCTTAATATTACTACAAAAATAAAATCAGAATAAACTGTGATACTTCATGACTGATAATACATAACCTGTTTAAAATGCAAGTAATTTTAAGGATAAAAAATAAGCTGCAGCCAGATATGTACAACAGGAGGACATTTATAGAATGCTTTTAAAATTTGCAAAGCAATGTATGAAGTAATGAATCACTAAATTCTACTCCTGAAACCATTATACTGTATGTTAACTCAAATTTAAATAAAAATTAGAAAAAATAATGTGGTTTATGAATACATAGAAGTAGAAGAACATACTTTTGATTGAAAAAAACAAATCCAAGGCAAGGATTACCTCTACCAGTGGGGAGGAGAATGGGATCAGGGACATGTACACCAGAAGTTTTACATGTAACTGGTTTATTTTACTGAAAAAATAAAAACAAAAACAACAAAAGACCAAAAAAACCAAGACCATGTAAATGTGGCAAAATGTTAGAATTTGACTAAGCTGGTTGGTGAGGAAATGAGTATTCATGAATTATTCTTTATGGCTTTCAGCATGCTAAAACTTTTCATAAATTAGAAGTGTTCTTCCTATTTTCAACTTGACCATAATTTTTACCCATAGTTCTAAGATGCTCACAAAGCCCCCAGTTGTCCAACATGTAATACTCTAATATTTAAAATTCTAAACAATTCTTACCACCCACAGTCAAGATTGTCCTCGCAAGGTCTTTCCTGAAACATTTAGATAAATAACATTTTACTGAAGTGCACATAAAACCTTACTCTATTGGCATTAAAATTTAAAACCAAGATGCAGGGGTGCCTGGGTGGCTCAGTAGTTGGGCATCTGCTTTCTGCTCAGGTCATGATCCCAGAGTCCTGGCATAGAGCTGCCCCTGCCCCCCGCCCCCCGCCCCCCACCTGTCAGTCTCTGCTCGGTGGGAAGCCTGCTTGTCCCTCTCCCACTCACCCTGCTTCCGTGTCTCTCTCGCTGTCAAATAAAATAAATAGTATCTTAAAGAAAGAAACCGTTGGATTTTCACTGACGAACATTTGAAAAAAATAAGACAACCAAGATGTATATTTTTTAAAATACAGAGAGAGCACACGCATGAACAAAGGAGAGGGGCAGAGGGAGAAGCAGTCTCCCCTCTGAGGAGCCCAACACGGGACTTGATCCAGGACCCTGGGATCATGACCTGAGCCAAAGGCAGATGCTGGACTAAGCCCCCAGACCCACCCACCAAGATGTCTATTTTTAGAATTATTTCAAACGTAGCATCAGAATTTCTTAAATGTCAAGAATACATCTTGACGTATTTCTTAAATGTCAAGTAAAGTTAATGACTTAAAAGCATTTTTAAAAAGAGGCTAGAGTTCTTATATACTCAGAGGCAGTATTGCTCCTTCTGTAAAGGGGATTCAATTGGAGGATGTCTGAAGATCAACAAATGCTAAGATTCTGGAATTTTATAGTCCTCTCACCAACTTGCATGAATATATTTTTTGAATAAATCCTTTTAAAAACATAGTTGACACCTGAAAGAAATACTACAGTAGGTCTTGTGAGTCCTTCCAGTGAGCTCTTGAATAGCTTTTAAAAACTGGTAATTTTAGCATTATAATGTAATAACTTAACCATATTACATCCAACAACAGATTCTCACATTATATAACAATTTCAGTTAAATGCTAACAAGTATGATACTGGTCTTTTAATGTCTCAAATAACTCCCATTTTAAAAAATAGATTGGCCAAGAAATCTTGTAGTTCAATTTCTCATAAACAGATGGCTTTGTTACTATTAAGAAGAAACCTTGCCTTAAAATAGTACCCCTACTTTGTGCTTGCAGACTTTATATCTAACCTTAAGTCCAGAACATTCCAGACTTTTTAGGACACACAGTAAGGCAGGACCATACGATTAGTTTGAAAATTTAAGAGAAAACATCGGATCAGTTGTTCTCCAATTCTAAATATAACATTAAGAGTAATGATTAATTTAATCTAGTTAGATATTTTTTAGGAAATATTCAGTAGAAAAACTGCATCCTGCAAACACTAGTTAAATGAACAAACATGACAGCAGTGGGCTCCATGTTCCCTATCACTTCATTCAGGCCTATAATATGACAGACTTGGCTGCCCTTCCTCTCTTCCGTCATGGCTGCAGGTCACGTGAATGATGGCATACCACAGTATGTCAATGATGCTGGTTGGTGGCTAGCACAGTTAACACATTTAGGTTCAAATTTTAGAGTAGGGTGCTGGTTCTGCTTTTCATGGCCACACATTACAACCTTACTCCTAAATTTCAATGTCCCAAGAACTACATAATCATAACTAGGCCATCAAAAAAAAAAAAAAATCCACTTTTTTTTCTCCCATTTTTGAAAAGCAATACAAATGCCAATGGCATAGCTGAAAGTTGGTAGCTTTTGAGCATTTGCTACTAAGTAACATGGTCATCACTTTGAATGAGTTAGTTCATTCAACCTGTATAATAACTATCAAGAATCACAGTTGGCTCCACTTTACAGGTGAGCAAAGAGAGGTGGCAAAACCAGATCTGAAGCCCAGCAGTCTGGTCCAGAGTCTACTCTCTTAACAATCTCCTATGAGTCACTAATTTAACTCACATTCACAGAGGAAAAAATAACCTATAGCCCAAGAAAGCATTTCAGCTCACAAACTTGACAAACATACTATTAAGAAAGAACTTAGCAAAGTCTAGCTTTTTCCCCTTAGTCCTCCGTCACTGTTAGCTCAGAGCCTGTGCACAGCAGGTGCACAAAGCATTTACTGAAGAAAGCAAGGAAGGCATCAGGTCTAAGGAGAACAGAGACAGAGGCAGTACAACCAGGAAGTTTTTACCCTTACAGCATCCCATAATCAAGTACAAGGTCACTTACATAAGACGACTTGGGCCTTCCAACAAAGGGAGTCGTCTTCGCTCTTCCTGAGGCAGGTCATGCAAAATGGAGTTCAAAGTTTTCAAAGCCTGGAGACGGGGAAAGTATGGGAAGAAACATGGAGGCCGATTGAACAACCCTCTCGAAGGCCTTTAGAGCAACTGTTAGCAGATTTGTTATTTGCAACTCACCTCCTGTTGAATCAGATGACTTACAGTCTTTTCTGTCACCAGAAACCCTAAGGTAAATATGAAGGAATCCAAAATCTGCATTTTCCCTGAAAGCATAATTTTAGAAAAATCAAACGGATACGAAGAATAAGGAAAGGACTCCCACAAAACAGGAAGAGGCAAAGACTGGAAACACCATGAGAGCAGTGAACATTTTAGAAATTGAGACAGTCTGGGCAATAAGACAGGGATAAAATACACTTGCAGCATTTAGACCTTCATTGAGGAAGAGAGCAGCATACACAAAGTGTGGCTGTGTGTGATTACCTTGTCTCAAGCAAAGCTACATTTTTTTTTTTTTAAATCCAGACTGAGGGACAGATATACAAAGGATAGCTACTGCAGTTTTGTTTCTTACGTTGTATATTTCTCCAAAAATAAAAATTTTAAAAGGTCTTATGCTAACAAAAGCAGGGTTTAAACAAAGTATTGACCTTTACTAAACAGCATAATTATAGAAGCTTCAGTTATTTATGTCAGTACATCGTAACAAGAAATGGGTATGTGATTATCTTATTGTATATCATATCAATACTAGTATTACTAATAGTATTTATGATCATAATACTACTTATTAATTTTGGCTAATAATTATCGATATTACTATATAATGTTGATTATATATATTAATTATCCTGCTTATTAAACTATGGTTTAATTTATGCACAATAAGATAAAATTATAGTACATTTATGAAAAATGAAAACATTTGTGTTAAGATCATAACATTATTTTCATAGGTTCAAAGGTGCAATTTTGATATATAGATTTTTTTGGTCACATGTCATATACTCACCCCCCATAGAACTCATGAGACTGTATGAACCCCAAAGCAGAAAAATAGAAGTAAAAAGGATTCTTCTATCAAAGAAAGCCAGATTGATACTGCTGGATGGGCTCTGGAAATCAGAAGTTTGGCTAAGAGCTGTACCAACAACTTGCCTGCCAGTTTAAAACTTGAAGATTTCAACACAGCCCAGATGGACAGCAGAGGATCCTAAAAACATTTATGTACCTGTTAATTAGCAACTATCAGGTGTCCTGTCTTTTCATTTACATAGTAAAGAAAACAAATAGAGCCTTAGAAAAGGGAAAGAGGAACACTGCCATTAGGTAGCAGAAAAGGGACTTTTTAAAAAGTGCTTACTTCTGGAAATGAAGATTTAAGAAGCACGTGACTGGTCACAAAAAACTTAAGAGAACATGAATTCCAAGAAAGAGTCTCCACCCTCAAAGAGCCAGCATAATAACTTGTCCTGAGATCCGGCATGAAAGTAACAGTTTCAAAAGTATCTGGGGCACACACTGAAGAAATTGATTTACTAATCTCAGAGTATGTGGTAGGAGGCAGGAATCTTTAGGAGACTTCTCTAAATACAAAAATGCTGGTGGACACCATTTTTCTTCCTGTCCCTCAGCTTACGTAGCTGGACATTTACTAGAGCCAGCAGTGACACTCTCCTCCAGTCTTGCTAGAACCACATGCCCCACCCCCAGTGCTCCCTTACAGACCTGCCCCATCCAACCCACCTGCCTTAGAAGCCATCCTTACAGAGTGGCTCCCCACCATACAATGCAAGGTGCCCCAGTGGGAAACCAGCACCACTCCCAAGAGACTACTGCCCTGGAGAGAAGGAAGAAATAATCCCACACACCAGTTTGCCCACAGTTCTAGCAGCCAAGCCTTTCCACAGATCACAGGGGGAGAAAGCCCTGCCATTAGGTATGCTTGCAACAAAAAGGCTGATTGCACATACCTAGTCTGACTGCCAATCCCATCCACCAATGAAAGCCTCTGAGCCACACAGGGAGAAAGGCTGGTCATCTGATACAATCACACAGAGAGGCTAATTCCAGACAATCAGACCGATTGCTGATCTTGTCCACCTACCAGCCCGCAGAGGCCTTACACAGGCCCCTCAATGCTGCGTGGATCAAACCCTGCCCAGTGTACCCACAGGAGGCACAGTGGGTCTATGGAGCTGACTGGGGTGAAAACACAGCTAGACTCAACAGTAAGGTATATGCAGCCCACATAGGAGAGACCCCAGCTTGTGTGGTTCTGATGACCAGAGGGCATGACACTACAGGGAACCACTGAACTTCTATACAAGGCAAATACTTTCTAGCCTAGAAGACATAGCTATCCCTCCCTAACATATAGAAAAAGAGTGAGGAAACAATAGGTCTTAAATGAAAGAATAGGACACAAACCACAGCCCAAGAGCTAAAAGAAATGGAGATAAGTAATATAATAGAGAATTCAAAGTAATGGCCATAGAAATACTCACTCGACTTAAGAGAATGAGAACAAAGATAGAAAGCAACAAAGCAACAACAAAAACAAAACAATTAGAGGGAATCAATAATATATTAGAAGAGACAAAAGAACAATTCACTGATCTGGAAGACAGGGTAATGGAAAAGAACCAAGCTGAACAGCAAAAAGTGAAAAATGAGAATAGGTTAAGGGAATTCAGCAACATCATCAACCACAGTAACATTCGCATTATAAGGATCCCAGAAGGAGTTAAGAAATGGACAGAAAACTTATTTGAAGAAATAACTGAAAAATTCCCTAAACTGGAGAAGGAAAGAGACAACCAGACCCAGGAAGCACAGAGAAATCCTAACAATGTAAACCCAAGGAGGTCCACACCAAGACACATAAATACTAAAAATGACAAAAAGGAGTTAGAGGATTTTAAAAGCAGCAGAGGAAAACCGTTACATTTAAGGGAGACCTCACGAGGCTATCAGCTTATTTTTCAGCAGAAACATTGTGAGCCAGAAAGTAATGGAATGATATATTCAAAGTGCTAATAGGAAAAAAAAACCTATAACCAAGAGTATTCTATCCAGAAAGGTTATCATTCAGAATAGGAGAGAGAAAGTTTCCCAAACAAAAGCTAAGAGTTTTCATTACCCTTAAACCAGCTTTACAAGAAAGGTTAAAGGGAATTCTTTGAAAAGGAAAGGCCATGACTAGAAAGTTATAAGAATTCACAGGTAAAAGCAGTTATAATTATAGTGGATTCCATCATAAAGCCAGTTTGTTAACACGCAGTAGTAATACAATCTGCTCTATCTACAGGGAAAAACAGTCAAGGGTAGACAAAATAAGACAATGCAAAATATATCATATACATAAAACATGGAAGGTGGAGTAAAAATGTGGTGCTTTTAGAATGTGTTCAAACTTAAGTAGCTATCAACTTAATAAAAGCTGCTATGTACACACAAGAGGACATATATACCTAATGGTAGTCATAAATAAAAAAACCTCTGACACATACACAGAAGAAAAAATGCAAGTGTAACCCGAAAGAAAACCTTCAAACCACAGGGGAAGGGTGCCTGGGTGGCTCATTTGGTTGAGCAACTGCCTTCGGTTCGGGTTGTGATCCTCGAGTCCCAGATTGGACCCTGTGTCAGGCTCCCCGCTCAGCAGGGAGTCTGCTTCTCCCTCTAACCATCCTTTCTCTCATGCTCTCTCTCAAATAAATAAAATCTTTAAAAACAAAAAACAAAAAACAAAAAAACTACAGGAGAAGAAACCAGAAGATACATAAATAAACTGAAAAACAATTAAAATGCCAATACATACCTATCGATAATTACTTTAAATGTAAATGAACTATTTCCATTACAGGGAAGGTGGGTAAGAAAACCCTGAGGTGACCTCCTCCCACAGATATAAATTGTTAACACTCAACAGCGTAAATAACCCAGAAAACAACCTGAAGACAGGCATAACAAACTCCACATTAGGTATAGAAGAGGCCATATTGGAGAAGATAAGAAGGGTGAAGAGGAAGTGGAGAGCAAAACTGACAGCAGCCATTCATGGCAGGTGGAAGGGAGAAGCCCCAGAAATGAAGGGAGAGACATAGACTATGATGCCAAGGACTCCCACACAAAAAAGGTGAATTCCCACAACAGCAGGGTACATACAACACATAGGGGATACCCTCTAAAACACTAAGTTCTAGTGAAGAGGGGACACTGCACTACAGGATAATGTAGGCCCTTTCCTTCATAAGTCTGTTTTTTTTTGTTGTTGTTGTTTTGTTTTTTGGAGGGGTGTTTTTTTTTTTTTTTTTTTTTTTTTTTACACAAGAGGAGACCTAGCTGACTTTCCAAACACACAGACACAAAATTAGACAAAATGAGACCGAATGTTCCAAAGAACAGGAAAAGACCATGAAAAGAGACGTAAAGTGAATATAACTAATATGGCTGATAAATTCAAAGTAATGATCATAAAAATATACAACGGACTTAAGAGTAGAGGATATCAGAGAAACCATTAATAAAGATTAAACACACACACATACACACACACACACCCAAAAAAAAAAAATCACAAAATCATGAGCCAGACGGGTGCACCTGGGAGGGCCAGTTGGTTAAGTGTCTGCTTTTAGCTCAGGTCATAATCTCCGGTTCTGGGATCAAGCCCTGCATCAGGCTCCCTGCAGGGAGGCTTCTCCTTCTCCTGCTCACTCAGTTTGTGAGCACTCTAATAAAATCTTAAAAAAGTAAAAATAAAAGAACCAGAGCAGCTCCTGGATGGCACAGTTGGTTATGTCTGCTCTGTTTGGGCTCAGTTGTGATCTCAGGGTTGTGAGTTCAAGTCCTGTCTTGGGCTTTGTGCTCAGCATTGACTATGCTTGTGACAGTCTTTCCCTCTCCCTTTATCCTTCCCCAAATGTGCACATGCACATGCATGCTCTAAAATAAATCTTAAAAGAACCAGAGATGAACACAATAAATAAGTTAAAAATATACTAGGTGAAATAAATAGGTTAAAGAAAGGAAAGGAGTGAATTAACATGAAAGATGGTAATAATGGAAAGTAATCAAACTGAGCAGGTGAAAAAAAATTAGGCAAAATGAAAATTGACTTAGGAAGCTCAGTAACCCCATCACAATCACATTAAGGGATCTCAGAAGGAGATGAACAAAAAGGCAGCATAAAAATCTATTTGAAGAAGTAAGAGCTGAAAATTTTCCTAATCTGGGTAAGGAAACAGATGTCCATATCCAGGAGGCATAGAGAGCTTCCAGCAGAAATCAACCCAAGGAAGTCCACCCGGAGACATAGCAGTTAAAAATGGCAAAGTACAGTGATAAAGAGAATTTTAGAAGCAGCAAAATAGTTATACATGTTTGAGGAAAAAAAACAAACAAACCAAACACAACCAATCTTTCAGCAGAAACCTTCTAGGCCTGCAGAGAATGGTATGATGTATTCAAAGTGCTGAAAGGAAGAAAATTTGTAACCAGGAGCTGGTTCTTTGAAAAAGATCAAGGAAATTGATAAACCTCTAGCTAGACTCAAGCAGCAATACAAGGACAACAAAAATCCTTCCATACCCAAATAAAGTCACAAGTGAAAAAATCTATACCACAGAAATACAAACAAGAGATTATTTTAAAAAGTGTATGCCAACAAACTGAACAACCTAGAAGAAATGGGTAATTCCTAGAAATATAACCTCCTGAAACTGCATCAGGAAGAAGGGGAAATTTTGAACAGACTGATTACTAGCAATGAAATTGGACCAGTGATCAAAAAATTCCCAAAAAACAAAAGTCCAGGACCAGATGGCTTCACAGGAGAAGCTTCCAAACATTTGAAGAGTTAATACCAAGGTGCCCGGGTTTCTGGATTTCAGCCCAGGTCATGAACTCAGGGTTGTGAGACTGAGCGTGGCGGTGGCCTTTGCATTTGGCATGAAGCCTGCTTAAGATTCTCTCCCCCGGGGCGCCTGGGTGGCTCAGTGGGTTAAGCCGCTGCCTTCGGCTCAGGTCATGATCTCAGAGTCCTGGGATCGGGCCCCGCATCGGGCTCTCTGCTCAGCAGGGAGCCTGCTTCCTCCTCTCTCTCTGCCTGCCTCTCTGCCTGCTTGTGATCTCTCTGTCAAATAAAAAAAGAAAAAAAAAAAATCTTTAAAAAAAAAAAAAAAAAAAAAGATTCTCTCCCCCCACCCTGCTGCCCTCTTTCCTTTTCCTCCTCCTGTGCTCCCCCAACTCACATTTAAAAGTTAGGGTGGGGCGAAAAGAGTTAATATCTATTCTTCTCACTCTGTTCTCAAAAATAAATAAATAAATAAAAAGGAAAATTCCAAGTTCGTTCTACGGGGCCAACATTTCCCTGATCCCAAAACCAGATAAAGATACCACATACACCCACAAGAGTGAGCAAGCCAATTATCTCAACACAGACAAAAAGGTTTTTAAAAAAAGAATTAGCAAAGAGAAACCAAGGATATATTAAAAAAAAAAAAATCACTCAGTCTGATCAAGTGAAATTTATTCCTGGGATATAAGGGTATTTTGGGTCACAAATTAATGAAATATAAAAGAATAAGAACATTTTAATAGGCATAGAACAAACATTTGACAAAGTAAAATATCTGTTCATGATAAAAACCCTCAAGTAAGTAGGTTTGGAGGGAACACACTTCAACATAACTAAGGCCTTTTATGAAAAACCCATAGCTACCATCATTACTCAAAGAGGGAAACAGAGCTTTTCCCCTAAGGTCAGGAACAAGGCAAGGATGCCCACTCTCACCTTTTATTAACATAATACTGGAAGTCCTAGCCCCAGCACTTAAAGAAATAAAAAGACATCCAAATTGGTAAGAATGAAGTAAAACACATTATTTGCAGATGACAGTACTCTATATAGAAAACCTAAAGACTCCACCAAAAAACTAGAACTGATAAAGGAATTCAGTAAAGTTGCAGGATATAAAAATCAATGTACAGAAATCCATTGCATTTCTATACACTAATAATGAAGAAACAAAGAAACCTTAAGAAGATAAGGCCATGGAAAACTACACCAAACAAAATGTTTAGGAATAAATGTAACTAAAGAGGTTAAGAACTATACTCTGAAAACTAAAAAACATTGAGGAAAGATATTGAAGAGGGCACAAAGAGGAAGATAATCCATGCCCATAGATTGGAAGAATATTAAGATGTCTATAGTACCCAAAGCAGTCTACGGATTTAATGCCATCCCTATCAAAATACCAACAGCATTTTTCTCAACTAGAACAATTCTTAAATTTGTACTGAACCACAGGAGATCCCAAATACCCAAAGCAATCTTGAAAAAACTGTGTGTAGCACAATGCCAGTTTCCACATTATAATGTAGTAAACAAAAAAGTATTGTACTGGCACAAAAACAGACATATGGGTCAACAGAACAGAATAGAAAGTCTAGAAACAAAGCCATGATTATATGGTTACTTAATCTTTGACAAAGCAGGAAAGACTATTCAATGGGAAAAAAGATAGTCTAGTCTTTTCACACCTGGTGCTGGGAAAACTGGGCAGCTATATGCTAAAGAATAAAACCAGATTACTTTCACCATACACAAAAATAAACTCAAAATGGATTCAAGACCTAAATTTGAGATCTAAAAGCCATAAAAACCATAGATGAGAGCAGAGGTGTTAAGGTCTCTGACATCAGCCATACATTTGTCTACATAGGTCTCCTGAGGCAAGGGAAACAAAAGCAAAAATAAACTGCTAGGACTTCATCAAAATAAAAAGCTTCCCTACAATGAAGGAAACAGCCAATGAAACTAGAAGACAACCTGCTGAATGGAAGATATCTGCAAATGACATATCCAGTAAAGGGTTAGTATTCAAAGTATGTAAAGAACTTCTAGAACCCAACACCAAAGAAATAACCTAATTGAAAAATGGGCAGAAGACATGAACAGGCATTTCTAAGACAACATGCAGATGGCCAACTGACCCATGAAAAGATGCTCACATCACTCATCATGAAAAAATGCTCCATGTCACTCATCAGGAAAGTACAAATCAAAACTGTAATGAGATATCACCTCATACCTGTTGGAATGGCTAAAATCAAAGAAACAAGTGTTGGCGAGAATATGGAGAAAAAGGAATTCTCTCATACTGTTGGTGGGAACATGTGCTGGTCCAGCCACTGTGAAGACAGTATGGAGATTCCACAGAAAGTTCTATGAGCCAGTATTCACACTAGTGTGTATTGAGCCAAAGAATACAAAAAGTCTAATTGGAAGGATGTACCCCTATGCTTACAGATTTACAATAGCCACTTTATATGGAAACAGCCGAAGTGTCCGATAGATGAATGGATAAAAATGTGGCATGTGTATGTATGTATATATTATGTATACACACAGAACAGATTGTCCAGCCACAAGAATGAAGTTGTGTCATTTGCAACAATATCTAGAGAGTAAAATGCTAAGTAATACAGTCCAGCCATAGAAAGACAAATACCATACGACCTCACCTTTAGGTGGAATTTAACAAAGAAAAAAAAAAACCCACAAACCAAAAAATAGACTCTTAACTACAGAGAACAAGCAGATGGTTATCAGAGGGGAGGTGGGCAAGCAGATGGGTGAAATTGGTGAAGGGGATTAAGAATATACTTATGGTGAGCACTAATGTATAAAATTGTTAGATCACTATATTGTACACCTGAAACTAATATAACACTATGTTAACTATATCGAAATTAAATTTTTTTAAGAAGGGAAGAAGCTGAAAAAATTTTTTAAAGAACATTCACAAATTTTCAGGGTACCAAAAAAAAAAAAAAATCAATATATAGAAATCTGTTGTGTTTCTATATACCAATAATGAACTAGTAGAAAGACTAAGAAAATCCCATTTATAATTGCATTACAATATTTAGGAATAAGTTTAATCAAGGAGGTGATAGACCTATACTTTAAGAACAGTAATACATTAATTAAAAAAAAACCCACTGAAGATACAAATAAATGGATATGCCATGCTCATGAATTGGAAGAATGTTGTTTAAATGTCCATACTACCCAAAGTAATCTACAGGTTCAATGCAATTCCTAGCAAAATACCTATGGTATTTTTCACAGAACCAGAACAAATAATCTAAAGATTTGTATGGAACCAAAAAAGATACCAAATAACAAAGCAATCTCAGGAAAGTAGATGGAGATATCGTCCTTCCAGATTTCAAACCATATTACAAAGCTACAGTAATCAAAGCAGTATGGTATTACTAGCACAAAAATATATACCTAGTGCAACAGAACAGAACAGAGGCCAGAGAAACTCCTACTCATCTAGTCAATCTACAACAAAAGAGGCAGGTATATACAGGGAAGATGTCGGTGAGGATGTGGAGAAAAGGGAACACTTGTACACAGTTGGTGGGAACAAAAACCAGTACAACCCCACTGGAGAACAGTATGGAGGTTCCTCAAAAAATTACACGTACCGTTTTGATGTAGTCATTTCACCACTAGGTATTCACTCAAAGAAAATGAAAACACTAATTTGAAAAGATATAGGCACCGCTATGTTTATAATAGCATTACTTGTAATAGCCAAGCAACGGGAGAAACTCAAGGGTCCATCAGTGGATGAATGGGAAAAGATATGGTAGATACTATGGACTGGAACTCAAACATAAAAAGAGCATTTCTTGCCATTTACAACACAGATGGACCCGAGGGCATTAACGCTAAGTAAAACAAATCAGAAATACATGATTTCACTTCTATGTGGAATCCAGAAAATAAATGAACAACAACCAAATGGATTCTTAAATGCAAAGGATAAAGGTGACTGCCTGAGGGGAGGTGGGTGGGGGATGGACAGAGAGGAAGGGGATCCAGAGTTACAAACCTCCTGTCACAAGTCAGAGTTGATAAGTACAGCCAGAGGAGTGCTAACACCACAAACTCCATCTCTGGCCTTCGATTCCGTGTCTTGTTTGTATTCGCGCCATGACCTGCCTCGGGGCTCCATGCTCCATGCCCCATGGGGAAGGGGTGTCCTGACTGGAATGCACAGTCTCATTCTGACCGTCCCTTAAGTAAGGCCCAGAAGCCCCCCACTGCAGAGAACTAGTACCGCTCTCCGGTGCACAGCTGGTACGGCTTGAGATAACTACCCTTGACCTGACCACCATGCCCTTCACGCTATACAGGCTGTGGATTAAGGTCCGGACTTGGCAGTGAACAGCTGCCTAGCTCGGGGATCATTGGTCTGCTCCATCCCACCCCCTCCCCCATCAGTAAGTTATCCTGAATATAGCTGTGTAAACAGTACAGAAGGCCTGCTTCCTTCTTTGGTCTTAGAATGCCTTCTCAGAGTATAAACAATACGGCAGTAATGTTATAAGACGACAGAGAAGCCACACTCATCATAGAGAGCATTAAGTCATGTACCTAATTGTCAGGTCACTATGTTGTACCCCCGAAACTCTAAGTCAACTGTACTTACGTTGAAAAAAAAAATATTTTTAAAACATTGACAGAGAGAGAGAGCACAAGCGCATAAGCAGGGGTACCGGTGGAGAAGGAGGAAGCAGCAAACTCCCCGCTGAGCTGGGAGCCCCATCCAGGACTCTATTCCAGAACCCTGGGATCATGACTTGAGGCAAAGACAAACACTTAACCAACTGAGCCCCCAAGATGTCCCGCATTAAAAATATTTAATATAAAATTAAATGGACCTCAGGCAAATCAAGACATACTTTGTAACAAAATCTGTTACTTTATAACAAAATTACCATAGGACAATCTGGGGCAGGGGGTCAATAAAGCTAAGTACTGAAACATGTTTTACTTTTATATGTTATTTAGATGAATATTTATAGCAGAATATTCTAATAAATAATTTTTATAAATATACTTACCTTTACTACTACTCCTGGAAATAATCTAGAAAGAAAAAGTAAAGCTTGTATTATTTTATAAACCATTATCAACTATAATATTAATTCATTAGACCTGATATTTCTCTAATAGGCAGGAGCAGACTTTCATTAGTAGGAAAAAGAAAGAAATCCTATCTGACCTTCAGTCACTATTAAAATCAGCTTATCTCCCTTAAATAGGTGAATAATGTATGCATGAAAAGAAATCAGTTCTTTTTTCTATAGCATTGGTTCTACATGGTTTCTATTTCATGTATTTTAATAAAATATGAGAGTTAATAAAATATGAGAGTATTGGCAAAACCCACATCTTAGAAAACAAGTTTTATAAGTAACTTGAAGATTCCTGCTAATTACCAATGGCATCTGTCCTTGCTTCCTTACCAAGGCTGTGTCAAAGAAGTCTTCTATAACATCAGTGAGGGATGTGTCGGACGCGGACTCTGCCGTGGTCAGAGATGCGGTTGTTTTTTCAAACCAGGAAACCATGTACACAAGAGAAGAAACAATGATGGAACTATCTGTGGCCGTGTAACTACTGTCTATTCAATAAAGTTTCATAAATCTTTTACCAGACCAAAACAGTTTTAGAGACAGATTTCTAGAACATTTCAGTTAGACCACTAAGGCCTCCATCTAGAACTCTCCAGAATCAAGTCCTACCGCTAGAGAGTTGTACTAATTGTCAGATACCAGCAAGGGTTGGCCAGGATTGATGCCAAGAAGTCCTATATAGGGTCTGGGGATTAAGAGACAAATGAGCCTCCCCAACACAGCAGCAATTCTTATCATCTGGGAGGCTGGAGAAAGACTATTCAAAGAATATGCAGAATTTGCAAAGTGCTCCAGAAGTAAGTTAGTACAGTATATATGCTTCAGGCCAATTTTCTGCCAAAAGCTTCCAGCTAATTGGAGATTTGTCTTCCTGTAGGAACATATATCCACGTTCTTATTAAGTTGCTAGGATTGGTAGGATTTTTAAAGTAAACTCATATAAACCCTCCTAGAATCTTTATTCAAAAACAGGGAGGGCCATCTTTAGACCATTTTGGCTTATAAAAATAATCCTGTGTGCATAGTTTGACATTTTCAATTGAACATGTAGTAAGAGGAGTTTGTAATGAAAAATGCTTAGAAGAGTGAGCCTTGGAAACTTGGTCCACTTTGGAGCCAAGAACCCAGCTGGGGACCATAGACAAACCAATCCATTTGCAACCTTGACTTTGCATTAGGAAAACGTGGAGAGCTTTGAAACCCCTGATGCCGGAGACCCGTCACAGACCCAGTACATCGCTCTCTCCGGTGAGGGGGGGACCCAAAGAGGGCTTTTTAAAGCTCTCCAGGGGCTTCTAATGCACAGCGAGGGGGGAAGGCCACTACTGAGTTCTAAGGGATGTTTCTTTGATCTCAAACCAGGCAAAGATTTGTACTAGATTGAACCATCCACCTTCTGAAGCAAACTTTTCTCCAACAGTTTAAGGGGAGGAAGAAAAAAAAAAAGCCTTCTATACAATGGAACTCACTGCTAAGGCGGTATTTCCCCCTTTCTATAGTCCTACTCTGAATGTTATGCTTTTAAGTATATTTGTCATGATTCCATTTACCACCCTAAATCCCATTCCTCTCTCAGCACATGAGAATATGTTGAGCAGAGATTCAGAGAAGTGAGGGCAGTGCCACATTATCTGATCAAGACTTGGGATTAGAAAATCACTCTCTGGACCTAATTCTGTGCCATGATCAAACATGTCCCCACAGCTGTGGGGTTACCAGAAACCAGACAAAATAGTCATTAACAGATGTACTAGGTACTACTTATACATATGGTAGAAGACAAGTTGCTTAATTCTCCAGGATCCTAGGGTACAGGACTAAATAGGTTCCTTTCCATAGGAAATTCTTACTCTGGGGAGAATTATTTCCCAGTACCTTTTGAGTTGACCTGCAAAACTAATCAACTTTAGAAGTATAGAATCTAAGGGCGCCTGGGTGGCTCAGTGGGTTAAACCTCTGCCTTCGGCTCAGGTCATGATCTCAGGGTTCTGGGATCGAGCCCAGAATCGGGCTTTCTGCTCAGCGGGGAGTCTACTTCCCCTCCTCTCTGCCTACTTGTGATCTCTGTCAAATAAATAAATAGAAAAAAAAAGTATAGAATCTAGCATCCCATCCACTTTGATAGTATCACTCTATTTTTCTTTGGCCAAAACTTACATGAAACAGAACATGCTTTAGAATGTGCCTAAGTTCTGGTTCTCAAATTTTCATCACCAAGCAGAATTCCAACAGAATATGGAAATTTCCATTTGATTTCAAAACTCCAGTGGAAATCTGATCTGACCCTTTAAATCTTGGAGGTTTTTTTTTTAAAGATTTTATTTATTTGACAGATCACAAGTAGGGGGTGGGGGAGCAGGCTCCCTGTGGAGCACAGAGCCCAATGCAATGTGGGCTCAACCCCAGGACGCTGGGATCATGACCTGAGCCCACCGAGCCACCCAGGCACCCCTTGGAGGGGTATTTTTAAAATCTAAACAGAAAATTCAGGTTGGGACAGATCTCATCTTCCCCTGCCCCAGAACAAAACAAAACACCAATCAGCTTAGGGTTCCAAGTCACGGAGGCGGGGTGTGTGTGTATCCTGTTCCCTTTCCTTTGAAATGGTTTTACCTCCTCTTCCCCATCTCCTGTTATCTGTGTAACTATATGAGGGAGTTAGGAGGCACTATGTGCAAAATGAAATCTATAGTTCACCTAAGCAAAATCCTTAGATTCATCCCTCTCCGCCACCCTCTAAACGGTTTTAAAATCCCTGAGAGGAGTTAGGGAAAGCCTGGTGTTTATTTGCTCTTCCCTCAACCCCCAAAGAGGGGGTGCCACATAGAGTCATTTTAAAGTTTGGAAAAAAAAAAAAAAGGGAGGTGGGGGAGCACAGGGAGATCTCCCTGAGCCAAACTGTTTTTTAAACAGATATTTTTTTAATTATGCATGGTAATATACAGTATGTAATTGCACATCATATCAAGATATAGAACATTTCCACTCCATAAACTTTCCCAGGGCCGCTCTCTAATCACTATCACCACCAGTATTAGACACTATTTTGTCTTATAGAACCACAGGTTAGTTTAGCCTTGAATTTCATATGAATAAATCATATTCCATATGCTCATCTATGACCACTTTAACTTTTCATTTTATTGTGTTATGTCACCATAAAATACATTAGTTTTTGATGCAGTGTTCCAAGATTCGTTGTCTAACACCCAGTGCTCCAGGCAATACATGCCCTCCTTGGTACCCACCACGACTCCCTCATGCCCCCCAAAACCTTATTTGTTTCTCAGAGTCCACAGTCTCTCATGGTTCCTCTCCCCCTCTGATCTCCCCCAATTCTCTTTTCCTTTCCTTCTAATGTCCTCCACGTTATATTATGTTCCACAAATATGTGAAACCATAAGATAATGGACTTTCTCTGCTTCCTTGAGCAGAGGCCTTGCTAATCTCCTATAGTTTCAATTTTAGTTTATGTGCTGCTGAAGTGAGCATGCCAACCTGGTCTTACTAAACGTCAGATATTGGAGCCCGCTGGGGTGGGGGGGCGGATTTTGGAACCAGCCAGATCAGGCTCCTGCCCCTCTATCTTCCCCCATCTCCTCACCAACAAATCAACATCTAAAAGGGCTGCAAAGTCTGCTCATGAAAAGAGGGACATAACAGATTTGATGAACTCTGCTTTGCTTCCAGATGCCATTGTCAAAGCATAATAGTACCCTCTCGTTAATCCCTAAAACAGAATAAACAGTCACAACTGCCTGAATTAGAAGAAGCATTCTTTTTTTTTAAATAATGTATTTTTATCCCCAGGGGTACAGGTCTGTGAATCACCAGGTTTACACACTTTACAGCACTCACCATAGCACATACCCTCCCCAATGTCCATAATCCAACCACCCTCTCCCTACCCTCCCCCCAGCAACCCTCAGTTTGTTTGGTGAGATTAAGAGTCACTTATGGTTTGTCTCCCTCCCGATCCCATCTTGTTTCATTTATTCTTCTCCTACCCCCTTAACCCCCCCATGAAGTGGAGATAGAATAAGCACTCTAATAAGTATAAGTATTTTTGCTCTTTGTTTTCTCAGATTCAACGGAGTTTCACGGTTGGAAGAATAGGCTGTGGCAAGGGGAAGTCTTTGATCATTTATCCAAAATGAGTCTTGTTACTCATGTCTATTAAAATAGCTTTTAGAGTCTTTGAGTGGGGGAGCATGTAATAGTTACTCCCGACTCAGGCTATATTCAGGTGAAATTCACTAAAATAATTAAAACCTGCGACTACAACATTGGCTGGTCAAGGGGAGAAGAGGGAAGGTCGGGCTCATCCCTGCAGACTCCCAGAGCACTCAACACATATACCAAACAACCTATCCTGAACTTCATGTTTGCTGATAAAGGCGGTAGGCATCCCTACCAATTTTTCAAGTTCATTGCAAAGGAACAAACTACCAAACTAGATAACTGGTTTCATTCCAGTTCTTTAAATGACCCAACGCCATACAAAATTAAAACAAGACCCTTATCTTTGGGATCAGTCCCTGCTGAATCAGCAAAGGCTCCTCTTCTTTGAGGCCGTCAATGAAGAATCGTTGAAGACATTTCAGCAACAGCGAAACATGCCGAAATTCATTTTTCTCCAGTTGCTGGGTATTAGACCACACAAAGTTAAAACCTTACAATGAAAATTATTAAGGGAGTGGATCCTAAGAGTTCTCAGCACAAGGAAATTTTTTCTTCTTTTAGGTTTTAAGTAATCTCTATTCCCGACACGGGGCTCGAACTCATGACCCCTTGCTTTTCTGCCTCAGCCAGCCAGGTGCCCTTCATCACAAGGAAATTTTCTATTTTGTATCTATGAGATGACGATGTTAAATAAACTTGTTGTGGTCATCATTTCCCAATACATGTCAGTCAAAGCACTATATCATACCCCTTGAAGTTACAGCACTAAGGGTCAATTATACCCCCCCAAAAAACTTGGGGGGTGGGGAGCATTCAGAATAATCACACATTGGTATTCTCCCTCCCCCCACACAATCAACTTTACTTGCCTTATTTATGGATCTGTCAAGATAATAGAATACAAGATGATTGTATTTTTGAGGAACGCGGCTTTCTCTCTGTTGAAAATACTCTTTTATTTTCTGAAATCCTTTATCATGGAAAGCATCCATAATAAGTGATTGAAGCTGGAAAGTTGAATAGTTTGCAAATTATTTCCCCCCCAAGAATATTTGTTTCATAGTCCTATTTCTATCAATAATTCAGTGTGGAATTAATAGAGGATAAATGTAGTTCTACCTTGAACAGTAAATCATTTAGCCAATGATTGCAAGCTCTCTTAAGCCAACAAGCTCAAAACCTGGTTTGTGGACCAGCAGCAGCACGGTCATCACCTGGGGACTGGTTAGGAATCAGAAACACCGTAAGAGGTGGGGGAGGTCTTCGCCAAATTGCATGCTAAGTTGGAGAGCCACTGACTTAGAACTAAAAGTCCAGATATCTGTGGGAGAAGAGACTTTATCCTTATTAAGGTTAGAAATTTTAGGACACTAAAAACGCAAATTATGAGTGACACAAATGACAGAATTTGAAGAAAATGAATTTCACAATCACAGGTTGTTGACTAAGTATGCGAATTGTCATAATGAGTGAAATTTTTTCCACCTGAACATCAGCCAAGACCTTCTAAGACATGCATTTGAACAGACCCTTCCTTAAGTATCTGTACTCTAAAGATAGGATTTTTTTCCATTTTTATATAATTTCATTCTCACAGGTTAAATTACCAATATACAATTTTTTAAAGCTTTTGACAGAGAGAGAGATCACAAGTAGGCAGAGTAGCAAGCAGAGAGAGAGAAAGAGAGGGGGAGAAGCAGGTTCCCTGCTGAGCAGAGAGCCCGATGCAATGTGGGGCTCTATCCCAGGACCCTGAGATCATGACCTGAGCCAAAGGCAGAGGCTTTCCCACTGACCCACCCAGGCTCCCCTACAATATTATTTTAGTAAGGAGGTATTTTAGTATATACAGCTCCGAATTCCGCATATTCTTAGTACTGATTTAAAAGGAAAGATCCCGTTTGAAATTAAACATGTGAAAAGAATATTTTTAAGTGAAACTTTTGTGCCCAGAGTGTTCCACAGATGTTCTCACGTAATCCTTACCACCACCCTGAAAGGACAGATTCTTTATCTGGGGAGATTGAAAGGCTGGGAAAGGTTAAGAACTTTCATGAGATGGCCCAGCTGAGACTTACACTCAGACTCTCAGAAGCTCAAGCCTCTGTCTGAGACTCCACTTGGCTTCCCTGCACTCAGATAATTCCAAACACTTTGCCTTGGTCTTCAAGGCTCTGCAGGATTTGAACTGTCAACAACTTCTGCCTGACTTCCCTACTAATAAGTCAAAAACAAAAATAACAACAAAGTTAAATTACATTAAATTTTTTTTTAAACTCAAATCCTGCCTTCCCTCAGGGCCTTTGCACTGACTGTTCTATGCCTAGACTGCTTCTTCCTGCCACTTTCTACCTGGCTGGCTCCTTATCACCCTCTGATCTCAGCTTCATTATCACCTTTTTAGGTCTTCCAGGACTAACTCAAGTAAGGCAAGTGCCTCTGCTCCCCACTCTCCATGATGATCTCCTCTTTCTTTCCTTCCTACACCTTCCCTTTGGTCAGTAACCTATTTCTTTGGCTCTCCACCAAGCTGTAAGCTCCATGTGGGGAGGAATTGTATGTTTTGTTCAATACGGTTTACCTAGAATACTACCTGGCCCGAGATATTTCAGACTAAGATATTGGTAGGGTAGTCGAAGGTATGGTAATGAACTGAATAGGAGACTAGGGAAGAGGAAGGAACAAAGATTTCTCTGCCTCTGGCTTGAGCAACTGAGAACTTTTGTGCTGATAGCCAGCAAACACAGAACTAGGAAGAGGGCACGCACACACCCGCTCTCTCCCTCCCCACCCAGCAAAAAATAAACTTGATCTTTACATAGAAAGCGTCGGGGGCAAGTCCACTCCCAGTGTCTTCCTTCACAGACTGCAAAGGACCTTCCTCTACCTGTGTACAAAACGATTGTTTTTAAAAATGCCTCCAAAAATGAATCTTAAGTTTTAAAAATTAATGAAGCATCATAGGGTCATCCCGAACAAGAACTTTGTTGACTCATGCCACTGATTACAGGTCTAAGTAACATAGTACTTAGAAATAATTTAACTTTCTTCAGTACTAGGACAACTGCAGACTACCACAAGTAGCAAAGCAAACAACGTTGTCATCACCGTCACACAAAACAAAGTCTGTAGTGACAGCTATAAAATAGGAGGCTTTGGGTTAAATGAACCATTTTTAGAATGAGAGCTTATAAAATGAAGTTTTGGAGAGTGTGTTTCAAGCCCAGTCCTGAGATGGAGCTCTAGGTTGCCTTCTGACTTCAGTGAATTTTAAACACTCCTCCGGGACTTTTACTGCAACTTCCAGGATCAAATAATAACAACAGCTACAAGAGAATTCACAAGGCATTTAGTAATGGATCGTTACACCTTTTCCTCAAGAGTAATCCCTGGGTCCGCACCTTGGTTTTCACAACACATTATGTTACATTAAGTAAGAGCATCTCATCTCACTTCACCCCAACAATTACTTAAAAGTACAATACACAAAAAAATAAACTTCAATTATCTCCTAAAGATATGCTTTTTGTTTTTGTTGTTGTTGTTTTATCTAGCTTGGGCTCACAGTACTTCTATATGGACTTGAAAAGATCCTTGAATGTCAGCACATGTTACAATATTATTATTTACAAATACGAAAAGTTGGGTGACTTCAAAGAGCCAAATGCAGACTTAACTATTTTTTTCACCAGCAGTGACTCCAGTTAAACGAATGTTGAGAAGTGGGACCACTGGTGGGGCCGCGGGCCTTTTAGGGACCTTTATCTACAGCGCGGGTAGCCCGAGTCCCCGTTTGGTCCCTACGCTTGGGACCGCAGGTCTGAGCCCAGATGGGTTAATGTCACTGCACGGTCTACGCAGCAGCAGGGGCTGGGAAAACGCCCGCCGCAAATAAAGAACGATTTCATGGCCTTCTAAACATTAATTCTCCAGTTTCCTTTTCCATGGGCAAGGGACCAGAGGCTTCTATCCTAGCTGGCTCCCTCGCTGAAAGCTCCGGATAAACTCTAAGCAAACCTAAGGAGGTGGAAGAGGTCAAGGGCCCGCAGCCCCCACCCCCCAGCTCTTCCGCGTTAGGGTGCCGGGTCCGGGGGAACACGCCAGCCTCTGCACCCAGAACCCGACGGACCACACATCCGTGCGCCCCCACCCCCCACCCCGAACCGCAGAGAAAGGGCTCGGACTAAACCCCGGCCCTCCCAGCCCCACTCACCGCCTGCATCCCGAGGCTCCCGGCCCAGAGCGCGCCTCCCTCGTGCGCCGCGTTCAGCCTCGTGCGGTTCTGCGGCCCGAAACCCGGGCGAGCTGGGCTCCACCACGGCGAGGGCCCGGGGAGCCTCGCAGCTTTTGAGCTCCAGTCCTCGCCGGGACGCTAACCAATTACCCAGCACCTGAAATGTGCTCCGCCCCTATTCGAGACGCAAGATACCCTCGCGAGTGATTAGCAGTCCTGGTCCGGCCACCTGGGCGCGCGCACGCACACCTGGAAGCGGTTCCTCCGAGGCTGTGAATACCGTCGCGGAAACACTGTTTCTTTGCGGAGCTCTAAATGGACAGATAATCCCTCTATGGGAGCCGCAGTTTTCTCTCCGCCTTCAACTGCTGGCTGAGCTGTCTTCGGTCTCTGGATACTGATAGAGACAAAAACTGGAGTTTCCCCAATAGGAAGCAGATTTGCACCTGAAATTGTGAGAATATTCCTGACCTCACAAAAGAAGCTCCCCCCCCCCATAACATGGTTTTCTCAGTCAAAACCAAAACCAAACAAAACGGGGGGCGGGGGGAGCAAACAAATAATTTCATCCACTCGCTTTTCCAACCTACTTCCTTTAACCCAGCTGGAGTGTGTGCTAATGACCAGGTTTTCGCCGTTAAGTAGCCTGTTTATGTGGACACGGTGGCAAAATAAATTGGACTGCGGTTTTTTTGTGTGTTTTTTTGTTTGTTTGTTTTTAAAGCAAATAAATATGGGGCACCTGGGTGGCTCAGTGGGTTGAGCCTCTGCCTGCGGCTCAGGTCAAGATCCCAGGGTCCTGGGATCAAGCCCCATATTGGGGCTCTCTGCTCAGCAGGGAGCCTGCTTTCCCCCCTTTCTCTCTCTGCCTTCCTCTCTTCCTACTTGTGATCTCTGTCTGTCAAATAAATAAATGAAATCTTTTTTTTTAAACATCACTAAGATCTAAACTTTCCTTGTGCAAAAATCAATTTGTGTTATGATTACAAACTATGGGTATTTCATGTCAAGACATTTACAGAACATACCTGTTTGCATCAAATTAAGACCTAATAAAACGAGAATCTCTGCTAGTCAGCCCAGGTCAGCACACACACCTGACTTCCGTTCAAAATGGTACTTATTTCAAAGATCATGATGTCTGTTTCCTGGCCAATACCATGTAAATACACTTACATTAATTTCCCGATTTTCATCCAAGCCTTGCAAATGCAAAGGCTTCTGCCTTTGCTTTTTTTTTTAAAGATTTTATTTATTTATTTGATAGATAGAGATCACAAGCAGGCAGAGAGGCAGGCAGAGAGAGAGAGAGAGGAGGAAGCAGGCTCCCTGCTGAGCAGAGAGCCTGATGTGGGGCTCGATCCCAGGACCCTGGGATCATGACCTGGGCCGAAGGCAGAGGCTTTAACCCACTGAGCCACCCAGGCGCCCCCTGCCTTTGCTTTTTAATTAATGAGCTTTCACTGTATCAAAATAATAATGAAGGAAGGGCCAGCTATGAATATAAAGTTGTTCTGAATCAAAGAAAATACTAGCACAGGAAAAAAAATAATGGAAGGCTAGTAACAAACAATAATCAAAATACAGTTTAAGTGCATTTGACTTTACAGAATAAAATAATGAGAATACAATAAAATATAATAAAATTACAGTTTGTGTAATAATAGGCAAAAACTTGATAATCAATTATTTACAGAATTTGGGGGAGAAAACATATCCTTCCAAACTATAGGGTTGCTAATGCATTCAAACTTTCTGGAGAAAGTTTGAACTGTTTTTTATTTTTATTTTAAAATTTTCACTTCAATTCGCTTTTTAATTTTTTTAGGGAGGCTCCACACCCAATCTGTGGTTTGAACTCATGACCCTGAGCTCTAGACCTGAGCTGAGACTGAATCAGATGCTCAACGAACGAAGCCACCCAGGCAGCCCCCCCACCCCCGCCATGAGCTTATTTTACTAACATGTTTTACTGAGACATAATTTTAGAGCAATTTGGAATTAAGATTTTAATCTTCTGAAACTAATAACGGAAGAGACTCAATGACATTTATTTAGAGACTAGAATCCATTTTTTAAAAAGGTATATAATTAATTTATTTGGGTTTAACGTTAAAAATTATGTGTTTATATTTTTTAAAAGATTTTATTTATTTATTTGACAGACAGAGATCACAAGCAGGCAGAAAGGCAGGCAGAGAGAGAGAGGGGAAGCAGGCTTCCGGCTAAGTAGATAGCCCAATGTGGGGCTCAATCCCAGGACCCCCGGATCTTGACCTGAGAGAAAGGCAGAGGCTTTAACCCACTGAGCCACCCAGGCACCCCTGTATTTAGATTTTTTAAGGTAAAGACTCTCTAGAAACATTCCAAGATTATAGAGACAAGAAAGATTCTAATAATTTTTACAATAAGACCCAAAATTAAAATTAACATCTATGCAGTCTCAGAGGTGATTTTAAATATTGTTGAAGTTATGTTAAAGCATTTTAGAGTATATATTATTTTAACCTATCACAATTAATGGAATATGTATTTGTCAAAGAAAGGTGTGAGTAGTTTTAACATTTGGAAGACAAACAGAATAAAAAAACAATTGAAGGACACGAGTGGCCAGACCTTGGCATTCGGTTAATATGATGAAAATCTGCTAACAAAACTCCTGGGGTGAGAGAGGACACGCTCTTCGCTTCCTCCCGGATCCTCGATCCTCGGGGCGACTACGGGAGAGTGATTTTAATCGGAAACCCTGACCTACACAATCTTTCAAAAAAAGGAACTTGGGGGAGGAGAGGCTGGGGGGATGACCAAGTCCTTTTTTTCGCGTGGACTTTCGCCTCTGGGTGGGAGGAACATCCAGCTTGAAACTAGAAGAAGAAGAAAATTCGTGAAACTGCCCAAATATGGCATTTTCCGTCACCGGAATTCTCCGCTGCCCATGGCTGGTAGCTCTGAAAAGCATCTCAGTATTGGACCGACTTTCCTAACAAACCTGACTGTGCCCTTGGCCGGGGAGGTGAGAGGACCGCTAGCGCGGACAATTCCTTAGCGCAGGTTGTGGGTTTAAGGGGCACCTGCTTTTTCCGCCTTTGGCCAAACGAAGAGACTGGTCTGGCAGGAGGTGCTGGCGGGGGAGCGCTCCTGGCCGGTCCCACGCAGCAGCAGTCCGCGCGCTGGGAGGGTGCTGGGCGACTCCCAGGTCCAGCGCGCGCCGGGCTTCGGGGTTTGGAGGGATATAGGTCCCAGCATCCCCCTCTAACAGTGACTGGCCTTCAGGAGCCGCTCTTTTCTGGATACGGCTGGGAACAGAAGCGTGCTGCCTGCAGAGCAAAGGCACGAGAACAAATTCCGGGAAAACACTTCCCTCGCCGCTCAGAGTGGCTACAGAGAGATTTAAGTCATGTCAAACGCTTTCTTTTATTGGACGCCTCTAGGTACCGCAAAAACCCTAATGAGTCGGTCCCGGGGGATCCATGGCGTCCTGGCCCCCTCACGTGGCTGGCTCCTCCAAGCTCCAGAAAACCTCGGCAGATGGAATGGGGGTATTTCCACGACAACACACCAATAAAGACGATCTTTAAAACGTTCCCAGTGGATGGCTGCTGAGAAGTCACTGAGTCCCAATCCCCTGTTTAAGCAGATAAGGAAACTGATGCCCAGAGAGAACTGAGACGAGGGGTGGGGGTGGGGGAGAGAGAGAGAGAGCGCGCGCGCTGAATGTACTGCTTATGAGCGCTGGGCCCGAAGAGCCCCCCTACCCCCACTCCACCCCTCCCCGTCCCGATACCCGTAGTTCATCTCACCTCTCCTTCTCCAGGTTCACTTTCAGGGACTGTTGTCTCACAGGGTCAATTCCCTTGGGTAGCCCCTCCGGAGAACAGGTGCACCTAGACCCGAGAGCTCACGGGGACGTTTGGCATTCCTTCGGACGCCAGGCCACCAGCCCCCAGGAGAAAAGCACAGACTCCTCGACGCTCACAACATCTATGACAAATCCGGAGAGCCGAAGTCCAAAGCCAGTGGGCGCGGGCGCAGTTACCCAGACTTGGGCGCGCAACGGCCAGGGTCTTACAAACAGTGCCTAGGGATTGTATCGGCTCTCAGGGGACTTTGCTGGAAAGCCTCTGTCGCAAAAACCTTCCATCGAAACACAACCAGAAACCCCAGAGGCGAGGAGAGATTAGGGGAAAAAAAAATTTTTTTTCTACTTAAATGCGACATTTCAAGTCCCCACCCTCATCCTCGCCCCTGGACATCTTGGTCAGTTTCCCGAGGGCTCAGGTCAACCTCCTCCTCCGTTCCTAAGGTCTCTGTCCGGGCGGGGGTGACCCTCCTCGCCGGTGCGGGGAGGGTGGGAGCTGGCCAGGAGAGGGGAAAGGCGGAGCCTGGAGGGGTGTGTCATTATAAACCTGCGCGCAGCTGGCAGGAGCCGACGCCGTGGTTTCCAGCGCCGTGGCTGAGAACAGAGCTCGTAACCCTCCTCCACCACTTCTGGATTTCTAAATAAATTCTCTCTCTCTCTGTCTCTCTGTGTGTCTTTATCTCTCCACCTCCATCCAATAAGACGGAAAACATCACCTTGCCCATCCAGGTTTTTTTCTTCTGTCTTTCAGGATCGTTGGCAGGGAGCGCAGGCAAGGTGCGGGCAGATGCTGGCGGAAGTGGGGCAGAAGGCGGACTGCGTGTGCCCCCACGGGATGAAGCTCAGTTGGGACATCAACGATCCGCAGATGCCTCAGGTGCGTGAAACCCGGCGCGCGCGCGCACGTGGCTCTGTCCATCCAAAAAAGGGCTGGTGGCGTTCAAGTTCTTGCAGAAACTGAGGAGAGATCTCCTCTCCAACCGCCACCTCCCTGAGAGTCCTCATTTGTTAGACAGACGCCACAAGCCGCAGAGTTGGGATTAGTGATGTGTCTTCTCCTTGCCCTTGTCTGAAACACACCAATTGTCCAGAGAACTGTCAATTAGGCTTCAAGTTCTCAGTCATCTGGTGAGAACAGGACACCTGTCCCTTGCTTTCCTTTATCCAAGCTAGAAACCAGGTGATTCTCTCATCCATTCTTTGAAATCTATGAGAAGGGTACAGCGAATGTAGACATCATTGCTTCTTATGCAGCAAAACTGTAAGACGACTATAAATCACCGTGGCCCGAATCTTAAATAACGGGACTGAGGTGACTGATGCAGACGCCGGTGGCTGCCCTGGATGGCATGCTAACCAGACCACAGGCGACAAGAGAGCCTCTGGAATCTGGATTTTGGCCCTAACTTCTGATCTTACTTCTCTAATAACAAGGAGATCACCTCCTTTTAGGGTAATTTTATTTTTGTTTTGTTTTAATGGAACAAAGTAGGGTAGAGCTGAGTCCAGGGAATGAGCTGGACAGTTATGCTCGGTCATACTGGTTTAGGGCAGAAACTGAGGAGTGATTTTGAAGTCCTGGGTGTAGGTAGAAGGGGAGAGAAGTGGCTTCCCACACATTTGCAAAGGTGAGCTTCCAGCAATGTTTGGAACTGGGAAAGAGACTACCACATGCCATATATATTAATCAGAAAATAGCAAGTCATTATCAAGGTCATGTAGCCTCTCAAAGAGATCAGAATTTTTTTTTATGTACATATGTTTAGTAATCTGTTCTATTTGTTTTAAAGTCTGCTATTTCCATCATCCATTTGTGGGAAGGGAGACCATAGCACAGCAAGGACACCTCATTCGCACTGACTTCCCTCCAGAAAATCTTCATAATAGTCTAATCTTGCATTTTAGGAAAGAGCCACTTCCAAATAACGGAAAGATGGCTCCTCTTTTGTGCGTTTTTCTAGACTTCCCGAGCAAATGTGAATTACTTTTCCTTCATAAGACTGGTTCTTAAGCAGGGAATGTGTGTAATATCTCAAAAGGGCAGATGCACTGGGAAATAGAAGTGGAGAAACAGGATCCTAGCCTCGCTCCGGCTGACTGAAGGAGAAAGAACTAAACTGGTTATATGACCTTGAGATAGTTCCCGAATATGCCTTCGTTTCAGGCTAAGAAGACCTGTCATCTAGTGGTGGAACTAGATAACAATCTCAAGCTATCAGCCAGATTTTCTGTCATGTTCAGGGTGTGCACTTTTGTCTGCATGTGCCGACACTTTAGAACAAAAACAACCCAATCCTTGAGTCCTCCATTTTTTGCTTTGACTTAAAAATATGGTCTCAGTGGCTTCATTTTCAGTGTTGCTGACTTAGTAGCTGTTATGAGACATGGGGGATGGTGATTCTCTACCCTTACAGGGGGACACTAATGAAATATTCTCTTCTGAGAAATTATCTATTTTACCAAGATCCTTGGATTGAAATGCTCACTTTATAAACAGTTAGCATTTAGTCTACACTTAGAGTTAATAGTACATCATTAAATATTTCATTTGTGACTTTCCTTAAGTCAATGTATTAATTGATGGCAATTACAGTATTTCTGAGAAAAGGTAAATGACGCCTCTTGGTAATAACAATGATTTCAACCATATCCCTGTGGTTTGGGAAACAAAATTACCCATTTACCTATTTTTGTTAGAATGCATAATACTAATGAGGTATTCAAGTCTGAATTGTCCAACTGAGAATAATTTTGCTTTGCCAATGTTTGATTGAATGCCCTTGGGGTGGTGGGCGAGAGAGAAGTTGCAAACAGCTTATTAAGTAGTGATAATACTCTTCTGAGCCTTTATCCTATCAGGAAAGCCAGTGGCACCTGGCTGTCACAGATCTGTCTGAATCCCAGTTATGCCACTCTAGAAAGTTCTGTCTCTAACTTCCACTTCCTTATCTATGAAATAAGAGTATGGATGCCCATCATGGAAGGTTGTCATGGGGATCATAGATACTCCATAATGTGGCTTTGCGGGCCATACTGTCTCGGTGCCAAAAGCCCAATTCTGTCATCGATGGAAAACAGCCCTAGCCAATACGCAGACAGATGTGCACGCCCAGTTCCCAATACAACTGTGTTTATGGGTCTTGAAATTTGAATTTTAGATTAATTTCCATGTGTCATGAAATCAAATTCTTCGGATTTTCCCCCAAGCATTAAAAAACCTAAAGTCATTCTTAGCTTGTGGATCGTACTAAGACAGGCTGGATTGGGTGCTGACCCCTGAGCTAGAGAGTACTGGCTAAATATTAAGTGTTTCATAAAGGGCAATTTTATATTAAACTTCTATACAAGAGAGACATTGCGGTATAGATAACGCATACCATGGGCAAGACCACCAATGATGGATGTTGAAGCAGTGCTGTGCATTTTAGATAAAACTTACTATTTCAGCCATGCGGCTCTTTGTTGAGAAGAGCAAAAATCCACATTGCTCTCGGATGAGGTCCAGGGCTCTGCCGGTTCCACCCCGTGCTTGGGTTGACCTTGATGGCTAAGTCCTTCATCGCGGTGCTCCTATAACCTGGGAGAGCTAAGTTGGGAGGAGCAAGGGAAGCTGTGTTTATCTCTGTCATGTAGCTCTGGGTATCACTGCTGATGCAACCAACAGGTTTGGGGTAGAGGCAAGAGATTTAGAAGGAAAAGCACTGGACCAAAGCGGAGATATTTACAGACTGAATCGCATTTCAGTGATAGGGCGTTATATCACCTTTTAGCCTGGCGCTTTGACGCTTCATTTGAAAACACTTTCACTTCCAATTTAAACATACCCAGAAGTGGTCTCCCATGATGGTAAGAACAGGCCCAGGAGTCAAACTGGAAGGACTCAATTCCTAGAACCAGGTCTTACCAGCTCTGTACCTTGGACAATCAGTTAACCTCTCTGACCTCTGTGTTCTGTCGGATTAACTACCCATTATAGTAGTTCCTATTGTCTGGGTGAGTTATGGAGGCTAGAGGAGCTAGTACACAGACAGCATTTAGAAGATAAGAATGTTATAAACATCCATGACTAGCCAGTGGTCAGAACCGCAGGCACAGACAGGACAGGTGACACTTTGCGATGGCAGTTTGTGGGTTTTAGGACACTTCTGGAATTAAAAAGAACCAGTTTTTATTCTAATGTGCTTGGGGAAAAATGAAAAGCACAAGGTGTCCGGCTTGGGCTTCATCCGCTCGCCGGGTCTTTCCAGGAGCCAGCGCACTTCGACCGCTTCTGCGAGTGGCCCGACGGCTACGTGCGCTTCATCTACCGCAGCGACGAGAAGAAGGCCCAGCGCCACCTGAGCGGCTGGGCCATGCGCAACACTAACAACCACAACGGCCACATCCTCAAGAAGTCGTGCCTGGGCGTGGTGGTGTGCGCTCGGGCCTGCGCCCTGCCCGACGGCTCCCGCCTGCAGCTGCGGCCCGCCATCTGCGACAAGGCGCGCCTGAAGCAGCAGAGTGAGGCGGGGACCCCGTGGGGGGACCTCGGGGGACCCCCGAGTTCCCGGTTCCCAAGGAATGTTCCCTTTCTTCCTTCACAAGCACCTGGGGGTCCGAGTTGTTATCAATATTTCTCTCCCGCTGGCTTGGCAGAGAAGGCGTGTCCCAACTGTCATTCCGCGTTGGAGTTGATTCCCTGTCGAGGGCACAGCGGATACCCCGTAACCAACTTCTGGCGGCTTGATGGCAACGCGATATTTTTCCAAGTAGGTGGGGGGACATCACAGTCTGTGGTGGGTATTTTCATCATACCATGGGGACCAGACCACCTGCCGTGTGCCTTAGGAAGCCCGGACTAACCCAAATAGAGTTTCGTGGTCTGACATCGGGGCTGGGGCTCCCAGAGCCTTACCCAGATCGGAGGAATGAGCTCTGCCTCCGTGTGTTCTGTAAGGGCAGCAGACAGTAAGCCAAATTATAGTTAATATGGGGAAAAGATTGTTAGCTAATCTTTTTGATTTCTATTATCCGTGCTGTTTTAGGAGTTCAGTAATTTTTTCTCTGTCATTTTGGAAAAACAAAAAACAACCTGAGATCTTGGGAGAGACCATCAGTTTTTGGCAAACGTCGCCAGCTTCCTTCAGCAGAATAAGTTTATAAATAAAGTTTATAAATAAGTTTATAAATAAATAAATAAACAAGATTTATTTCCTTATTAACTCAGGCCAAGGGAGTGCATGATCACCCAAGACCAGAAAGCAAATCAGAGACGGAAGCTAGAAGAAGTGCCATCAAGAGACAAATGGCCTCTTTTTATCAATCCCAGAGAAAGAGAATTCGAGAACCAGAGGTAATGGGGGAGCTAACATGACACTGTGGTCTTTGTTCATTTTCATCACAAAATACATTGCTAATTATGTAAAATCAAATGTCATAAATCAATTAGGTTTTATTTTATGTGAAAATTATATCTCCCACAAAATGTCACTGAAGCCACATTTTGGATAGAGTTCCTAATTTCTTCTTAAAAAAAAAAAAGCAAACTATCTCTGTAGTCAGTGAGATGGTGAGGATGTGTTCCAACGGCCTGATACAAGGACAGGTACTGGGTTTTAATAAAGAGAGAAACTTGTGCGTACCAACAGTGTACTAATAGTGCCTTCTTGAGACCATCCTTTGCGTTATTTACACAGAACAAATAAAACCTCTTGGGGCAACTTGCTCTGGTTTCAGCCAAAGCACGCCAAGCTGGCCGTGATAGTCCAGGGATAAGAGAAACTGGTGTTCGAGTGCTTTCTATGTGCCAGGCATGTGAGGGCTAAGAGCTTCACATATGAAATGGTCACAAAAGCCAGAAGAGAAGGTGGTTGTTACTGAAAGTTTTACAATTAGGAATCTGAGGTTCAGAGAGGTTAAGTAACTTGCTCCATTACTGAGGGACAGAGTCAGGATTTGAACCCAGGTCTGGGTCAGGCTCCTGTGACTCCGTTATTATGAACATAGGATGAAAAACACAGAGCCATCTGCCACTCAGACCCACCCTGCCTGGTGGCCATGAACTCTCTTCGTCCAGCAGTATGGAATTCATACCTGAGCAAGTGCAAGTTCAACCGTTGGGTCCTGCGCCCAAATCACATACCTGAGCAGTTGCAGGGCTCACAACACACATCTGGCCCATTGGAAATTTGTTTTTATTTGTTGGTTGGCTACGGTTACAGATGAGGGCACCCATGTAATTTACATTTTAATGTACAAATAAAAATTTATATATATATATATATATATATATATATATATATATATATATTTTTTTTTTTTTAGGCTGGAGAGAATCAAGACAACAGTGGACATTTCAACAACATGCCTCCCTTGGAAAATCCAGAAGAGTTTGATGTAATTGCTGACACTGGCACTGGCCTCCCTATTCCAGGGCAGCCTTGCTTTTCCTTCCCCAGCTCCGAGGCTTACAAAGCTACCTGTGACCTAGCCACCTTCCAAGGAGACGTAATGCCACCCTTTCAGAAATATCCAAATCCACGAATTTTTTTGCCTAGGCCACCTTGCAGCTATGAATTGGCAGGTCCTAGTTACACAAATTCAAGCCCACATCCCGCCCATTATCCAAATTCCAGCAGCATCTCTAATGACACCGACTGGGTTCGTCTGAATGCACTGCAATATAACGTCAATTCCTACAGCAGCTTTGAGAGAAGCTTTGATTTCACCAGTAAACAACATGGCTGGAAAGCAGCTCTTGGAGCACCTGGCCTTGGGGAGAGGCCCGACCATGGACAGCTCCAGGCCGTGACCACTCACCCGTATTATAACTCAGAGCTTCCCTGCAGGTACCTCTCGGCTCCCGCGGTAGGTGCTCCAGCCCTACAGACCGTGATCACCACCACCACCAAAGTGTCCTACCAGGCCTACCAGCCCCCTGCTCTGAGATACTGCGACAGCATACAGGAAGGGAAGAGCCTTTCAGGGTGTAACTATGCTTCTGAAAACATGCCCCTGCCCATCTATCCGGAAAGCTTGGACTTCCCAGCCTCAGTAGCCAGGGCAGCCTCGCCAGCAGGGTCACTTCCTTTGAAAATTCCAGGCGATTGCAGAGCCGTCAGACCCACACTGGCCTTTCCCCAAGAGTCCGCTCCCTCCAGGACAGACAGAGAGGAGACTTGGGATGTGTATCCATCAAGGTTGGGGTCTGCAATCAGTTATTCAGATGGGGCTAGTAGTCCATTCTTTAGCTATGACAATGAGGACTTTTGAACAATAGTCTTGGACACAATGTAATAGTGGTGTCCATGCGTGTAGTGAAATGCGGACTAGAAGCCATCTCTTGTTTGAGCTGGGAAGTTGATCTAGCAGACATGTATAATAAGAATAATGCTGATCAGTTGAGAAAATTGTGAGTTGGAAACCTTTAGATAGTATAGGGAAATTTTCGCACAGGATTTTAAAACCTACCCCTACAGGGGTACCTGGATGCCTGAGTCAATTAAACCTCCAACGTGATTTTGGCTCAGGTCAGGATCTCGGGGTTGTGAGATCAAGCCCCATGTCAGCCTCCATGCTTGGCGCACAGTCTGCTTCATATTCTCTCTTTCTCTCCCTCTCAAATAAATAAACAAATAAATAAATCTTCAAGGAAAAAAAAACCCTACTGCACTAAACTTGGGATCAGGTCTGAAATGTGATTCTCCCAAATGAACAAATAAGCAAGTTGGGTAGCATGATGATTAATAAGCTAAATTCACTGGGGTAGAAGCCACGAGTGCTGGTTCTCATTCTAAGCCCTTTCTCATTTGACCATAGGGAATTTTACAAATCCTTATCTGGCCATTAGAGGTTGTCAAAATAGTTTCAGGAAGAAATCGTTACAATCTTATCTCCCAAGTGATTTCTCAGAATTTTTATTTAGCATTTACAATCCATTACAAGAGCTTCAGGAAATAAATTTGATCATTTTATCTCCAAGCATATAACTACAGCTTTAAAAAAAATCTACAATAGAATGATAACATGCAATTGTTTTTAAGAGAATTTTGTTTTCCAGTGTCAGCTAAATACCTTTTCTTAACATCAATGAATGTTTTCATAACAGAAACAGCCTAACGATGATATGTATTTAACGGATTATTATTGTGCTAAAATGTGTTCTTTTCTGATTAAGTTTCAGTATTAGAATTGAGATCTTTTATTCAAATACAGGTTTACTGTTCCTTTGTTACTCCTTATAAATGTTATTGATAATATTTGATCGAATGTAATAAAGATGTTTTAAGGTAGCATTGCTGATGCTTGAGTTATTTCAAAAAAGAAATAGGGGCACCTGGGTGGCTCAGTGGGTTAAGCCTCTGCCTTTGGCTTAGGTCATGATCCCAGAGTGTTGGGATCAAACCCCTCATAGGGCTCTCTGCTCAGCAGGGAGCCTCCTTCCCGCCCCACCGCCTCTCTCTCTGCCTACTTGTGATCTCTCTGTCAAATAAATACATAAAATCTTTTAAAAAATAGGAAAAATTTTGTTCATATTATGACCTGGGAAACTGTTGCTTTAATATACAAAAACATACAGGTTCACTTAACAATATTATAGTTTATTTCATTTTATTTTTTGTACCTTTTGAGCCCCTTCACCCATTCACCCATTCTGTTCACTCCCCTCCCTCACCTCCGGCAACCACCGATCTGTTCTCCTATGAACACCCATCTTTTGTTATTTTAGATTCCCCATGTAAGTGAGATCCTACGGTATTTGTCTTTCCCTGTCTGACTTATTTAGCATAATGCCCCCAAGATCCGCCCACGGTGTCACAAATAGCAAGACTTCATTCCTTCTTATGGTTGAAAATACGACGTGTTTTCTTTATCCATTCATCCATAGGGAGACAAATACTTGGGTCATTTCTGGGACTTGGCTATTGTAAATGATGCTACAATGAACATGGGGGTTCATATAGCTTTTCAAAGTAGTGTTCTCATTTTCTCAGGATGGATACCCAGCACAGGAATTGCTGAATCACATGTAGTTCTATTTTAAAATTTTGAGGAACCTCCATGCTGTTTTCCACAGTAATTGTACCAGTTTACATTCCTCCCAACGGTGCAAAAGGGTTCCCTTTTCTCCACATCCTTGCCAGCACTTATGTCTTGTCTTCTTTAATAGCCATTCTAAAGGTGTGAGCTGATATCTCACTGTGGTTTTGATTTCTATTTCCCTGATGATGGGTGGGTGATGTTGAGCATCTTTTCATGTACCTATTGGTCATTTATGTGTCTTCTTTAGAAATGTCTATTCAGATCCTCTGCCCATGTTTTTAATTGGATTGTTTTTCACTATTGACTTGTATGAGTTTTTTATGTGTTTTGGATATTAACCACTTTTAGATATAGGACTTGTAAAGGTTCTCTCCCACTCAGTAAGTTCCCTTTTCCTTGTGTTGATGATTGCCCCTGCTGTGCCAAAACCTTTTAGTTTGATGTCATTTCACTTATTTTTGTTTTTTTGTGTCAAATCCAAAAGATCATCACCAAGACCAATGACAAGGAGTTTGTTACCTCTGTTTTTTTTTCTAGGAATTTTGTAGTTTCAGGCCTTATATTTAAGTTCCAGATCTCCTTGAGTTAATTTTTGTGTACGGTATAAGAATTCTTCTGATTCATGAGCTCAGTATATCCACTTATTTGTGACTTCTCTGATTTGTTTCATTAATGTCTTACAGTTTTCACTGTGCAGGTCAAGGCTTTCACTTTCTCAGTTAATTTTATTTCCAGGTATTTCAGTGGCTTATTTTAGAAGAATTATTTGCTATACTAATAAGAAAAAGCCTATTCAAAAAATTCAGAGTCCACGCACATACACACTCACATTATTGCACAGCTCCTGGTACTTACTAAAATCATTAGGTTCTCAAATTAATACAAAGTACATAAATTTATTTTGAGAATGGAATGGAATGAAATGGAATTTTCACAGAATACTCAACTTGCATAACTAAATGACATCAAGTCAGATGCCATTTTAAATTATTGAGTGTTATATATTTTTTACCAGGTTCATTAAAGCCCTAATACCCAGATGTAATAAATACATTGAGTCCTGGTCTCCAGATTAAATAAATATGAATACACTCCCAAGATTCCTTAGCCAACTCTTTCTCTGAGGAAAGGCTGCCCAGCACATTCACGGACTACTTTTTTCTTTCGACTTCTGTTGCCTAAACACACAGCTTGTAGTAATATCTAACATTTATATGACACCTGCAGGGGCCAGAAACTGTTCTAAACTTTGGACATACGCTAATGTTTTTAACCCTCCCAGCCATTCTCTGAACTACCTGAGAGACATGCAGTGACTTACACAGAGCCGGGATCGGAAGTCAGGTCACCTCCAGAATCTAGACGTCTAGAATATGACGTTAGCTTTGACTGGAGTCATTTATCACTGAAATTCCATTTGTACTTAGCACACATGTACTTGGCACCAAGCAGGGAGTCCTAAGTATATATGTCCCTATGTGGGACCTGCGGCATCCACATAGGACAGGCAGAAAAGAGCAGAGCAGGGAGGGGAGTGAATACACTCAGGGTGGAGGCCCTGAGGCAGACGTTTCCCAAAGTATGGTACAAAGGGTGCCCTGGTTACGGGGCAATTCTAAATAATCTGTAGGTATTTTACGTGAATCGTTATGGATTTATGTTAATGTGTAATAAATAAAGATATAAGTAACACATCAAACCAATGATTTCAAAATATTGTTGCCGAGACAAAGCAAGAGAGTATGGGGATTGCCTTGGAAGGCAAGGCAACTTACAAAGAGATATTATGCAACCAATAGTGCACAGGTTGCAAGGAAATTCCAAAGAGTGATTAAAATGGATCAAAATGGGTGAGCACTACTGACTAGTGAGACACATTTTCCTGGAGCCAGGGGACAGTGGGTGGCTCAGGTAGAAAGAGTCAATGGTGATGACAATGAGCTTGTAGAAAGTGGGAGCCAATGAGGGAAACAAACACTTAACAGGATTTTTGGCATCTGCAAGCTTAACCACAATGCTGAAGAGTCTAAACAGTGGGCAGTACGCAGGAGCCAGGATGTGTGAGTTGATCCCAGGAGAGGCAGGTGAAGAGACATACCTCAAGTGTCGGCCAGGGGCCCCGCAGCCATGCCCCCCTCCAAGGAGCCAGGATACAGAGCAGGGTGGCTGTGTAGCAGAGATCGGTTCTTGTGAACTGGGCCAGCTGAGGAAGGCACAGGACATGTAGACTCCAGATCATATTACTGCTTAGAAAACTGATTGGTTAGGGAACAACAAGTTTTGTGGGAAATGCATGGAAGTAGAAAACATATAAAGTCCTAGCCGCCATATTGGCCACCATATTGTGATTAATATGAAATACTAATTATGAATGCTAGTTATTAATAGCTCTCTGCTTGCAAGTTTATTAGTAGCTTTCAAATATGGGGAGTATAAGTTAGAGCAGCCAGAGTTTCTGACACACTTTGCTCTGCTCAGCTGATGAACTGGGAAGGGCCCAAGCCTATAGCGAGACCCATGACAACACCAGCTGTTGAGCACAGGGGGAGAAAAAGCAAAAGAGGTGAGGCCAGGCTGGTAGCTGATACCTTTGTTTCAGGCAGAGGACCACAGTTAGACTTAACCAGTGCCAAGGGACACTCAACAGAAACATGAATTATTCACTTGCTAATCATTCATCTTTCTAGTACACAGTCTGGAAGCAGACTTACCTGGAGAACTCTTAAGAGTATTGAATCCAACCTCTGACAGTTTCAATGGAACATTTGTCAGAAAAGCAAATGGGCTTTTTTCATGATTAAACATCTTACAAAACACTATTAACTTACCTGTGAGATGCTGCATTAAGAACAGCATGGCAAACAGAACTCACAACTGACAAAATGATTTGAAAGACAGTTTCTCACCACACCCATCCTTCTTTGGTCTACAACTTCCCTCTGTGATAGGCAACCGTGGCTGTACATTAGAATCTTCTGGACGGCTGCAACAGTCCTAGCAGGCAGGATGCACCTCAGGCCAATTAAAGCAGAATCTACAGGGATGAGACCCAATCAGCCATATTTTAAAGTTTCCCAGATAATTCCAAAGTGCAACCAGTGTCTATGATTTGCCAGAATAGTACTGGAAACCTTGTTAGTGTAGGTAGTTCTAGGAAGCTGAAAGCAATATGTTGTGTGGAGACTTGAAAGAAAGACACTATTCTCAGTGTAATTAATCTTTATTATCTTCGACTTTTCCCTGGATGCCATTGTTGGGTTCATTTAATGAAGAAGGGAAGATGCTGGCAGGAGTCAAGTCATCCACTTGTTGCTATTTAAAATACAAATTAAAAATTGAATTTTATTTATTTATTTTTAAGATTTTATTTATTTATTTGACACAGAGAGAGGGCTAGTGAGAGAGAGAGAGAGAGAGCACAAGCAAGCAGGTGGGCAGAGGGAGAGGGAGAAGCAGACTCCCCGCTGAGCAAGGAGCCTAACAATATCCCAGCCCAACAATGATTCCAGGACCCAGGATCATGACCCAAGCCAAAGGCAGGTGCTGAACCGACTGAGCCACCCACGCGCCCCTAAAAATTGAATTTTAAAAACAATAAAATAAGATATAATACTCTGCCTACAAGTCAAAGCATGAGCTCATTCATTCATTCAACAAATATTTATCAAGTTCTACTATGTATCAGTGATGTGCTACTATTAGATAAATGTGGGGAGTTACACAGAAGCCTCTGTCCTCTGAGAGCTCCTAGGCTGGTGTGCTGCATAAGCATTAAAGAGACAAGCACACAACGTAAAGGAGAAACTAGTCTCTATGCTGATGTGGAGAATAAGGAAATAGAAGCAAACTCACTGGGATAAGTGGTTAGGGGAGAGTTCCCTGAAGTACTGAGTTAAGAACCAAAGAGTAAGAAATCTGTCCAGGTCAATAGCTTGGGAAGAGACTGCAGATGATAAACAGCAAGTGCAAAGGCCCTGGGGCAGCAGAGCACACGTCCCAGAAGGTTTAGTGCAAATGGACAAGAGGAAACACAATATAAAATGGGTTGGAAGGGAGAGCAGGGTCCAGATTCTTGAAGTCCAAAACAAGAAATTGGCATTTTATTCCAAAAGCAATGGCAAAACATGCAAGAATCATAAGCAGAAAAGAGACATGATCTAACTCATGTTTTGAGAGGATGATATTGGAACTATGTAGATAATGGGCTGAAGGGGGGTTCAAGAGGCAGGGTGACAATTGCAAATCATTCAGGCATGACATGACGATGGTTTGGATTGGGTGGTCAGAAGTGGACAGGTTCAAAATGCAAGTTGGAGGTAGAACCGATAGAAGTTACTTACAGTTTGGATGTGAGATAGGAAGGAAAAGGAAAAAATCAGGAACAACTCTCATTTTCTAGGTTCGGCCAACCGAGTGGCTGGTGTTGATCTCTGAATAGTAGCAGCTGGGGAAAGAACAGTTACAATCAGTCAGTGCTTGTGAGTCATCTGAGTTCTCAGATAACTATAACCCTACAGCTCTGTGGGGAGATCTGAGCTACAGAGAAAACCCAGGAAATTGCAAGTCTGAAGCTGCTTTTTAATAGCTCACCTTGTAAGATAGTCTGAAGTTGTGCTGCCCAATAGCAGCCACTGGCTTTATGTGGCAATAAAAATTGATTAAATAGAATTAAAAATTCAGTTCCCAAGTCATACTGACCACATTTCCTCCACAGCCATGTGTAGCTAGCGGCTGCTGCACAGGTTAGTGCATACACAGAATATTTCCATCCTCACAAAAATTTCTATCAGACAGTGTTGGTATAAAAGGAGAAGAAAGGGGAATCGGTATGCACCATAAGGATTTCCCAATTGGTAGTATGGGTAGGAGGATCTGACAGAGGAATGAGAATTAGTGGTCAGACAGGGAGAAAACCCAGAGAGAGAAGGGGGTCACAGAAGTCAAAGATGAAGACAGAAAAGTCTTTGGATCTGACAACATGGAAATCATTGGTGACCATGGCAAAAGCTATTTCTGCGGTGGGGTGGGGCTCTAGGAGGTGCGTTGAAATGGGCTGTGAGCCAATGAGTTGCGAGGAGTCGGACGTAACATGTCTACTCCGTGGGTCATGTAAAGTTGATTTCACAGTGTAAATGAAAGCCAGTGTGTTTTATTAAAAGCTATATTGAATGGTACCTGGGTGGCTCAGTCAGTTAAGCATCTGACTCTTGGTTTCAGTTCAGGTCATGATCTTAGGGTCATGGGATCAAGCCCCATGTCACGCTTCTCATTCAACTCGGAGCCTGTTTGTCCCTCTCCCTCTGCTTCTCTCCTGATTGCTCTCTGTCTCTCTTAAATAAATAAATAAAAATCTTTTAAAAAATAAATATTAAAATAAAAATCTTTACATAAAATGATTTCATTGTTGAGCTTCTACAAGGAAAAAAATATTTATTTTAACTGTGTAGTCTACTTAATGGGAGAGAATATATTTTTATTATCTTTTAAGGTATAAATGTCATAAATAAACTTCATAGTAAACACTTCAAAATCACCCTTTAATATTTCTATTTACAAACCACACAGAACAGACAACCAGAATTCTTACCCCTAACTTCTTCTGCTGATAGTCACCCTATCTGTTCATATTTCCATACCACTTGGCTAAAGCAAAAAAATATCCTCCCAATTCTACATCAGTAATGGATTTTCCATTAATCGGCCCATTAGGGCTGGATCTCCTTATCCTTTCTCAGACAGCTGAGCCACCCATACGACTTTGTGTTTTATGGTGTGTCTGACAAGTCTTTTGAAACATGAGGCATTCAGGGGCTGTAGAGTGGAGAGAAGAGGTTGAAGAAGCCCCTCACTGACTGTAGCCACCTGTGACCCTCCCGACTGAAGTACCAGAAGGGCACTACTAAGTAAAAATGCCACCTGGCTGCGTGTGGAGACCTCTGCATGTGGAAAATAAAACATTCTCTCTCCTCATGCCTCTTCAGGGTGAGGTTTTAAAAACTGCAATTGAAAAAGCCTTGTGTCCCCAGGTGGGCCATTTACTAGACTGTATTACTGATCCAGGTTTCCATAAGTCACCTGAATTCCTTCTCTTAACCACCCTAAGCACTATGCTTTTAAAGATCTTCTCTGGCGATTGCCAAGATGGAGCACTAAAACCCCTTAGTTCAAGGGCACCCAGAATTACGACACCAGAAAGGGATGTACAGAAGTCATCAGGAGAGGTCTCTGTCCTCAGGCTCGATTGCTAGCCCTTCAGGCTTCTGAACAGAGATGCATCCATTTCTGCTTCGGGTGTCACAACCCTTGTTACAAGAATATCGCACTCATCATGGAACTCTAACAGAGCCTTTAAAATAAAGGTATGACCTTAAGTTTTGATTTTGTGATTAAAAAAAATCAAGTTCATCTTAGAGGACATATCTGCAAAAATGATTGAAAAAAATTTTGACATATTCAACAGAATATAGTCATTCACCGATGTATGCTAAGTGCTTAGTATAGGAATTATATGAAGAAGCACAAAATGTGGTCTCTGCCTTCAAGAAATTTCTAGTAAGCAAGAGAAATAAGACACGTCAAATAGCATGTTACATAGTGGCCAAGGCTACAGTATCACAGGCATTTATAATATTTTAGAAATTTAAACAATAATGTCTCTAAGAATTTTCCCTTGCTAATTTTAGACTGGACATTCACTGGGCACCCACCCCAAGTTGAAGGTGAGACACTTGAGAACTTGCTTTGCAAAAAGGAGAAGAGAAAGGAGACCACTAAAGGCTGCCCATGGTCAGTCTGGAGGTAGAGGAGAGCCTCTCAGCCATGCTGTTGGACTTGGTGAAGGGGATCTTAGCCTGCTACCCAGGTACCAGGGTCTTACACAGCTTCGGAAAACAGCTTGCCTTCCACTTCCAGGTGGACAAGATGAGCCTGGAGCATTTCATGGTGGTTGAAACCAATCAAGAACAACAAAACTCCACAACCATGGGATCATGTCAAAAGAACACAAAAGTCAGCTGAAAGGGGTCCCAATGGCCAAAGCTGGAACAATTTTTTTTTTTTTTAAATAGTCTTGTAGGGGCACCTGGGTGGCTCAGTGGGTTAAGCCTCTGCCTTCAGCTCAGGTCATGATCTCGGGGTCCTGGGATCAAGCCCCGCATCGGGCTCTCTGCTCAGCGGGGAGCCTGCTTCCTCATCTCTCTGCCGGCCTCTCTGCCTACTTGTGATCTCTCTCTCTCTCTCTCTCTGTCAAATAAGTAAATAAAATCTTAAAAAAAAATAAATAAAATAAAATAGTCTTGTATTATAATGCAAAATATTTTTACAAATCCATGAATCCATCCTGATATAAAGATGCGATTGAATAAATAAATAAACCAACTCAAGTGGGGGAGAAGAGAAACATGTCCAGAATAATTCCAAAGAATTTATATAACTACTACACACTCAAGAAGATGAGGCGTAACTCCCCATTCCTTAACTATATGCCATGCATTGTGATTTCCTTCCAAAGAATACTACACAGAAAGGGAAGAAGAGTAACTTAACAGTGGAAAAGACTGACAAACTCTCTCTCAGCCAGGTGAACGAGGCCAACATCAAAATCAAGAAGTCATGTTGATACTATGTGCCTTTGATATGATGTGATGAAGATGTCACTTCACTTCTGTGCTTTTTCCTCCCCCCAAAATCAGAACTCTATCTAATTATTAGAAAAACAACAGATGAGGGGCATTGTACAAAATACCTGACCAGTACTCCTCAAAACTGTCAAGGTCATCAAAATAAGGACAGTTTAAGAAGCTCACCACCTAGAAGAGTCTGAAGAAAATGACAAATAAACATAATATGGCATTCTGGATGGCATCCTAGAAAAAAAAAACACAGTAGGACACTGGGTAAAAGTTAAGGAAGTCTGAATAAAGTATGAACTTTAGTTAATAACAATGTATCAATTAACTATAACAAATGTACCACACTAGTGTAAGATGTTAATAATACAGGAAACTGAGGGCGCCTGGGTGGCTCAGTCAGTTAAGTGTCTGTCTTCAGTTCAGGTCATGATCCCAGAGTTCTGGGATTGAGCCCCATGACAGGCTGTCTGCTCAGTGGGGAGTCAACTTCTCCCTCTCCTTCTGCCCCTCCCCCCTGCTCATCATGCTTTCTCTCTTTCAAATAAATAAATAAAATCTTTAAAATAAAAATAGGGGAGAGGAGGAGTCAAGATGGCGGAGAAGTAGCAGGCTGAGACTACTTCGGGTAGCGGGAGATCAGCTAAATAGCTTATCTAAAGATTGTAAACACCTACAAATCCAACGGGAGATTGAAGAGAAGAAGAACAGCAATTCCAGAAACAGAAAATCAACCACTTTCTGCAAGGTAGGACTGGCGGAGAAGTGAATCCAAAGCGACGGGAAGATAGACCGCGGGGGGAGGGGCCGGCTCCCGGCGAGCGGCGGAGCAACGGAGCACAAAATCGGGACTTTTAAAAGTCTGTTCCGCTGAGGGACATCGCTCCAGAGGCTTAACTGGGGTGAAGCCCAGGCGGGGTCAGCGCGGCCTCAGCTCCCGCAGGGTCTCAGAAGGATCGGGGGTGTCTGAGTGTCGCAGAGCTTACCGGTATTAGAACGGGGAAGCCGGCTGCAGAGACAGAGCCGAGGAGTGACTCTCAGCTTGGGGTTGCCTTGGACCGGTCGCAGGCTCGGTCAGCTCGGAGCGCGGCCGGAGGCCAGGGTGGCAGGAGACATTGGGCGCTGTTCTCTGAGGGCGCACTGAGGAGTGGGGCCCCGGGCTCTCGGCTCCTCTGGGCCGGAGACCGGGAGGCCGCCATCTTTATTCCCGTCCTCCAGACTCTACGGAAAGCGCTCAGGGAACAAAAGCTCCCGAAAGCAAACCCAGCAAACCCGAGCGGATTACTCAGCGCGGCCCCAGGTAAGGGCGGTGCAACTCCGCCTGGGGCAAAGACGCTTGAGAATCACTACAACAGGCCCCTCCCCCAGAAGATCAACGGGAAACCCAGCCAGGACCAAGTTCACCTACCAAGGAGAGCGGCGGAATTCCAGAGGAGAAGAAAGCAAAGCACGGAACTCATGGCTTTCTCCCCATGATTTTTTAGCCTTGCAGTTAATTTAATTTTTTTTTTCTTTTTCAATTTTTTTTTCTTTTTCTCTTCTTCTGCTAAATTTTTTTTAACTTTTACCGTTTTCTTTTTTTAACGTTTTTTAAATAGTTTATCTAATATATATTTTATTTTTCCTCTTTTTATATTTTTTCTTTATCGGCTTTCTTTTTTTTAATAGATTAATAGTTTAATAGTTTAATAGTTTTAATAGTTTTTTAATAGTTTTTAATAGTTTTTTAATAGTTTTTTTAATAGTTTAATAGTCTTTAATAGTTTTAATAGTTTAATAGTTTAATAGTTTTTTTTTCTTTCTTTCTGAACCCCTTTTTATCCCCTTTCTCCCCCCTCACAATTCGGGATCTCTTCTGATTTGGCTAAAGCATATTTTCCTGGGGTTGTTGCCACCCTTTTAGTATTTTACTTGCTCCTTCATAAACTCTTATCTGGACAAAATGACAAGGCGGAAAAATTCACAACAAAAAAAAGAACAAGAGGCAGTACCAAAGGCTAGGGACCTAATCAATACAGACATTGGTAATATGTCAGATATAGAGTTCAGAATGATGATTCTCAAGGTTCTAGCCGGGCTTGAAAAAGGCATGGAAGATATTAAAGCAACCCTCTCAGGAGATATAAAAGCCCTTTCTGGAGAAATAAAAGAACTAAAATCTAACCAAGTTGAAATCAAAAAAGCTATTAATGAGGTGCAATCAAAAATGGAGGCTCTCACTGCTAGGATAAATGAGGCAGAAGAAAGAATTAGCGATATAGAAGACCAAATGACAGAGAATAAAGAAGCTGAGCAAAAGAGGGACAAACAGCTACTGGACCACGAGGGGAGAATTCGAGAGATAAGTGACACCAGAAGACGAAACAACATTAGAATAATTGGGATTCCAGGAGAAGAGGAAACAGAGAGGGGAGCAGAAGGTATATTGGAGAGAATTATTGGAGAGAATTTCCCCAATATGGCAAAGGGAACAAGCATCAAAATCCAGGAGGTTCAGAGAACCCCCCTCAAAATCAATAAGAATAGGTCCACACCCCGTCACCTAACAGTAAAATTGACAAGTCTTAGTGACAAAGAAAAGATCCTGAAAGCAGCCCGGGAAAAGAAGTCTGTAACGTACAATGGTAAAAATATTAGATTGGCAGCAGACTTATCCACAGAGACCTGGCAGGCCAGAAAGAGCTGGCATGATATATTCAGAGTACTAAAGGAGAAAAACATGCAGCCAAGAATACTATATCCAGCTAGGCTATCATTGAAAATAGAAGGAGAGATTAAAAGCTTCCAGGACAAACAAAAACTGAAAGAATTTGCAAATACCAAACCAGCTCTACAGGAAATATTGAAAGGGGTCCTCTAAGCAAAGAGAGACCCTAAAAGTAGTAGATCAGAAAGAAACAGAGACAATATACAATAACAGTCACCTTACAGGCAATACAATGGCACTAAATTCATATCTCTCAATACTTACCCTGAATGTTAACGGGCTAAATGCCCCAATCAAAAGACACAGGGTATCAGAATGGATCAAAAAACAAAAACCATCTATATGTTGCCTACAAGAAACTCATCTTAAACCCGAAGACACCTCCAGGTTTAAAGTGAGGGGGTGGGAAAGAATTTACCATGCTAATGGACATCAGAAGAAAGCAGGAGTGGCAATCCTTATATCAGATCAATTAGATTTGAAGCCAAAGACTATAATAAGAGAGGAGGAAGGACACTATATCATACTCAAAGGAACTGTCCAACAAGAAGATCTAACAATTTTAAATATCTATGCCCCTAACGTGGGAGCAGCCAACTATATAAACCAATTAATAACAAAATCAAAGAAACACATCGACAAGAATACAATAATAGTAGGGGATTTTAACACTCCCCTCACTGAAATGGACAGATCATCCAAGCAAAAGATCAACAAGGAAATCAAGGCCTTAAATGACACACTGGACCAGATGGACATCACAGATATATTCAGAACATTTCATCCCAAAGCAACAGAATACACATTCTTCTCTAGTGCACATGGAACATTCTCCAGAATAGATCACATTCTTGGTCCTAAATCAAGTCTCAACCGGTATCAAAAGATTGGGATCATTCCCTGCATATTTTCAGACCACAATGCTTTAAAGCTAGAACTCAATAACAAGAGGAAATTTGGAAAGAACCCAAATACATGGAGACTAAACAGCATCCTTCTAAAGAATGAATGGGTCAACCAGGAAATTAAAGAAGAATTGAAAAAATTTATGGAAACAAATGATAATGAAAACACAACGGTTCAGAATCTGTGGGACACAACAAAGGCAGTCCTGAGAGGAAAATATATAGCGGTACAAGCCTTTCTCAATAAACAAGAAAGGTCTCAGGTACACAACCTAACCCTACACCTAAAGGAGCTGGAGAAAGACCAAGAAAGAAACCCTAAACCCAGCAGGAGAAGAGAAATCATAAAGATCAGAGCAGAAATCAATGAAATAGAAACTAAAAAAACAATAGAACAAATCAACGAAACTAGGAGCTGGTTCTTTGAAAGAATTAATAAGATTGATAAACCCCTGGCCAGACTTATCAAAAAGAAAAGAGAAAGGACCCAAATAAATAAAATCATGAATGAAAGAGGAGAGATCACAACGAACACCAAAGAAATACAGACAATTATAAGAACATACTATGAGCAACTCTACGCCAACAAATTTGACAATCTGGAAGAAATGGATGCATTCCTAGAGACATATAAACTACCACAACTGAACCAGGAAGAAATAGAAAGCCTGAACAGACCCATAACCAGTAAGGAGATTGAAACAGTCATCAAAAATCTCCAAACAAACAAAAGCCCAGGGCCAGACGGCTTCCCGGGGGAATTCTACCAAACATTTAAAGAAGAACTAATTCCTATTCTCCTGAAACTGTTCCAAAAAATAGCAATAGAAGGAAAACTTCCAAACTCATTTTATGAGGCCAGCATCACCTTGATCCCAAAACCAGACAAGGATCCCAACAAAAAAGAGAACTACAGACCAATATCCTTGATGAACACAGATGCAAAAATTCTCGCCACAATACTAGCCAATAGGATTCAACAGTACATTAAAAGGATTATTCACCACGACCAAGTGGGATTTATTCCAGGGCTGCAAGGCTGGTTCAACATCCGCAAATCAATCAATGTGATACAACACATTAATAAAAGAAAGAACAAGAACCATATGATACTCTCCATAGATGCTGAAAAAGCATTTGACAAAGTACAGCATCCCTTCCTGATCAAAACTCTTCAAAGTGTAGGGATAGACGGCACATACCTCAATATTATCAAAGCCATCTATGACAAACCCACCGCAAATATCATTCTCAATGGAGAAAAACTGAAAGCTTTTCTGCTAAGGTCAGGAACACGGCAGGGATGTCCGTTATCACCACTGCTATTCAACATAGTACTAGAAGTCCTAGCCTCAGCAATCAGACAACAAAAGGAAATTAAAGGCATCCAAATGGGCAAAGAAGAAGTCAAACTATCACTCTTCGCAGATGATATGATACTCTATGTGGAAAACCCAAAAGACTCCACTCCAAAACTGCTAGAACTTGTACAGGAATTCAGTAAAGTGTCAGGATATAAAATCAATGCACAGAAATCCGTTGCATTTCTCTACACCAACAACAAGACAGAAGAAAGAGAAATTAAGGAGTCCATCCCATTTACAATTGCACCCAAAACTATAAGATACCTAGGAATAAACCTAACCAAAGAGACTAAGAATCTATACTCAGAAAACTATAAAGTACTCATGAAAGAAATTGAGGAAGACACAAAGAAATGGAAAAATGTTCCATGCTCCTGGATTGGAAGAATAAATATTGTGAAAATGTCTATGCTACCTAAAGCAATCTACACATTTAATGCAATTCCGTTCAAAGTACCATCCATTTTTTTCAAAGAAATGGAACAAAGAATCCTAAAATTTATATGGAACCAGAAAAGACCTCGAATAGCCAAAGGAATATTGAAAAAGAAAGCCAAAGTTGGTGGCATCACAATTCCGGACTTCAAGCTCTATTACAAAGCTGTCATCATCAAGACAGCATGGTACTGGCACAAAAACAGACACATAGATCAATGGAACAGAATAGAGAGCCCAGAAATAGACCCTCAACTCTATGGTCAACTCATCTTCGACAAAGCAGGAAAGAATGTCCACTGGAAAAAAGACAGCCTCTTCAATAAATGGTGTTGGGAAAATTGGACAGCCACATGCAGAAAAATGAAATTGGATCATTTCCTTACACCACACACGAAAATAGACTCAAAATGGATGAAGGATCTCAATGTGAGAAAGGAATCCATCAAAATCCTCGAGGAGAACACAGGCAGCAACCTCTTCGACCTCAGCCGCAGCAACATCTTCCTAGGAACATCACCAAAGGCAAGGGAAGCAAGGGCAAAAATGAACTTTTGGGATTTTATCAAGATCAAAAGCTTTTGCACAGCAAAGGAAACAGTGAACAAAACCAAAAGACAACTGACAGAATGGGAGAAGATATTTGCAAATGACATATCGGATAAAGGGCTAGTGTCCAAAATCTATAAAGAACTTAGCAAACTCAACACCCAAAGAACAAATAATCCAATCAAGAAATGGGCAGAGGACATGAACAGACATTTCTGCAAAGAAGACATCCAGATGGCCAACAGACACATGAAAAAGTGCTCCATATCACTCGGCATCAGGGAAATACAAATCAAAACCACCATGAGATATCACCTCACACCAGTCAGAATGGCTAAAATTAACAAGTCAGGAAATGACAGATGCTGGCGAGGATGTGGAGAAAGGGGAACCCTCCTACACTGTTGGTGGGAATGCAAGCTGGTGCAACCACTCTGGAAAACAGCATGGAGGTTCCTCAAAATGTTGAAAATAGAACTACCCTATGACCCTGCAATTGCACTGCTGGGTATTTACCCTAAAGATACAAACATAGTGATCCGAAGGGGCACATGCACCCGAATGTTTATAGCAGCAATGTCTACAATAGCCAAACTATGGAAAGAACCTAGATGTCCATCAACAGACGAATGGATAAAGAAGATGTGGTATATATACACAATGGAATACTATGCAGCCATCAAAAGAAATGAAATCTTGCCATTTGCGACGACGTGGATGGAACTAGAGGGTATCATGCTTAGCGAAATAAGTCAATCGGAGAAAGACAACTATCATATGATCTCCCTGATATGAGGGAGAGGAGATGCAACATGGGGGGTTGAGGGGGTAGGAGAAGAGTAAATGAAACAAGATGGGATTGGGAGGGAGACAAACCATAAGTGACTCTTAATCTCACAAAACAAACTGAGGGTTGATGGGGGGAGGGGGTTGGGAGAGGGGGTGGGGTTATGGATATCGGGGAGGGTATGTGCTATGGTGAGTGTTGTGAAGTGTGTAAACCTGGCGATTCGCAGACCTGTACCCCTGGGGATAAAAATATATGTTTATAAAGCTGTAAAAAAAAAAAAAAAAAAAAAAAAAAAAGAAAGGATGAATACCCAAGTTTTGTAGCAACATGGACGGGACTGGAAGAGATTATGCTGAGTGAAATAAGTCAAGTAGAAAGAGTCAATTATCATATGGTTTCACTTATTTGAGGGAAATTGGAAGGGGAGGTGAACCATGAGAGACTATGGACTCTGAAAAACGATCTGAGAATTTTGTTAAGGGGTGGGGGGTGGGAGGTTGGGGGCACCAGGTGGTGGGTAATGTAGAGGGCACGGATTGCATGGAGCACTGGGTGTGGTGCAAAAATAATGAATACTGTTATGCTGAAAAAATAAAAAAATTAAAAAATAAATAAAAAAATAAAAAAATAAATAAAAATAGGGGAAACTGGGTGTTGGCATATGTGAACTCTACACTATTTTGTCAATAATTCTGTAACTCTAAGGCTGTTCTAAAAACTAAGTTCTAGGGGCACCTGGGTGGCTCAGTGGGTTAAGCCTCTATCTTTGGCTCAGGTCATGATCTCAGGGTCCTGGGATGGAGCCCCACATCGGCCTCTCTGCTCAGTGGGGAGCCTGCTTCTTCCTCTCTCTCTCTCTGCCTGCCTCTCTGCCTACTTGTGATCTCTCTCTGTCAAATAAATAAATAAAATCTTTTAAAAAAATAAATAAAAACTAGTTCTACATTAAGTACAAAATAAACACTTCCTCCTGGATCCCATCTTTGACAGCAGAATCTCATGTACAAAGGAATGATAGAGCAGAGCCTTTCACTAGAAGGGCAAAATGTCCTTTGCTATGTGTCTAAGGCCTTATTATTTCCCACTTCAGTGTCTATTTGAAGGCATTTTCCCATCTAGGATTTTGATCAGACTAGGGCACTGGACCAGATTTAGCAAGATGAAATTTAAAGTGGCACAGGTCTCACCCTGCTGGTTGGGGGTCCACCAAACAGAGGAATGCAGGTTGGAACTGGTGGGTCATCAGCAGCCCCCGTTGAAGGAACTCTGCGGTTTAGTTGGCACAGTGAGTCAACAGTGTGAAAGGCTACTATGTGACAGCAGCTTGGGAAGCAGACAAGAGCATGGCTGGACAAGATGCCACCACAGTTACAATGAGCCACTATTGTCCCGACCATCCTCCCTGGGTGGACACTCCTCTATCTTGTCACTTCATGGCCCGGTAGCATGTTGGGCATGCCCCAGATAGGCCCATTTTGGGGGGCGGCATGCCAAACAACCAAAATGTCATTCTGAGGCTGAGAGCCTTTGCGATCGAAGAAGCCGGAGCAACCTTAGAGGACATGAATAGAATCATACACTCAAGTTAGTAGCTAATGACATTCCTTAAGTGATTCTTCCATGCCAGGCACTATACTCAATATTTTTCACATATGACCCAATTTTATCCTCTGTCAAAAGATGCAGCCCCTGGGCTCTGTGCTCATCACGGAATGTGCTTGAGATTCTTTCTTCCTCTCCCTGACTCTCCAGCTTGTGCTCTCTCCTTCTGTCTGTCTCTCTATCTCTCTTTCAAATAAATAAATCTTAAAAAAAAAAAAAAAGATACGACCACCACTCAATGACCTGAAACAAAATGCTGAAATAATTGCTGAACAAGGGAGAGCTGTGCTTATCAACCACACAGTCTCAGAGCAAGGCTGAGAGCTGCACTGCACTGCACTGGCTTGGGCAAACGTCAAGTTCAGGGACTGTGTGTGTGTTCAGAAGAAGAGGTCTCAGGGATGGGTTGTTACTTAGCTCTGGAGACAGAGAAATTCACTAAGACAGTTGCTGGCTGGCTCACCTTCGGACGTACAGCCATTGCTGGGTGGCCGCGGCTGATGGGCTGTTTTTGAGAACTGTGATCTCTCACTGATTTGTCTATGGGTTATTGTAGCAAGTTGTCATTGATCAATTAGGATTACCTGTTGCTAAAGCCACAGAATGGCTGATACTCTCCTTAAAGGAGAGTTATCCTTTTTTTATTATTATTATTTTTATTTTTTAAAAATTTTTAAAAGATTTTACTTATTTATTTGTGAGAGAGAGAGAGAACGTGTGCGTGCTGCGGGGCTCAATCCCAGGACCCTGGAATCATGACCTGAGCCGAAGGCAGAGGCTTAACCCACTGAGCCACCCAGGCACCCCACCAAGGCTCTGTTCTTAAGCAGTAAGTTATACACATTAACTGACACCAGAGCTACGATAAGGTAGACTAGTAGTGCTCTGCCTGGCACTCATCACACCTGGAGTATGTGAGGTGGGGTAATCGTAACCTGGACATTTTCAGAAAATAATGAGGAGGGATGGGAAAAGGAAAATAGTTTATTGTTTGGTGTATTAGGATGCTTCAGAGAAACAGAACCAATACATAAATTTCTAGAAATATATAAGCAAGAGAGAGAAAGTGAGAAAGAGAGAGAGAACGAGAGGGAGAGATTTTAGGAAATTGGCCAACAGGATTGCAGGGCCTGGTAGATCAGAAATCTGTCAAGCAGTCCCACAGGCTGGAAATTCTGGCAAAAGCCGATGTTGTGATCATCTTGAGTCCAAATCCCACAGAGTAGCAGGCTGGAAACTCAGGCAGGGTTTCTGTGCTACCATTTTGAGGCAGACTTGTATCTTCAGGCAACCTTAGTCCTTCCTCTTAAAGGCCTTCACCAAACTGGTTGAGGCCCACTCACCTGGTAGAGGGTTAATGTGCTTTACTGATTTAAGTCTACTGATTTTTTTTTTTAAAGATTTTATTTATTTATTTGACAGAGAGAGATCACAAGTAGACAGAAAGGCAGGCAGAGAGAGAGAGGGAGAGAGGGAAGCAGGCTCCCTGCTGAGCAGAGAGCCCTATGCGGGACTTGATCCCAGGACCCTGAGATCATGACCTGAGCCGAAGGCAGCGGCTTAACCCACTGAGCCACCCAGGCGCCCCTTAAGTCTACTGATTTAAAGTTCATCACATCTCTAAATATCTTCACAGATACATCTAGAATAACTTTTGACCAAACAACGGGGGACCACAGCCAAGCCAAGTTACTCCTAAGATTAACCATCGCACTTGATAAAGATGGATTCGAGGGACCAGGGATATTTACTAGAAGAAAAACTTAGGACATGATAAAGTCTAGAAATATTTAGATGTAATTTCATGCAGAGATGGGATTAAGTACTAGAGTTTAGGGGCATGGTCTTCCACAAAGCTGCAGATAGTGAGCATAAGAAAGGACGCTGCCCACACTTGCACAGCTGTTGGGGGGGAGGGTGCTGGTGTTGGGTCCAGCTCTTTTGAGCACTGTGAAGATTTTGTGGGAAGACTGGAGGGCTGCGGCTCCTTTCCCTCAAGGTACCTGGAATCTCTCCTTTTTGCTTATAAACAAATGTCCTAAATTACTTGGAAGACTTGTATGGCAGCCTAGGAAATATAAGCTTTACAATCTGAAATAAGTAAGGCTGGGACAGAAAAGAGGATGTCTTCTAGAAGTTTCCTCACAACTAACCCATTGGAGGTAAAGAGGAAAAGACTGGAGAAAAATGCATCTGATTAAGCAAAAGTATTTTGTTATCATAAACCCTTTTCCACGGGCCTTGGAATCTGTGAATCAAGCTCAGCACATCCCTAGAGGGGAGATGGGAGGTGAGACTCCAACATTTCAAATATGGATTTCCATCACACATCCCCTGTTTTGTATTCCTTCATGACTCACTCAGGATAAGAGCTCAGCTCCAACTTACAAACCGTTTACCTATAAAACACAGCTTCGAATACTTATGCTTTGAAGTTTGGATGTATTTTGATAAAATTTAATTAGCATAATGTAAGATTAGATAAGAGTAGCCATGGTAAAAACTAAAACATATTTTATATGGAGAAGAAAAGAGGACAGACACTATGCAAAGGTAATATTAAAGGCTTCGTCTATTCATCAAATTGATAAATTTACCATAGTAATCTGTAATTCTTACCCTGCTACTAGCTATCTGGTAGCCAGTGACATTCTTCTACACTCTGGACTGCTGGTAGAAAATACTGGAGACACATCTGTGATTTCAGCTACAGCCAGAAGACCCTGGAGTTTCAGTTCCCTGGTGAGAAAGCTGCCTTTAGTATGTGAAATGAGCCATTTGCTGAGTCTGAAGGGAGTAGTAAGTGGTGACAGGATAAGAAATGCTATCAGGGACCTGTATCAGTTGTGCAAATGCCAGGAAAATAATTTCAAGGTGATTTCTCCGGTAATAGATTACAAATCAGAAATGGCTGCTGGCTGATAACATCACGCACTTCACCTTGAACTTCTAGAGTATTCTTTGGACTGTAGATATGGAAGCTCTCAAAAGACATAGATATGTTTATTTTAATCCAGGAAAGCATGGAAAAATCTAATTCAAACTCCTACAACTACCTCTTCTTCTTTAAACTGTTTTCCAAGGGAAATTCTAAAGTAAGAAGTCAATTCCAAAATGTAAAAATAGATTAAGTGTTGAAATTTCCATTCTTTCATTGGACATTTGCAATGGTAGGCAACCCCGCCACACTGTAGGATTCAACAGACAGCAGGGATATTTGTGAAGTAGGAATACTTTTCTAAAAGTTGCATTCATAGCTTTTTGGGTCCCTAAATAATTCTGCCACCGTAACCTGTTAGACTCTACTCTCCACTCCCATTCCACAGGCTGTGGAGTGCCAAGATAGGCAGAAGCTCCTGGAAGTGGTCTGTGTAAGTCAGAGCTCTCCAGAGAAAAAGAACCAATAGGTTCCCTATGGGTGTATATGTGTATATATATGAATGCAGGTACTACACACACACATACACACACACACACACACACTTACTTTAAGGAACTGCCTTGTGTGATGTGGGGGCTGGCAAGTCTGAAATCTGTAGAGTAGGCCGGCAGGCTGGAGACTCAACAAGATTTGATTCTACCTCAGTAGTCTTGAGGTAGAACTCCTTCTTGTCAGAGAAACTTGTTTTTGCTCTTAAGGCATTCAACTGATTAGATGAGACCCACTCAATTTTTGGAGGGTAATCTCCTTCAAGGTTAACTGATTGTGAATGTTAATCACATCTACAAACTATCTTCACAGCACATCCCAGTTAGTGTTTGACTAAACAACTGGGCATCAGAGTCTAGTTTAGCCCAGTGGACACATACATTTGAACCATCACAGGGTCATGGGCTGAGGGCTTTCCAGTGTCCACTCTTGTTGTCCCAACCTCCTGGAACGCCCTTCCCTGAGATGCTCACATGGCTGGTTGGCCCTTGACCAACATCCACCTTTATTGTACCAAGTTCCTGGAATGCCCTTCCCTGAGACACTCACATGGCTGGTTCTTCTGGCCATTTCGGTCTCAGTTCAAATGTTGTCTTCACAGGGGATTCTGTGACCATCTGTTCTTATCCAGTTCCCTTTCCACCTCTCTTCTTTCTATCCCCATGCACCATTTCATTTTCTTCATGGACATTTTATTTTCTTAGTGGAGTTTTTTTTTTTTTTCTTACTGTTTCTCTGTCCCACCAGAATGTATGGTTTATCACAGCAGGTCCATGACTATCTCATTTGTCATTTGCTCTTGTCCAGAACAGTCCTGGCATAGAGCAGGAAGTCAGTCAATATCTGTACAGTTAATCAATAGAGCCAGTGAGGCACATAACTCATTCTATGATTAAATAGCTAATTTATAGAAACTTAACAAAAATGTTGTTACTTAACGCTAACCTGAAATCGCCTCTATATGAAAAGCCATCCATTTGTCCTGGATTTATCTTTCAGACCACCCCAAATAATTCTGTTTATCATTCTGTATCTTTAAGCATTTGAATACAGTATTTTTGGCTCCTTCTAATTGTTTCCTATCCAGGCTAAATGCCTTCAGTTCCTCCTATAGTATGGTTTCCAGAGTCTCCCCGAATTTGTTTGTATCCAAACGAAAGATTGCTTCCTTAAGGCAAGACTGCCAGAGGGGGACATGTTATTCTGGTCATGTTGTGAGCAGCATAAGTAGTGAGACTGCCACTTCCAAGTCCTGCACGTTATAACTCTATTAATTTGACCTAATGGATCATTAGCACGTCTAGAAGTCGTATCACACTCCTATACACAGAAACACGCCTCTTGATGGTGACTAGAAATTTACACAGTACTTGTCTATGCTGAGCACAGTACATTGTGGGATTTTAAAATATATGTACCTGTCTCAAGAAGTTGATAATCCAAGAAGAAAAAAACTGTGACATATAATCAGAATTTTCCGAGCTGGAAGAAAGTTTCAAGGACATCCAGTCTCATCCTCTCTGTTGATGGAAAATGCAGTGGGGCCCCAGCTTAGCCAGTGATGAAATGATAATGAGCAAGATGGAAGAGAATGTGACTGAGTGATCGATCATGTGGTACGGACTAGAAGAGCAGTAAAACAAATTCAGAGGACTAAGAAAATCAGTGGCACTTTGAGCTGCTGGTAAGAACCTCATAGAAGAAGGAAGCCTGGGCCTTGGGGTGTAGAGAGAATTTGACAGATGGAACAGAGAAAGCCTTCGGGAAAAGTGAGCCCCTAAGAGGCCACCAAATGGGACAGAGCATGGCATGTTCTTGAGACAAACTCATAAGAATAGATGGTATTTATATAAAATCCCAATATGTTATATAATGTGTAATTAATTAAATTATAAAAATAGACTTTGTAATGCAAAATTAAAGTTTTACAGAAAGCCTACAGACTACAGAGAGCCCAGATCTTAGCAGACATCAGATAATGTGAACTAAGTTCTATGGGTAATTCTAATATAAGTATCAAGAAGATGCTGTGAATAGTAATAACTAACTACACATCAAATCTATGTATATCACTGTGTTATTTATATGATATTTTTCTTCTAAAGCCCTGAGAGTACTAGAGCCTAGCAATAGTCCAGTGAACACGATAGAAAAATAACTGTGTTTAGAGAAGAAGAAACTGATTCACAGAACATAATTTGGGTTCTCTAAGTTTCTTCTGACTTTATTCTCTACATTTGTCATAGCACAATCTGAAAAAAGAAATAGAGATGGGGTGCCTTGGTGGCTCAGTGGGTTAAAGCCTCTGCCTTCTGCTCAGGTCATGATCTCAGGGTCCTGGGATCAAGCCCCACATCGGGCTCTCTGCTCAGCGGGGAGCCTGCTTCCCCCCTCTCTTTCTGCCTGCCTCTCTGCCTACTTGTGATCTCTGTCTGTCAAATAAATAAATAAAATCTTAAAAAAAAAAAGAAATAGAGAAAGAGAGAGGAGAGGAGGAAGGGAAGAAGGGAGGGAGGGAGTGAGGGAGGGATTGCAGAAGGAAGGAAGGAAGGAAGGATTAAAATCTTGTATTTCTAGAGGTGGTGGTTGCATAACATTGTGAATGTATTAAATGCCACCGAACTGTTACTTTAAAATGGCTAATTTATATTACGTAAATATCAGCTCAATTTTTTAAAAAACTGTGTTACAAGTTCAGAGGAGGTATTACAGTAATATGGAAATAGAGACACCTAAAAATCTTTCTCTTATTGGTTTATAAAAACAACACCTACATTTACTCATTGGATTCAGATGATTAAGTAGTACACTGGTCTCGAATTTGGCGTGGAGCAGTATAGTGCCATGGAATTACCTCTGAACCCAGAATTTAAAAAAAAAACAAACTGTATATAATTATGGTCTTTGAAATTGGCCTTAGATTGAGTCATGTGATCACCTTGAACGTACTTTCTGCATCAGTACGATGGAGATAGAATTGTTGTAAGGATCAGCTAAGGAAATGCTATGCATATTCATTCAACAAAAATGTTTGGAGATCCCACTGTGTGCTAGACATTGCCTTGACCCTGGAGATAGAGCAGAGAACAACTAGCTGAAATTCTTGCCCTCACTGAGGTTACATTCCTGTCATGGAAACTGATGATGCAGGAGATCTTAATATGAAAATATACAGTATGGGGCGCCTGGGTGGCTCAGTGGGTTAAAGCCTCTGCCTTCGGCTCAGGATCCTGGAATCAAGCCCCACATCGGGCTCTCTGCTCAGCGGGGAGCCTGCTTCCTCCTCTCTCTCTCTGCCTGCCTCTCTGCCTACTTGTGATCTCTGTCAAATAAATAAATAAAATATTTAAAAGAAAATATACAGTATGGCATAGAGTGATAACTGCTAAGCAAGGAAACAGAGCAGAAAGAAGATCGAAAATCATGTTTTGGTAGGAAATATGCACATTTAGATGGAGAGGCCACTAAGAATGAGCCCTTTGGGTTAAAATCTGAAGAAAATGCAAAAGCCAGTGATGTAGATAAAGGGGGTAGGAACATTCCAGTAGAGGGAATAGCCAGTGTTCCGCGTGTTTGGAACAGAATGTTTGCTGTACCTGGATAAATAAGGGGAGGGTAGTAAGAGAAGGTAGGGCCTTGTAGGTCTTAATAAGAACTGTGACATAGGATTGACAGAAGAAAACACTGGAGGGTTTTGAGCAGAGGTTCTTCATCTAATCCATGTTTTAGCAGAATTGCTCTGGCCGTTGTGTTGGGAATAGACTGAAGATGGGTAAGTGTAGATGCGAGGAAACCAGCTGGAGGGTGATTGCGATGATATGGGTGAGAGATGATGGCGGTTTGGACCAGGGTTATGGGCAGCGGGCGTGTGAGACATGGTCAGGTTCAGGGCAAATCACAAAGGTAAAGCCTATGGATTTTGCTGTGAAGGGGAGGAGACAGAAGATTTGAGGATGACACACCAACTATTTAATTTGACAACTGGAATCATGGGGTTTCCATTAGCTGAGACGGGAAAGGCTGATGGAGGAGCACTTCGGGCAAATGCCAAAGGAGAGAGTATCAGGAGCTCAGTTTTGAACATGTTAAGTTCCGGCTTTTAGGTTTCTAAGTGACGTATTGAATAGGCAGTTGGTTATATGAGCCTAGAGTTAAGGCTGGAGGCATGGGCTGGAGAGACAAATTTGGGAATCGTTAGCCTATACTAATACTTGGCATTCATAGATTGTAAAATGCTATTCCAATATACAACTTTGTTACCTAGCCATTACTCATGAATATAACACAACAGCAATGCCCCACTACTCCTTTGGATCACCAAAGATACTTTTTAAAAGATTTTTTTTTTTTAAGAGAACACATTTTTTTTTCCCTTCCTGGAAAATAGGGCATATGCAAGTGTTAAGTTTTTCTTGCTCTACTTCTCAACTACTTTATTGCTGATCTTAATTAAATATTAAGAGGTTTGGAGATTCGTAATTAGCTTTAGGCTTGCAAGTTGGAAGTTCTGAGTTCCAAGTTGCAAGCTTGGAAGTTCTGAGACGGCCCCATAATGCCATCCTCTCCAAAAATCCTTATCTTCCTAGGGACCGAAAAGCTCAAATGTGAAATGCACAGTCTTAAAGAAGCATGAAGCTGCTCGATGAGCCATTGTCTTGATAGTAATCACGTACCGAAAGATATGCCGCCAGTCTTTGATAAGAAATATGCTGGTAGTAAAAATGTACACACTTTTGAACATTCTAGCCCATAAAAAGAACGGAAAGAAACCTCTACTAAGATTTAACCATTGAAAAGAGGATGATTTGAGGATGAAACAAAAATGCAAAACACAAGGATGAGAGTATATGGGGGAATTCCAAGAATAATGATTCTATAAAATCATGGAAATCTTAATTTCAGTTGAGAATCAAAATACATATCTTGCCATTTTGCTATTAGATATCTACAGATCAAATCATAAAAATACAAATAGACATTTGGGGATCAGAAAATACAATATTGTTCTGAAATTTTTGAAGTAGCAATACTTAAATGCAAATTCTTGAATTTCTTGTTCTGGACACAGTGGAGTGGTTTGTGTTGGACTCACTTTCAGGTAACAGTTCTAACAGTTCTAAACTCCGGGCAAATATGAAGTTTAATTGTTTGAAGGTCCTGGAAAGTCACCAATTTTAGGCAGATATTGGAGGGCATTGGACCCTTGAGAGAAAGGAACCACGCTGACTGTAGTTCATGTTAATACAGCTCCTCTCCTGAGAGCACATTCTAGTCTCCAAGACTAGGAGCAGCTAGAACTAGAGGGTAACACTGTGGTGTTTTTGGCTTGTCAGGGGATGGAGTGTGAGGCTGGCAAAGCAGCTGGAAACCGAGGGCAGAGTCTTGGAAAATCAGGAGCCACAGAGAGTATGCCCCAAATCTGTACAAACTCACATTAAATTCTCACCTGAACCCTGAACTGTGCTTGCCTAGACAAGACAGCAAGCGGACCCACAAAAAGCAGTAGCTGGAAACTTGTAGAGGCTGAGCAGTAAATTCTCTGCCGTCCACTGCATGGGAGACCAAATTTGGAGTTTGCATCTGACCAAGTTGGAAGGGTCTGGTGAACGCTAGGCTTTCCACCAAAACCCTACAAGGGCCACAAGGAGTAAAGGTTATATCCTAGTTCTAAAGCATTTCCCCTAAAACTAATGGCAAAACTAAAACAAACCTGTCTTTGGCTTCAAGCATAAATTAAATCCCCATTTACACAATGAACATGGAAACGAAGCAATGGTTGATAGACTTCAAGTTGCCTCAAAGTTAGAAATCTGAACTGTGTTTGTCAAGGTGGGGAAGGGGGGAGCTGTTGAACTGTTTGCGTTCTTCGTTTCTAATAAAAACAACAGCAACATGCTTTCAAAGCTGCCATTTCTCATAAGTAATTGTGGGCCATCTTTGCTTTATTGTATAATCATGGTTGCCCAGCAGAAACAGTTTAGTCTTAGTTCAGCAGCAAATATTTCCAGTTTTCAAAATCTAAGCATATTCCAGCTGGCTCTAAGACGATTCACTAAGAAGCCAGACCAAATAAAGAATTCCTTAGAATTGTTTTTTTTTTTTTTAATAATTGGTATTTTGACATAACCAAATCCCCACTGAAATAGACAATGTGACCGGGAAAACAGTTCACTCTGAAACTACTTTTAGTTTATTTCTCAAAGTACTTTTTTCTTTATATATTCCATATATAAAATATATGTATTTTTATGTGTATGTATTATATATTATGTATATGTATTTTATGTACATATATATTTTAAAATACATGTTATTTTATATGTATATATAAAATATGTGTATAATACATAAAATATATGTAGAGAGAGAGGGAGAGAGAATACATATCATATATACTATATTATGTATATTATATTATGCATTATATTACTTTATTATATATACCAGTATGTATACGATATTAATATACTAATATTTAACATATATAAGAAGCCTAACAGTCCATGGGCTATCTGGTTGCCACCATCCTGAGGCACCACTTTCAAATCTTTGAAGTTTATCTTCTGGCGTTACCATATTTCTAAAGCATGGATTTAGGGGCACCTGGGTGGCTCAGCATGTTAAGTCTCTGCCTTCAGCCCAGGTCAAGATCTCAGGTTCCTGGGATCAAGTCCCACATCGGGCTCTCTGCTCAGTGGGGAGTGTGCTTCTCCCTCTGCTGCTCCCCCTGCTGTAATCTCTTGCGCTCACTGTCAAATAAAACCTTTTTAAAAAATAAATCAGTATATAAAATACCAAGTGGATTGGGCTAAGTCTAACTTTTGATTTAGAACTAAAAAACCCTTTCTATTAAAAAACTCTAAGTCTTAGAACTTAAATAAACACATGTCAAAATAAATAACCTCTAAAATTTCTGCAGGAAGCTGATTAAAAACTACCAAAGACTTGTGTGCTATTTTTAAACTGTGAAGCTTAAATTTACCTCCTGTGCCTAAAAAAAGCTGCATTGATTTCTTGAGGGTTTTTTTTTTTTTGATATGATCTGCCCCAAAAGTGATCCAAATCAAGAAGTATGCATCTTAAGAAATCAAAAAAGCTGGGAATGAAATTTGGAATTTCAATAGTCGCTTGTCTTGATGATGTCCCAGTTAGAACTTTAAAGATTTTATTTCAGAGGTTTTAAACTTTATTTGGGGCAAGACCTTGATGATCTATCATCTTACAGTAAAATCTTCTAAGTCAGTGAATAAAACATACAAACAAAGTTGCTGGACCTAGAAACATATTGATAAAGATCTGGTCCACGAATCAGCTTGACAGAAGCAAACATACTTGAAGTGATATAATTTATGACTTCCTCCGAAGGAGGACAGGCTCTAGACTTATTTGCGACAGAAATGAAGTGAACTGAAGAGTTTGTTTAAACATAACATTGTGCAGTGATTGTTTCTTGACAGACCGGCCAGATCTCAAGTTCCCGACCCTGCCTTGTGGCCCTTCAAGGCAGTTCCAGTCACCCACAGGGGTGTTTGCGTCTGAAGCTCCAATCCAGTGTTTGTGTTTAATGTCTTTTGATCTCCTAGATATGGACCCTCCCTTCAAACCTCTGGGACCTCCCTGAGGAAAGTGCAAAGGGTCCCAGCATGGGGACCGCGCTTAACTAAGATGCTGTTGTTAACACCGAGGAACACTGATATCCTTCCTTGGTAAAAAGCTACAAGTGGTCAATGTTGGTAAAAACCAACACACCTGAAAGAAAACAACCCAAACCAAAACAACAACAAAAAACCAAAAATCACAACTCACTCACACATATTCTTGCTTTTGTGGAAAATACTTGTACAGAGCAGTTTTCTTCGTTTAGAGTGGAAACTGTTTCAGGAACTGATTTCTTCACTGATACCAGCTTTTATTCTATAATAAAACTTTTGCTTTAAAAATAAAGTGGAAAGGGATGCCTGTGTGGATAAGCGACTGCCTTTGGCTCAGGTCATGACCCTGGAGTCCCAGGATTGAGTCCCACATCAGGCTCCCTGCTCAGCAGGGATTCTGCTTCTCCCTCTGTCCCTCCCTCCTCTCATGCTTTCTCTCTCTATTGCTCACTCGCTTGGATAAATAAATAAAATCTTTTAAAAAAACAACAAAGATTTATTTATTTAATTTTAGAGAGAGCAAGAGCACAAGCAGGGGGAGGGGCAGAGGGAGGGAGAGTGAGAGAATCTCAAATAGATTCCCCACTAAGTGCAGAGCACAAGGCAGGGCTTGATCTCATGACCCCGAGATCATGACCTGAGCTGAAATCAAGAGTCAGACAGAGCCACCCAGGTGTCCCTTGCAGGGGCATTTTCATGTCCTCTTCCAGCTTTCATTTTTTTTTTTTCTAGATTTTTATTTATTTATTTGACAGAGATCACAGGTAGGCAGAGAGGCAGGCAGAGAGAGAAGAAGGGAAGCAGGCTCCCTTTGGGGCTGCAGGGCTGGATCCCAGGACCCTGGGATCATGACCTGAGCCGGAAGCAGAGGCTTTAACCCACTGGACACCCAGGTACCCCTTTCATTTTTAACATGGACAGGTCTGTCCTCAGTCTAACTGCTCTTCTTTTGTAGGTCATTTCTCTTTTCTCCCTGGCTGCTTTTAAGTTTACTTTGTCTTTGGCATTCTGCAGTTTTGCTACTTTATGTCTCAATGTGATTGTCTTTTAACTTGCCCTGCTTGGCATTCATTGTCTCTTCTTTATCTGTGGATTTTTATCTTTAATCCAGTGGAAAGTACTCAGCCATGATTTGCAAAAATTGCCTCTCCTTCAATCTCTTCATTCTCTACTTCTTAGACTCTACTTAAATATATATTAGACTTTCTTGTCCTTTCCATCATATCTCTTAGTCTGTCATTAACATCTCCTATCTCATGTCTTTGTGCTACATTCTGAGTGATTTTTGCTGATTTCGTGCCAGTTTCCCAATTCTTTCTTTAGTTCTGATACACTGTTGAACTTATTTGCTTCTTTTAATAATGTACATTAATGATTATTATGTTCATTTTCAACAGTTTTTTCTAATATTCCTCATCAATTTTTGTTCATTTTTGTGATTCTGTATCCTTCCTTGTATACTTTTCATATGTAATTATTTTATATTCAAGCTGATATTGCCAATTTCTGAAACCCTCAAAAGTCTAAACATATTATTGCTTTTTCTGCTGATTCTCATTTGAGGGGGTTCATTTTTCATGTGGTTATGAGCTGATATTTTGTGGAAAACCTGGGTGCCTAAATTGAAGATGCTTTCTCCAGAGATGATTTCTGTTCTTCTGGGATGTGGATGGCGACACTGCCCTGAGACCATTCTGGTCCCTTCCCAGTTTCTCTGGTTAATATTCTAGTTTCTGTTTCAGCTCAGCCCCATGGTCACTGGTCCAGGGCTTTGTCTTCTTGTTGCTGTGCTGAAGGTAGATTTGCCTTTGGGCCAGTTTTGCCTTTCACAAATGTTTATTGTTCCTATTTGTGTATCAGGTACCTTTTAGAAGGAGTTGGGAGTGTTTGGAGATCTGTTCTTCCTAATGCAACAACGAGTTTAAAAACCTTGCCTTAAGCATGATGGAGTTTTTTTCAAATCTAAAGGGCTCTTCAAAGGATCTAGTCTACCATTATATCCTCTTCTTGCTTTTCTCTCTGCTCGTTTTTTTTTTTTTTAATCTACCTGTTTTCATTCTGAAATATCTTTTTTTTTTTTTTTCAGGACCGTCCTGCTACTTCTCTGAATTTTCTTTTCCAGTCCTTCTCTCTCCCACATCTCCATTTTTCTTTTCCACCCTTTAAAGTATTTTAAAATATTTAAAGAGTTTTCCAGAATCCCAGTTTTCCTTTCTTCTTAGTTTATCTCACCCACACCCTTGGACTTCAGCTATAGTTCCAGTGTTTACAGCCCTTCCAACCCTAAATTATAAATCTGTTTCAAATTACTCTCTCTTAACCTCCATTTGGATTTTCCTCAAATTCAAAATTTTCACAAGTTCCCTTATGATCTCTCCCATACAGCACCTACAAGTCTGCTTCTCTTCCAACATTTCCCAACTCAGTTTTGGACACCACTGTCCACCACTCACCTAAGCTGGATGGGCCTGTCAAAAAAAAAAAAAACAAACAAACCCAAAAAACAAAACCAAAAAAACCCCTAAATATCCCTTAAATTCTGTCCCTTTCTCTTCTGTTTCCATCATCCCTGCTGCAGTCAGAACCTCATCATTTCTTCCTGATCAATTGCCATCACTTGCCTTTCCTTCTCTTGCCTCCAGATTCGCTGCTGAAATTTGCCCTGCCCACTGTTGCTTTTGTGATCTTCTGAAATACAGATATGAACACGTCACTCCTCTGTGGAAAATCTCCATCAGTTCCCCCATCAATGCATGGTAAGTCCTAGACTTCATAATTAGACTTCATGATGTAACTTTAAAAGCTTTTTACTTTTCTGCCTATTTTTCTTTATACTGCAAGAGGGCCATGAGCATAACTGTCTAGTTTACTTTGGCATTATTCTGGTGCCAAGCCCGGGGCAGATACCTCATAGATGATTACTAAACGGATACATCATTGCCTCATCTCTCATGCTTCTGATTCATGGACCCTCTTGCTAGGCAATCTGGACATTTTTTTTTTTTTTTTTGCAGTAACACAAGTTTTTTCCTCCTCTCACAACTCTAGACTAGTTACTATTTACTCATTTATTTACACAAACACATTAGTTTATCTTGGAATTACCAACTAATTGGTACTTAGTAGGTTCTCTGAATGAATAAATGAAAACAAACTTACAAGTGTGGCCTAGGAGGTAACACATACCTGAACAGTTGACTGACACAAGGGACTTGCAACCTGAGAGCAAATTTCCCCCAGGTGGTATATACATAAGCAAATTAAGTACAGGTCAACATGTATCTTTCTTCTGCCCTTTCCAATGCAAACCAGATTTAACGAATCAAATTCTTTTGTAGAACGAATCCAAGCAAAACCAAAACAGAATAAAGGGCAGACAAACCAACTTCCGGTAAAAAATCTGTAAAGGTAACCAAGACTTTCCCAAACCCCAAATACAAAGAACGTCAGCAGCTCTCTAGGCGCCCGGGTGTCAACCGAAGCCCTGCCCTGAGGGAGGCGGGGCTTGCGGAACGGGGCGGGATATGTCCGGTTGACCACGCCCCCTGTGGGCGGGGCGTAAGCGGGCAGGAAGCGCGGAAGCCTGCGCACGCCCCCGCCGTTTCCTAGGAGACGAAACACACAAGACGCCAGAGCTTCACAAGGGAGCGAAAGAGGTAAGCGGCCGGTGCTGGGCGGGTAATCCCGAGCGGGCTGCGGGGCTGCCACCCTCCGTCCGATCCAGCCCGAGCCTGTCCTGAGAGGCCCGCGCGGCATGTCCCCTCGGTGCCGCGTCCTACCAGGGCCAACCTCCGCCGAGAGAAGGGCCCTGGACACTGGTAGGGGGAGGGACGGGAGGGAGAAGGACCCGGGGGGCGAGGGCGAAGCGTGGGGAGGGTCCTTCTGCGCCTACCTCGTTCCTTGCTCTCCGACGTCTCCTGGGCCACTTTACCGTGTTCCTTGACCGTAGGGTAGATTCCGGGCGGGAGGAAGACGGCGGGCGTCCCTCGGTGTGAGGACCCCGGCCCCGGAACCTCTCCGTTTTGATCCCCTACGCCCCTAGCCCTTTCCCTCCACCCTCACGTCCAATGCTTGCTCTACAGTTGGGAGTGACTGGAGTGAGGGAGAAACTACTTTAGGAGTGAGGAGTCAGAAGCGGGATCGCGTCTCGGGAAGGTAGCGGAATTGAGTTCAGAACTACTGCAAAATAAAAAAGGAAGGAGAAGAAAGAAAACTGGGTCTAAATTCTGCCCTCATTCGTGCATCCCAAATGACTCCCAAAGGAATCCCGGCGCAGGATGGCCTTGAGGGACTCCAAGCAGGAACCCCGCCAAGCCGGCTGCCGGGGTGCCAGGGGATCACCCGCCGGCGGCCGGACCCACAGGGCCCGGGGACGACCCGTTCCGGTACAGCGGCAGGACCCCGGCCCCAGGCGTCTTTTAAAGAGCCTTAGTTTGCGAAAAAGGATGAGACAGCCGGCGTGATAAAAACTTTCTTACCGCAGATAAGATATTTTAATTTAGGGACAGAGTCTGGAGGGGGCAGAGGAGTAGGGAGCAATAAAACTGATTTTAGGGTCTTATAATTTCAGTTCTTAAGGAGATTAATTATATTTAAATAATCATTTTGAAAGAGCAGACATCTGACCTAATGATAACGAAATTCTTTGAACCAAAGTCACAAATTACTCTCCAGGCTTCGGACTTTACGTCCACCCTCCCCCAATTCACCGCAGCGTCTGGGGAAGGGAGAACCCCCCCACACACCACCACCACCCAAGGCGGGCCGCTTAACTGTCTGTGCAAAGCTGGCCTTGCGCAAGGTTGTTTGATCTCTTCGTTGGGGTGGTTTTTTATTTTGTTTAGTTTCAGAATAATGTGTGAATGTTAGCACGAAGCACAATGCCGGTATTTTTTTAAACATGCAATCTTTGTTGTTCCACTCTAAAAGCTCTCCTTTCAATTTCCGTAAAACATGTATCTTGGTGACTTTGAGACCTTTTTTTGTTTTGCTCTTAAGCAACTTAGTGATTTTTAAAACGTTATTATTTTTTTAAAACGTTAATACCAGCGTTGGAGTGATACCGTTCCAGTGGGATCTGCAAACACAAGCTGAAGAGTTCCAAAGGCTATCTGTTCAGTGATTGGCAGAGGCAAGTTTTACCCTCCATTTGTCCTCTGTGTTAATCTTCTTTAATCCTGTCTAAATCCCTTTAAGCTGGCAGAAGCCCTTGAGAATACAGCTTAAATTTACCGTAATTGCGCATTTAAATACATGGTAATCGTGCACTTAGATAAAAACAAGAAAACTATAATGGGAGAGAAAGTATAAGGGTATTTGTTTAATGTAGGTCTGTAATTGAGGCTCTAAATCTCTTTTCTTTAAATCAAATTATAATGTTGTTTAGCCGTAGGAGAGTCACTAAATATTGTAGGTTAATTGTAGAAAATTCCAAGTTCCTAACAGTTCTGCTAAATTAAAGATCATGGTTGTATTACATTTACTTGTGTCCTGCCTTGTTGCATGTATGTACATATAAATGGAAATAGACAGTTGACCCTTGAACAACGCAGGGATTAGGGGTGTGAACCTTCACATGGTCAAAAATTCTAGTATAATTTTTGACTCACCAAAAACCCAATAGCCCATTGTCCACCAGAAACCTTACTGATGGCATAAACAGTTAATTAACACATATTCTGTATATGTATTATGTGCTGTATTCTTCCAATAAAATAAGCTAGACAAAAGAACATGTTATTAAGAAAATCAGAGAGAAAACACATTTACAGTACTGTCTGGTATTGTTCGGAAAAAAATCCGCATATAAAAGGACCTGTACAGTTGAAGCCCATGTTGTTCAAGAGTCAGCTGTAGAGATGGAAATATTCACATACATAAGAGGTCATGTTACTACATCTCTGTTCGTCATAATTTGTCTTCTGTAGATCAACAGAGAAGAATAAATGTAACCTGTAGAGAAATATTATTCTGTGTGAACTGAGGACCCGTAGGCAGCCTCTGTTTTCTTAACTTATATCTGTTGCTTTGGACTAGTAATTAGTTTAGCAGTTCGCTATGGTACACCGGTTAAAGTAGTTGTTTATGTGCCATCAGCGAATTGAAACATGGGAATTATGATTAAAAAATAAACAAAGTCTTCACCTGGATATCTGTGCCTCTTTACATGAGGCTGTTGTCTTTATATTTTCAAGAGGATACAGGGACAGCTGAAATGGTCAGCTTCTAACCCTGGAAAACTGTTGTGTAATTAATATGGCTCAAAAGAGTCCTCTCTAAGGTTTTTGTTTGGGAGTATAGTATGTAAACTTATTTTACTTAAAGGTTAGGTAGGCTTAAACTGGACAGATTCTCTGAGAGCCCTAAATTAGACCTTCTTAAAATCTATGTCATATCCATCATCTTCATCACTCCACCCCTTAAATGACACAAGCTGAGAAATGGCTGGGTCCCCTGTTTATTCTTCCCTGCATATAAGTAGACCCTATGCTGTAGTCACTCTCACTTGAAACAAAGTGTGTTTCCAGGTTTGTTTGGAAAGTGGTTGGTTAGGCTTGGCATGAAGTTTCTACAATTTCCTCTCCAAAAATGGTTGGGTTTCCAGGCCAATGCAGAAAGTCACCAATGAGTGCATGATCTGTAGTGCTGATAATACTGGTGATGGTGGTGCTTGAGGGTCCTAATAGTGGAAGATAAAGAGATAATTCCACTTTTAGAGGCAAAGTCACTGCGAGGTAAAGTTTGACTGTTTCTTGTACCCTCTCACCTCTGCCTTTGGGTTCCCATCTGGCCAGCTCCCTCTTGCATTCCCTTCTCAAGCAAAAGGTCCTTTTCCAGAATTGCCTACATTACTTCCTGCCTATCAGACCCTCAGTGGTAGTCCTCAGTTAGGTATCAACATGAAAGGAAAGATGATGCTATTATCCCACTGAATTTCTGAATTAAGAAATTAGTTGTCTTAGCTCTACTTCCTCCCTTCCTCCTGCACTACTTTCTTCCCCTCCACTGTTTCTGGCCTATTATTTTTATAGTGTCCTTCTGGGTAAGAGCCAGATGCAGCCTCGGGGTCTAGTAGGCGTAAGGAGTACCAGTCGCAATTTCCATTTGGTCATTAGCGTTTTGGTATTTTAGGGTAAGGAAATGGGTTAGGAATCTTTAAGGGGAGGTGGGGGTGGGTAGGTTTCATTGTGGGGCAGACTCTGCATGGTTTTGAAGGAAAATGGGGGTTGGGGGGCAGTTCCTTTTTCATCAGTGATTGTAAAAGCCAGTAAGAATGGGTTCTTTAGAAGTTGGGGACTACCCTACAAAAAACAAGCAGTCTCAAACCTAATGCAAGTACTAGACTGACTCCATCATTGATTCTCTGATTGATTATCGACACGTTATATTATAGATTACAATCCTACTGATATGATGAACACTGTGGCCTTACGGACAAATATATTCTCTATTTTGTTACTTAACCAGAAGGGATCAGTAAACCTGTAGACAGCACTTTTCCTTAAAAGGGAGGTGTATGCCATCTTAAGTGAGACAAGCTAGAAAAGAGGTCAAACAATTTAACACGTCGATAACAAATTGCAAAATATTGATTTAATAAAATTCTAAACGATAAGGATAAGTGCATTTTAGTCCGTGTTTTGTTTAATCATAATACATAGTACAAAAAACAACCCAGAGGTGCCCAGTTGGAAGAGCACGTGACCTCATGGAGTCATGAGTTCAGGCCCCATGTTGTATGTAGAGATTATTTAAAAATAAAATCTAAAGAAAAAAACAAAACCCAAAAGATCTTTCAAAAATAAATTTCCTTATGCAGATAAAGGAAAAAATTAAGAAAAACAAATACACGTGTGGGTCAGGAACCATGAGGAAGGGGTGTTGACTTCCTTTCTATAAATGCCTTAATATTTCAATTCCATGTATATGTATATTGTAAAGATCACTTACAGAAAACTCCATTTTCAGGCAAATGGGGAATCATTTGCTGGCATCCATTGCTCAGATTTAAGCTGAAAAAGAAAACCTAAATAGATATGGAATCTACTATTGTGATCTCTTTTTTAAGATCCTGGCCACAGTTAGCACAGCCTAAATTAATTCACACATGACTTTCAAGGGGGTATTATCTCTATGAAGTAAAATAAACAATACCCTAATACACCCCCACCCTGTTCCTTAAAAGTCCCACAAGGTTCCTCCCACCTTTCCTGTGGACGGACACATTCCCGTAATAGGAAACAACATAGTTCTATTGTCCTTCCTTGCATTTTTGCTTCTTCCTCCGGCAAGCCTGCTTTTGGAAGTCATAGGTACTTTGATGTCCTGTGGGTCCGAAATTTCTGCATATAATAGAGAAACAATTTCTATAATTTTATTTGCTGGCAATGAAACAGTACTACAGTGAAGGCAAAGCAATCTTTGAATGAAGCATCAAATTAGAAAAGGCATTTGGAAACAAATTATTTGAATCGTGCCAAGCATTTTGTTACCCTCTGGAACTCAGCATAAGGCCTTGTAACAGGATGACAGAGACGTTTAAAAGCAATGTAAGAATGAAATGAGAAGCAGCGCCTTGAAACAGAAGTAGGAGGGAATAACAGGAGGAAACTACTGAATGTCGTAATGGGGTACACAGGAAAGCCAGCGCTCTGTTCTGTTTTTCTTCAACTGCAGTAATACAATCAGGACCTACTGAAACCTGTGCCCTTCTAATATATACGGACCCACAGTCTCTCATCTGCGTTTTCAAAATTCACAAAGCTCTGAACAATGAACATTTTAAAATAAATTTGTGCAACATTGCAACGTAACATGAACTGCATGCTGTGATGCCAGCGTTTATTTTTTACTCTGTGGACTTTCCTTAATTTTATTTTACTTTGTGGACTTTCATCAGTTTTCTGCAGCTACATTAAGATGCTGCTTGGGAGGTGTTACATGACCTATGCTATATCCACCATATTACTTTTCTAAAATGTACGGATTCCTGGATTCCAAACACATCTGGCCCAGGGGTTTCACATAAGGGATCATGGGCCAAATTAAACGTAATGCAAAAAGTGATTCAAGGAATGGATATTATAGTTGTCGGATTCTCCAATGTCTGACTTGGAATAATACCGATTATATTCAGTATAAAAGGAATCCTACAAATCATTAAGCCTGTATTTACTGAATATAATGGCATAAATAGCACGGCACCATGTAAATGAAGCAGTCATAAATGAACATTATCAGTCTGTTATATGTGAACCCCATTCCACATAGCACAAAGGACTTACTGACAAATGTTTAACCCACCAGTATGTATATTACAATTTTTCCCTGCGCTTAGGTTACCAGTTAATGAAATGAAATTTCTTTAATGATATTCTTTCTTCTTGTTCTGTTTTTTTTGTTTGTTTGTTGTTTTTTTTGTTTTTTTTTTTTTAAATAGGGTGTTCATAGGAATGGAAGCACTGTTTCCTTGCCAGATTCCATATCACTCTATCTCATGAACCTTTGTAATCCTGGGGAAGTGCCTGTGTCTAAGGATGACAAACCTGTCACTGGTGTAGCAACAGCAGTCTGAGGGGAAGAAACAACAACAACAAAAAAACGAAAATAAAGAAGCGTTTACATTTGTATTCAACAAAGAAGTCATTTCAACCGACAACCTCTGTTGCACTGTGTTTCCAAGATGAACCGATACACAACCATGAGACAGCTGGGGGACGGCACCTATGGGAGCGTGCTGATGGGCAAGAGTAACGAATCTGGGGAGCTGGTGGCCATCAAAAGGTACTGTGTGCGACGCTGCTGAGCTTGGAGCTCTGATCTTTCCTTTCCTTTAGAAAGAGTTCTGGTGTAGCCCCTGCGCTTGTTTAGCTGATGGGGGAATGCCATTCTGGAGGGATGCTGCCAGAAGGGAGTTCTGCTTGTCCCCACGTACATGGATTGAGTTTTCTGGTTTGTCTGGCTCTACAATTAGGAGCCGAAACTGAAGCTCATGTTTGGAAATTGTTTAGAATTTGAAGTTGAGTGCAGAATAGAGTTTGTTATTTCCTTAAAACGACGGGCCTCAGAATCAGATGGCGTTCATGTATGAAACTGAGTTCTGAAGGGTATGTGCTGTTCTCCTAAGCTTACCAATGAAATAGAATTAACTATTATTAACTTAGTTACTTCTTCTGAATCTACAGTATTTGTTATCTATTATACATTAATAAATTACCCCAAGGCTTGCTGATTTAAGATTTTATTTATTTGTCAGAGAGGAGAGAGAGAGAGAGAGAGCACACAAGCAGGCAGAGAGGCAGGCAGAGGTTGAGAGAGAAGCAGGCTCCCTGTCGAGCAAGGAGCCTGATGCGGGACTCGATCCCAGCACCCTGGGATCATAACCTGAGCTGAAGGCAGCGGCTTAACCCACTGAGCCACCCAGGTGTCGCCACCGTGATTTAAAACGGAAACAAACCATTCTGAATTCCCAATTTCTGGGGGGTCAGGAATTTAGGAGTAGCTCAGCCGGATGGTTTTGGCTCCAGGTGTCTGCTGAGGTGGCAGTCAGCTGCAGGCTGGCCGGGGGACCGCAGCATCCCCTGGAAGGTGGCTCCCTGGGTTAGTGGACTTGGGCTGCTGTAACGAAGTACCGCAGATGGATGGCTTAAACAGAGATTTCTTTCTTCATGGTTCTGACAGGTTCGTGGTCACAGATGATGCTTTCATCAGGGGTGGTTTCTTCTGCGGCCTCTCTCTGTGACTCGTAGATGGCTGTCTTCTCCCTGTGTCCTCACAGGATCTTCTGCTGTGTGCTAGTCTGTGGCCTAATCTCTTCTTCTTTAAGGACACTAGTAATACAGGATTAGGACCCACCCTAAAGACCTCAGGAACCTTAATTGGTTCTTTAGAGTCTGTCTCTAAATATAATCACACTCAGATGTTTATAACTTCAACTATGGATTTGGTGGGGGCAGTTTAGCCAAGAACAGGCTGCTCTAACAAGGTTTCAGCCACAGACTATGTGTGGCTTCAACCAGGCAGACTTACAGATCTACGGTTCTGGAGGCTAGAAGTCTAAGATCAAGGTGTCAGCACGGTGGGTTCCTTCTGTGGATCTATTCTAGGTCTTTCTCCTTGGCTGATGGATGGCATTTTCTCTCCATGTGTCTCCATATCTCTTCTACACGGTCTTCCCTCTGTGCTTGTCTCTGTATCCAAATTTGCCCTTTTTATAAGAACAGTCATACTGGATTCAGGTTCACCTTAATTTCATTTTAACTTCACTGCCTCTGTAAAGACTCTGTCTCTAAATTAGGTCACATTCTGAGGTACTGGGGGTTAGGACTTCAGCATATGAATTTGTGTGTGTAGTGGGGGGGGGGACACAGGTTAGCCCACAACACAACACTTACTCACATGGTTGACAAGTGGCCTGTTCACAAGGGCTTCTACAGAGGGTTGTGTGAGTCCTCTCACGACATGGCAGTTGGATTCTTCCAGAATGAGTCCTGGAGACTGATTACCACATCAACCAAATGATGACAGTCTAAAACTTAAAATGCTTTAACAAATGCTCTTCAAATGTTAAAAACTTTGAAATATGATCTAAAGCATTACACATACAAGGAAATAACTTTATAAAATATTGTCAATAGCCATTATTGTCAAATAAATATACAATGTGCCATAACTGAAATGAAGTATTTACTGAATGGGCTTAATAAAATTCAATACCCACTCATGACTGGGGGAAGAATGCTCTTAGCAAATAGGAATAAAAAGAAACTTCCCTAACCTGGTAAGACTTAAACAATTCATCATCTTTATGTGAAATATTAGAAGGACTGCTGGTAAAGTTGGTTTTAAGACCAGACTGCCTGCTATATTCCTACTAATTAAGATTGCTTTGGTGATCCTAATGAGTGCAATAAAAGAAAAAAAAGGAGGCATCAATATTAGCCAAAATGAGATGAAACCATCCTTATTTATAGATTAAATCATTGTATAAACTCATGCAAATACTTCATTATGCATAAATAAATGTATACATATAAGTATTTTTAGTATATGTGTTGCTGAAGCAAGCACTATATATAAACGTTTTTAAAAAGAACTAGAAAGATGCACATATAATTCATGAAAGCTGTGGCTTCTGGGGACGGGGTAAAAAAATGAGAATGAGGTTAGGCCCAGTGGAATTATGTAAGGTTATTACCATTGTTCTATTTTACTTAACAAAATGCTCTTTATTCCTTGTGGATGGCAAAATCATGTGTTTGTTTCACTGTTCCATTTCACAAGACAGGGAATTGAGTCTCACCAGCATAAAGCCTTGAAAGCATTGAAGGGTCCAAAACTATAAGAGGTCTGAGGGCTGAGAAGAAGCCATAAGTATATAATTTAGGAATGCTTTGGTATGTGAAATAGAAAACCAAACCAAAAGTTACTTAGACAGGGATTTTTCTCACATAAGAAGAAGTCTTGAAGGAGGCAGCCCAGGGCCAGTACCTTGTCCATGCTGTTAACACAGACCTAGGTTCTTCTGTCTTCAAAACATAGCTGCCTCACCCCTCTCCAGAAGACTTCTGGTTACTTGTCATTGGCCGGAAGTGTGTCACACAGCTCACCTGGCTATAAGGGAGGCTGGGAGACCGAGTACTTAGCTGGGTGTTTGTATCCCTGTAAAGAAGCTGGGATAATAAAGACAAAGAGAAGAGTGGCTTTGGACAGTCAACTCAGTGTCTGCCATATGGCGTTCCTAACTTCAGTAAGGACACGGCAAAAATGAATGAGAAGGGGAGGGATCATGGGGAAGACTTGAAGAAAATTTCAGTATTCATTCAGCACACACTTGTGAAGCTCCCACACTGGTGCTCAGGACAAAATGGGAAGGAGACAGAGGAATTACAATGTGGTGAGGAAGACTGACAAATTAGACAAGTTACAATACAAAATACCGTTAAGTCCTCTGATGGGGGAATAACGGTCCTAGGGGAGCACAGAGAAATGATGCCAAAGAAGTATGCTGGAAGACTTCCCGTAGAATGAGAGATCTCAAGAATGAGAAAAGAATATCAAGAAAAAGAGGAGGTGGGGCACCTGGTGGCTCAGCTGGTTGAGCAACCAACTCTTGGTTTCAGCTCAGGTCATGTCAGGGTCATGGGACTGAGCCCCGAGTCTGGCTCTGCACTCAGCGTAGAGTCTGCTTGAGATTCTCTTCATCCCTCTGCCCCTCCCCTTCAATAAATAAATAAGATTTTTTTTTTAATTAAAAAAAAAAAAAAAGAGGATGGAGAAGAATAAGCAGCAAGGATAATAGGTATGAAGACCCGGATGAGAGAATGTGAAGAATGTGAGAGAATGTAAAGGCTTGCCTGGGGCTGAGGAACTGAAGTAGGGGCTGGAGTGTAGATTCTGAGTGGGGCGGAGGAAGGACCTGATGCCAAAGGGTGAAGCCATGAAGCCAGGTTAAAGAGTTTGTCTATCTTGACTAGAAGGTGATGAAGGATTTTAAGCAGGAGAGTTGTTGATGTGATCAAATATTGCTTCAGAATGGTCTCTTTAGCAAAAGAGTGGATACTGATCAAAGGTGACCAGTCAGGAGACTGAAGCAGCCATCTTGGTTAGAGGTGGAAGTGACCTAATCTAGAAAAACATCCCTGAGTATGGGCATAAGTGAAAGTACTCAAGGGACATTTCGGAGATAGGCTCTGGAGGGACTGGTCACTGGACGTGGAGGGAAAGGAGTAAAGCATGTGCAAGAGTCCAGGCTAACTCCTGGGATTCTTAAATGCATGTTGGTGGCGCCATTTACCATGACAGGGGAGATTCCAGGCTTAGGGGTAAAGCTGGGTTCACTTTTGGAAATGATGACTTTAAGAGGCCTGCAGGTAACTGAATATTTGCATTCAAAACAGGTCTGGGCTGGCGATTTAGGAATTGTTAGTCTACAGATGCTAATTGAAGCTACATAGAAGGAAAAGAAAAGAGCTCTTCATAGGGAGCACTAAGAAATCCCATCATATAAAAGTGGGTCTTGGAAAAAAAAAAAAAAAAAAAGAAATGGGCCTTGGAAGAGGTAGGTACTTGTAGAGAAGCCTGAAAAAGAGCCACCAGAGAACTAGGGAGAAAACCAAGAGAGTGTAGAAAATATATGGAACCAAGGGAAAAATATAAAGAAGTGCTCAACTAGAAGACAACTAAAAACTAATGACTGAATAGCATTTAGATTAGTTAGGAATCTTTCTTGCTTTAAGTGACAAGTATGTAAATTAATAGCAAGTGATAGAACCAATGGCTTAAAGAAGTAGATTATTTTTCTTCCATATCAGGAATCTGGATTTTGATGACTCCAGTGAACTGTGTCTAGGTCTTTTCTATCTTCTTCATACTGTGCTGTTAGCATTTGTTTGCCCTCAAACATGTCACTTAATGGCCACATTATGACTACCTCATTTCCAGGCATTACATCTGTGGTTCAGGGTGCGAAGAAGGGAGAATGATACCAGCAAACCCTTCTCTCAAATTCTAAGTAAACTTGTTTCCCAGAAGCCCCATAATGACTTCCCCTTACATCTTATTGGCTAGAAATGGATCAGATGGTCTCCCTTATGTATAAGAGAGGCTGATAGGTGAGAATCTACTCTTCTAGCTTCTATACTAGGAGGCAAAAGGGAGGAAGCTAGAAATGGCTTTCTGGTACCCAAACCAATACTGGTGTTCTTTGGACTTGGAGAACATGGTATAATTAGTGGCTGTGGTGAGAGCTGTTCTAGTGAAATCAAAGAAGAGATAAGCCAGATTGCAGTAGGGCTAGGAGTAGTAAAAAGTGGGGTAGACTAAACTTTGAATAGTCATGGAGTATGTGTCACTTAGTTGCTAAAAAAAGTCACAGAAGGCTTTTCTCAGTACTCTCAAAATCTACTCTCAGAGCGCCTGGGTGGCTCAGTGGGTTAAAGCCTCTACCTTCGGCTCAGGTCATGATCCCAGAGTCCTGGGATCGAGCCCCATGTCGGGCTCTCTGCTCAGCCAGGAGCCTGCTTCCTCCTCTCTCTCTCTCTCTCTCTCTCTCTGCCTGCCTCTCTGCCTACTTGTGATCTCTGCCTGTCAAATAAATAAATAAATTAAAAATCTTAAAAAAAAAAAAGAACCCACTCTCAGAATCCCTGAGTACATGCGATTAATACTAAAATAGAGCTACTGGCAGCGTGTACATGACTTTGTACAGAGTCTTCACAGATTTGCATGGAGATCAGAGACTGAAGGATGGCAGGGCAGGAGTAGTAGAATGGGAGAAGGGGGCATCAGAATATATAGGTGCTCTTGAGGGGGACAGTGAGTGGGAAGGCTGACCATGGGATACAAGCTAGAGGAGGAGGCAGGCAAAGCCAAGTGTGGAACAAGTAGACACATACATTTTATCCAATGGTAATGATGGAGAAAAGACAGGAAGATGTGGTCAGAGTGTGAAGTTTGAAAGGCTGAGATCTTAGAGGGTAGAACCATTCCTCATGACAGCAAGGTGTTTATGAGTGCCCATGGCATCATAGAAGGGAGCAGCTCTTTGGAGTGAAGAACTGTGAAGACAGGCTACCAGCAGGATTATCAATATGAATGTTCACTCATTACTCCTAAAATTCTTGAACAGACATAATCTTAGGATGGTTTTTGACCTGCAAGAGTCATACAGAAGACTATGCCATTTCTCTCGAGTCTGAGGCAAAGCAATAAACTTGGCTTAAAGTATTAGACCCCGTATTCTCCATTCTCAGTGTATCCCTATTTGTTACCAAAACAGCCTACATTCCATAATATCCTATCAGGACCATCATCTTGTGCTTCATGGCATAAAAATTTAGGCACTGCGAATTCAGGCCACAAATATTGTAGGAATAACACTTTAAATCCATCTGAGTTGGATGAAAAATTCTAAATAAATTCCAGTTGAATACATTTTGTGTAGCAGATGAAGAGCTGCTTTATCGTTAATCTTCAAAGAGCAAGAAGCATGTCCTCTTGAAGGGAAACATTATCTGGATGAAGGTATTTTTCATTCTGAAAGTCTTTTAAGCAGAAGAATCAGGAGAATGAAGTTTGAGGAGTGAAATGGAGAAGAGTCTGAGCGCGAGTGCAGTAGGGAGATAGCCAGGAGAAACCAGGGTGTGGCATGGCAGCTGGTAGATGTCGGGGTGTTATAATTTGAGACATGAACATGATAAGAAAGTCTGTACTTGATTCAGTAAGCAGTGGGCAAGCCTTTTGAGCAGTCTTGAAATGCCCTCAAACTGGCTAGGATGAGTTGGCAGATGAGTGGTTAGAAGTTGGGAGAACACTATAAAGAACAAGAGAAAAGGTACCTTTTTGAAAATTTTCTTTGGGAAATTTTAATTTAGATCTCTGGCAAGAAACCTTGTATCTGCTGCCATCAAAAACAAACAAAAAAAGGCTGTAACAATTCATTTCTAGCAGATGGTAGTAAGATCCTCTTATCTCATTAAATTTAAAATATTTATTAAGCTCTCTGCTCTTTAAGGACTTGGCAATTCTATTTTGGAGGGTCTCCTGTTTGTGGGATGGTTCCTCATGAGCCCAACTGTGGGTACAGAAATTCATTGTGTCATTTAGTAAATACTTACTGAGGACTTACTGTATGCCAAAAATTGATGTAGGCATGTGGGAGTGTCTTCAAGGAGCTTACATTTGAGGAGGGAGAGATGGTAGATGGTAAGTGCTATGGAGAAAAAGCAGAGCAGAAACAGCGACCTAGGAAAGTACTATCCTTTTCTTCAGATGACTAGCTGGGAATGGGCAGGAAAATTAGCTCAGGGCATTACTAATAAGGATCAGCCTGAATGGTCTTTTATTTCCTTTGACCAGTCAGCTCTTTCTAGCTCTGTCTGTCTCCTTGAAACTTCTGTTTTTTCCGTCTTTCAGTTTTTCACCTGCTGGTACCTTCTGTCTTTCAGGTCACAGCTGACATACTGCCTTACCAAAAAGGCTGGGCCATTAAATTTTTTAAAAAGAGCCCCTTACCTCATGGTCCTTGTAACTAATTTGTCTGTTTTGTGTTCACTAGTCTAAAGCCTATTTTGTGTTAAATGGGAGGTGCCATGATAACTGTCTCTGGTTCTCGTTTGTGCCTTGCCCTGGCATGTAGTAGGTGTTGAATGAATGGACAAATGAAAGAGAAAAAGGCAGGGAATCTAAAAGGAGGTGCCTTTTCCTATCATTCTAACAAATTGGCTTAATTTCTTAAAATTAAGTTCTTCACATTGTTTGAAGAAATTGGGTAATTGTTTTATAAGGAAACTTCAGTATTTGTTGCATATAGACACCTACATTGCCTTAGGGCAGTAGTGATGAGTCGTAGTAATTGATGGAAAGAAATGAACATATTAGGAGATGTGGATGCAGCTAATACAGAGTTTCAAATAGAATAAAAATTCCAATCTTTACGAAATTGAAAAAGGAATATATTACCTAGTGTCTCAAAATGGATTTTAAAAAATCTTATAATTTTTTTTTTTTTTTGTTTTTTTGTTTTTTTTTTTTTTTAATTTTTTTATTTTTTTTAAGCATAACAGTATTCATTATTTTTGCACCACACCCAGTGCTCCATGCAATCCGTGCCCTCTACAATACCCACCACCTGGTGCCCCCAACCTCCCACCCCCCACCCCTTCAAAATTCTCAGATCGTTTTTCAGAGTCCATAGTCTCTCATGGTTCACCTCCCCTTCCAATTTCCCTCAACTCCCTTCTCCTCTCCATCTCCCCTTGTCCTCCATGCTATTTGTTATGCTCCACAAATAAGTGAAACCATATGATAATTGACTCTCTCTGCTTGACTTATTTCACTCAGCATAATCTCTTCCAGTCCCGTCCATGTTGCTACAAAACTTGTGGATTCATCCTTTCTTTCTTTTTTTTTTTTTTTTTTTTTTACAGCTTTATAAACATATATTTTTATCCCCAGGGGTACAGGTCTGCGAATCGCCAGGTTTACACACTTCACAACACTCACCATAGCACATACCCTCCCCGATATCCATAACCCCACCCCCTCTCCCAACCCCCTCCCCCCATCAACCCTCAGTTTGTTTTGTGAGATTAAGAGTCACTTATGGTTTGTCTCCCTCCCAATCCCATCTTGTTTCATTTACTCTTCTCCTACCCCCTCGACTCCCCATGTTGCATCTCCTCTCCCTCATATCAGGGAGATCATATGATAGTTGTCTTTCTCCGATTGACTTATTTCGCTAAGCATGATACCCTCTAGTTCCATCCACGTCGTCGCAAATGGCAAGATTTCATTTCTTTTGATGGCTGCATAGTATTCCATTGTGTATATATACCACATCTTCTTTATCCATTCGTCTGTAGATGGACATCTAGGTTCTTTCCATAGTTTGGCTATTGTAGACATTGCTGCTATAAACATTCGGGTGCACGTGCCCCTTCGGATCACTATGTTTGTATCTTTAGGGTAAATACCCAGCAGTGCAATTGCTGGGTCATAGGGTAGTTCTATTTTCAACATTTTGAGGAACCTCCATGCTGTTTTCCAGAGTGGTTGCACCAGCTTGCATTCCCACCAACAGTGTAGGAGGGTTCCCCTTTCTCCGCATCCTCGCCAGCATCTGTCATTTCCTGACTTGTTAATTTTAGCCATTCTGACTGGTGTGAGGTGATATCTCATGGTGGTTTTGATTTGTATTTCCCTGATGCCGAGTGATATGGAGCACTTTTTCATGTGTCTGTTGGCCATCTGGATGTCTTCTTTGCAGAAATGTCTGTTCATGTCCTCTGCCCATTTCTTGATTGGATTATTTGTTCTTTGGGTGTTGAGTTTGCTAAGTTCTTTATAGATTTTGGACACTAGCCCTTTATCTGATATGTCATTTGCAAATATCTTCTCCCATTCTGTCAGTTGTCTTTTGGTTTTGTTCACTGTTTCCTTTGCTGTGCAAAAGCTTTTGATCTTGATAAAATCCCAAAAGTTCATTTTTGCCTTTGCTTCCCTTGCCTTTGGTGATGTTCCTAGGAAGATGTTGCTGCGGCTGACGTCGAAGAGGTTGCTGCCTGTGTTCTCCTCGAGGATTTTGATGGATTCCTTTCTCACATTGAGATCCTTCATCCATTTTGAGTCTATTTTCGTGTGTGGTGTAAGGAAATGATCCAATTTCATTTTTCTGCATGTGGCTGTCCAATTTTCCCAACACCATTTATTGAAGAGGCTGTCTTTGTTCCATTGGACATTCTTTCCTGCTTTGTCGAAGATGAGTTGACCATAGAGTTGAGGGTCCATTTCTGGGCTCTCTATTCTGTTCCATTGATCTATGTGTCTGTTTTTGTGCCAGTACCATGCTGTCTTGATGATGACAGCTTTGTAATAGAGCTTGAAGTCCGGAATTGTGATGCCACCAACTTTGGCTTTCTTTTTCAATATTCCTTTGGCTATTCGAGGTCTTTTCTGGTTCCATATAAATTTTAGGATTATTTGTTCCATTTCTTTGAAAAAAATGGATGGTATTTTGATAGGAATTGCATTAAATGTGTAGATTGCTTTAGGTAGCATAGACATTTTCACAATATTTATTCTTCCAATCCAGGAGCATGGAACATTTTTCCATTTCTTTGTGTCTTCCTCAATTTCTTTCATGAGTACTTTATAGTTTTCTGAGTATAGATTCTTAGTCTCTTTGGTTAGGTTTATTCCTAGGTATCTTATAGTTTTGGGTGCAATTGTAAATGGGATGGACTCCTTAATTTCTCTTTCTTCTGTCTTGTTGTTGGTGTAGAGAAATGCAACTGATTTCTGTGCATTGATTTTATATCCTGACACTTTACTGAATTCCTGTACAAGTTCTAGCAGTTTTGGAGTGGAGTCTTTTGGGTTTTCCACATAGAGTATCATATCATCTGCGAAGAGTGATAGTTTGACTTCTTCTTTGCCCATTTGGATGCCTTTAATTTCCTTTTGTTGTCTGATTGCTGAGGCTAGGACTTCTAGTACTATGTTGAATAGCAGTGGTGATAACGGACATCCCTGCCGTGTTCCTGACCTTAGCGGAAAAGCTTTCAGTTTTTCTCCATTGAGAATGATATTTGCGGTGGGTTTTTCATAGATGGCTTTGAAAATATTGAGGTATGTGCCGTCTATCCCTACACTTTGAAGAGTTTTGATCAGGAAGGGATGCTGTACTTTGTCAAATGCTTTTTCAGCATCTATGGAGAGTATCATATGGTTCTTGTTCTTTCTTTTATTAATGTGTTGTATCACATTGATTGATTTGCGGATGTTGAACCAGCCTTGCAGCCCTGGAATAAATCCCACTTGGTCGTGGTGAATAATCCTTTTAACGTACTGTTGAATCCTATTGGCTAGTATTTTGGCGAGAATTTTTGCATCTGTGTTCATCAAGGATATTGGTCTGTAGTTCTCTTTTTTGTTGGGATCCTTGTCTGGTTTTGGGATCAAGGTGATGCTGGCCTCATAAAATGAGTTTGGAAGTTTTCCTTCTATTGCTATTTTTTGGAACAGTTTCAGGAGAATAGGAATTAGTTCTTCTTTAAATGTTTGGTAGAATTCCCCCGGGAAGCCGTCTGGCCCTGGGCTTTTGTTTGTTTGGAGATTTTTGATGACTGTTTCAATCTCCTTACTGGTTATGGGTCTGTTCAGGCTTTCTATTTCTTCCTGGTTCAGTTGTGGTAGTTTATATGTCTCTAGGAATGCATCCATTTCTTCCAGATTGTCCAATTTGTTGGCGTAGAGTTGCTCATAGTATGTTCTTATAATTGTCTGTATTTCTTTGGTGTTCGTTGTGATCTCTCCTCTTTCATTCATGATTTTATTTATTTGGGTCCTCTCTCTTTTCTTTTTGATAAGTCTGGCCAGGGGTTTATCAATCTTATTAATTCTTTCAAAGAACCAGCTCCTAGTTTCGTTGATTTGTTCTATTGTTTTTTTGGTTTCTATTTCATTGATTTCTGCTCTGATCTTTATGATTTCTCTTCTCCTGCTGGGTTTAGGGTTTCTTTCTTGTTCTTTCTCCAGCTCCTTTAGGTGTAGGGTTAGGTTGTGTACCTGAGACCTTTCTTGTTTCTTGAGAAAGGCTTGTACCGCTATATATTTTCCTCTCAGGACTGCCTTTGTTGTGTCCCACAGATTCTGAACTGTTGTGTTTTCATTATCATTTGTTTCCATAATTTTTTTCAATTCTTCTTTGATTTCCTGGTTGACCCATTCATTCTTTAGAAGGATGCTGTTTAGTCTCCATGTATTTGGGTTCTTTCCAAATTTCCTCTTGTTATTGAGTTCTAGCTTTAGAGCATTGTGGTCTGAAAATATGCAGGGAATGATCCCAATCTTTTGATACCGGTTGAGACTTGATTTAGGACCAAGAATGTGATCTATTCTGGAGAACGTTCCATGTGCACTAGAGAAGAATGTGTATTCTGCTGCTTTGGGATGAAATGTTCTGAATATATCTGTGATGTCCATCTGGTCCAGTGTGTCATTTAAGGCCTTGATTTCCTTGTTGATCTTTTGCTTGGATGATCTGTCCATTTCAGTTAGGGGAGTGTTAAAATCCCCTACTATGATTGTATTCTTGTCGATGTGTTTCTTTGATTTTGTTATTAATTGGTTTATATAGTTGGCTGCTCCCACGTTAGGGGCATAGATATTTAAAATTGTTAGATCTTCTTGTTGGACAGTTCCTTTGAGTATGATATAGTGTCCTTCCTCATCTCTTATTATAATCTTTGGCTTAAAATCTAATTGATCTGATATAAGGATTGCCACTCCTGCTTTCTTCTGATGTCCATTAGCATGGTAAATTCTTTTCCACCCCCTCACTTTAAACCTGGAGGTGTCTTCGGGTGTAAGATGAGTTTCTTGTAGGCAACATATAGATGGTTTTTGTTTTTTTATCCATTCTGATACCCTGTGTCTTTTGATTGGGGCATTTAGCCCATTAACATTCAGGGTAAGTATTGAGAGATATGAATTTAGTGCCATTGTATTGCCTGTAAGGTGACTGTTATTGTATATTGTCTCTGTTTCTTTCTGATCTACTACTTTGAGGGTCTCTCTTTGCTTAGAGGACCCCTTTCAATATTTCCTGTAGAGCTGGTTTGGTATTTGCAAATTCTTTCAGTTTTTGTTTGTCCTGGAAGCTTTTAATCTCTCCGTCTATTTTCAATGATAGCCTAGCTGGATATAGTATTCTTGGCTGCATGTTTTTCTCATTTAGTACTCTGAATATATCATGCCAGCTCTTTCTGGCCTGCCAGGTCTCTGTGGATAAGTCTGCTGCCAATCTAATATTTTTACCATTGTACGTTACAGACTTCTTTTCCCGGGCTGCTTTCAGGATCTTTTCTTTGTCACTAAGACTTGTCAATTTTACTATTAGGTGACGGGGTGTAGACCTATTCTTATTGATTTTGAGGGGGGTTCTCTGAACCTCCTGGATTTTGATGCTTGTTCCCTTTGCCATATTGGGGAAATTCTCTCCAATAATTCTCTCCAATATACCTTCTGCTCCCCTCTCTGTTTCCTCTTCTTCTGGAATCCCAATTATTCTAATGTTGTTTCGTCTTATGGTGTCACTTATCTCTCGAATTCTCCCCTCGTGGTCCAGTAGCTGTTTGTCCCTCTTTTGCTCAGCTTCTTTATTCTCTGTCATTTGGTCTTCTATATCGCTAATTCTTTCTTCTGCCTCATTTATCCTAGCAGTGAGAGCCTCCATTTTTGATTGCACCTCATTAATAGCTTTTTTGATTTCAACTTGGTTAGATTTTAGTTCTTTTATTTCTCCAGAAAGGGCTTTTATATCTCCCGAGAGGGTTGCTTTAATATCTTCCATGCCTTTTTCAAGCCCGGCTAGAACCTTGAGAATCATCATTCTGAACTCTATATCTGACATATTACCAATGTCTGTATTGATTAGGTCCCTAGCCTTTGGTATTGCCTCTTGTTCTTTTTTTTGTTGTGAAGTTTTCCGCCTTGTCATTTTGTCCAGATAAGAGTTTATGAAGGAGCAAGTAAAATACTAAAAGGGTGGCAACAACCCGAGGAAAATATGCTTTAGCCAAATCAGAAGAGATCCTGAATTGTGAGGGGGGAGAAAGGGGATAAAAAGGGGTTCAGAAAGAAAGAAAAAAAAAACTATTAAAAAAAAAGAAAGCCGATAAAAAAAAATATATAAAAAGAGGAAAAAAATATATATATATTAGATAAACTATTTAAAAAACGTTAAAAAAAGAAAACGGTAAAAGTTAAAAAAAATTTAGCAGAAGAAGAGAAAAAGAAAAAAAATTGAAAAAGAAAAAAAAATTAAATTAACTGCAAGGCTAAAAAATCATGGGGAGAAAGCCATGAGTTCCGTGCTTTGCTTTCTTCTCCTCTGGAATTCCGCCGCTCTCCTTGGTAGGTGAACTTGGTCCTGGCTGGGTTTCCCGTAGATCTTCTGGGGGAGGGGCCCGTTGTAGTGATTCTCAAGCGTCTTTGCCCCAGGCGGAGTTGCACCGCCCTTACCCGGGGCCGCGCTGAGTCATCCGCTCGGGTTCGCTTTCGGGAGCTTTTGTTCCCTGAGCGCTTTCCGTAGAGTCCGGAGGACGGGAATAAAGATGGCGGCCTCCCGGTCTCCGGCCCGGAGGAGCCGAGAGCCCGGGGCCCCACTCCTCAGTGCGCCCTCAGAGAACAGTGCCAAATGACTCTCGTCACCCTGGCCTCCGGCCGCGCTCCGAGCTGACCGAGCCTGCGACCGGTTCAAGGCAACCCTGAGCTGAGAGTCACTCCTCGGCTCTGTCTCTGCAGCCGGCTTCCCCGTTCTAATACCGGTAAGCTCTGCGACACTGAGACACCCCCGATCCTTCTGCGACCCTGCGGGATCTGAGGCCGCGCTGACCCCGCCTGGGCTTCACCCCAGTTAAGCCTCTGGAGCGATGTCCCTCAGCGGAACAGACTTTTAAAAGTCCTGATTTTGCTCCGTTGCTCCGCCGCTCGCCGGGAGCCGGCCCCTCCCCCCGCGGTCTATCTTCCCGTCGCTTTGGATTCACTTCTCCGCCAGTCCTACCTTGCAGAAAGTGGTTGATTTTCTGTTTCTGTAATTGCTGTTCTTCTTCTCTTCAATCTCCCGTTGGATTTGTAGGTGTTTGCAATCTTTAGATAAGCTATTTAGCTGATCTCCCGCTACCCGAAGTAGTCTCAGCCTGCTACTTCTCCGCCATCTTGACTCCTCAAAATCTTATAATTTTTAAGAATAATAACATTATATGTGCAGTTCTGGATGGATTTGATTATTTTCTTTTTCTTTTTTTTTTTAAGATTTTATTTATTTATTTGACAGAGATCACAAGTAGGCAGAGAGGCAGGCAGAGAGAGAGGAGGAAGCAGGCTCCCTGCTGAGCAGAGAGCCCGATGCGGGGCTCCATCCCAGGACCCTGGGATCATGACCTGAGCCGAAGGCAGAGGCTTTAACCCACTGAGTCAACCACGCACCCCAATTTGATCATTTTCTTAAACTTCTCTTATATACTGTATTTGAATTGACTTTTTTAAAATTGACTTTTAAATTTAACATTGTGCTAGATTTGCCTTATCATATTAGCAATATTTTTATAAATCTATAGCATGGAAATGTATCTTTTGGTAAGTGACTTGTAAACCATCAATTTCTTAAATTTCTAGCACCTTAATGAGAATAAATGAAAGTCTGATTTACTAAGGATGCTTTAGAAATAATAGCAGTGATGCCCTTCATGTCTGTCATAGCTGATCATTGATACTGATAAAAACAAGAACATCCAGTATTTACTGAGCGCTGAACTAAGCAATTTGCAATAGGCTTTTCATATGCAGTAATTTCTACTTGTAGCTATGGAATTTGAGGTACAGAATGGTCAACGGGGAACCTGTACAAGGTCATACATCAGTGAGTCACTGAGCAAGGGTTTGGAGCCAACAGGGCAGTTCCACAGCCCACATTGCTGCCAATGCTTTGTGCTGCCATTCCTTTACTCATTTCCTTACCCTTGTGTATTACACTGTTGAAGGGACTCTGAATAATTCCTATAGGAATTAGTTTAATCAATAAAGATAACTTTAAGCTTCCTGAGAATCTTCTAGAACCCCTCAATAGGAGATTATACTACTAAATGAAAACAGTAGGGCACATAGGTTTTTTTTTTTTTTTTAATTCTTAAGATGTATTTGCTCATTTGAGAGAGAGAGAGAGCATGTGATGGGGGGAAGGGAGGAGAAGGAGAGGAAGGAGATTTCAAGCAGACTCCTACTGAGTGTGCAGCCTGAGGCAGGGCTAGATCCCACCACCCTGAGATCATGACCTGAGCAGAAATCACGAGTCAGATGCTTAACTGACTGAGTCACCCAGGTGCTTTTAGGGTCCTTGTTTTCATAATCCAGCTTTGTAATTTCTATACTTGAAGAAATATTTTTTAGAACATAAATCCTCTTTTTTCTTGTCTCTCATTTTGCATGGTGACTAAAAAAAATGTTCAATAAAAAAAAAAAACCGCTATCTGTGGTGTTTATAGTGGAATTATTTTGTTACCTTTATTACTTTTGGTATATTTATCTCTAATGGTAACATTGGGAAATTTAGGAGGAAAGTAACCTCCTAAATGGAAGAAGATATTTGCAAATAATATATCTGATGGGGGATTAATATCCAAAATATATAAAGAACTTATACAACGCAACACCAAAAAACACAAATAATCCAATTAAAAAATGGATGAGGACCTGAACAGACATTTTTCCAAAGAGAAATACATATGGCCAACAGACACATGAAAAGATATTCATTGTCACTAATCATCAGGGAAATGCAAATCAAATACACAATGAGATATCACCTCACATTTGTCAGAATAACTAAAATTAAAAAGACAAGAAATAACAAGCGTTGGTAAGGATGTGGAGAAAAGGGGACCCTTGTGCACTGGGAATGTAAATTGGCACAACTATTGTGGAAAACAGTATGGAGGTTCTTCAAAAAATTAAAAATAGAACTGCCATATGATCTAGGAATTCTATTACTGGCTATTTACTCCCCCAAAATGAAAAAAAACACACTAATTTGACAATGTATATGCGCCCCTATATTCACTGCAGCATTATTTACAATATCCAAGATATGAAAGCAATTAAAGTATCCATTAATAGATGAATGGGTAAAGAAGATGTGGGGTGTGTGAGTGTGTGTGTGTGTGTGTGTAGGTGTATAAAGGATACATATAAAGGAATATTACTGAGCCATAAAAAGAATGAAATCTTGCCATTTGCAATGACATGGATGGAGCTAGAGAGTATTCTGCTAAGTGAAATAAGTCAGTCACAGAAAGACAAATACCATAAGATTTCACTCATATGTAGAATTTAAGAAACAAACAAGCAACAGGGGGGAAAAAGACAGGGAGAGGCAAACCAAGAAACAGAGTCTTAACTAAAGAGAACAAACTGATGGTTACCAGAGAGGGGGTGGGTGGGGGGTGGGGGAAACGATGATGGGGGTGATTAAGGAGGGTGCTTGTCATGATGAGCACTGGGTGTTGTATGGAAGCGTTGAATCACTATACTGTACACCTGCAACTAACATGCTCTATTTGTTAACTAACTGTAATTTAAATAAAAACTAAAAAAAAAAATAAAGATGACGAAGAACTGGTATATATATATACAATGGAATATTATCCAGCTGTAAAAAAGAATGCAGTCTTGCCATTTATGATAACATGGATGCGTCTAGAGTACTACGCTACGTGAAACAAGTCAGAGAAAACAAATACCATATGCTTTCATGTATATGTGGAATCTAAAAAGTAAAAAAAAAAACACAAATGAACAAAAAACCAGACTCATAAACAGAGGGAACAAACTGGTGGTTGTGGGGTGCGGGGGGGCAGATGAGAGAAATAGGTAAAGGGGATTATGAGGTACAAACTTCCAGTTGTAAAATAAATAAGTCACAGAGATAAAAAGTAGAGCAAAGGGAATAGAGTAAATAATATTTTAATAATATCAGATGGGGACTACACTTATCATGGCGAGCATTTCATAATGTACATAACTGTTGAATCACTATGTTATATACCTAAAACTAATGTAGCATTGTATGTCAGCTAAACTTCAATAATAAAAATTAAGAAAAAAAATTTAAAAAGAAAGATATTTCTATGAAGTTTGGTTGCTTCTAAATTTTTGTTGACCTGAATCACTTAACTTTATGGGCTTCTTGTTTAAAGCAGAGGTAGTCATATAGAAGTCCTCAGTTCAAGTTACATCACGATATTTGCTACCAACATTTGTGATTTTCTTCCCCTCTCCACTTTAGTATTTCATATTCTAGAACTGTAAAGTTCTAGAAAGAGAAAATTCAGAAGAGGTCCTTTTAGAAAAGCACAGTTAAACTGATGAGGGAAATATGAGAAGGCACCCAGAAAGGAAGATTAATGGTAATCCTTTCACCATTGTGTTTAAAGCAGAATTTCAGATAGAACATAATCGTGCACCTGTACCAAACTGCCTTGAAATATACAGAAGGGAGGGGACTTCCTTTTAAAGAGGAGGGGAGATCACAGTTACCCAAAGTGAATACTAGAGTAAGAAAGCCAACAGTGTAAGTTGTGTTTCAAATCCTCTGTCCCTGTACATTAAACTTTTCTTGTTTGATTTCAGAATGAAGAGAAAGTTCTATTCTTGGGATGAATGTATGAACTTGAGAGAAGTTAAGGTAAGATCCTACAGGTGTAAAGAACCCTAGGAGGCCTTCGCTCTGCCTCACCCTGTCTCATTTATGAGGACGGTAGCTAAAGGGATTGTTCTGTTCTTTGTAGGAAACATTCCAAAGATAATTGTATTTCTTATGTTTTTTTTCTTTATCTTCCTAAGTAATTTCTCATTTCTTACCCGAATGTCAGTAGAGGACAACAGAAAAAACTATACACTCATATTTCAATGTATACTCACTTTTAAAAGAGTGTTTTAATTCATGTTATCAAAGGAAAGACAACTTTTAATTACTACATACCATTTCTATTTTATGCTGTATATTTTTGTATATTGTATATGCATAAATTTCTGGATACCTTTGTATGGAACTTCACATAGTTAACTCAGAAAAAACTTAAGCCTAGTGAATAGACTGAGAAAAAAAAGTGACAGATTGAAATGTTTAGCAGGTATTATTGGCTTGGTTTATTTTTGTACTTATATTCATTACTTAAAACAATTACTGCTTACTTTAAAATTGGTATTCTAAGATGTTCTATAGATATTAAGACTTAATTCACTCATGAATGCAGAAGAAATGGAAGATTACTTAAGGTAATTATCATAGAGATTGATGAGATTTTGCCGACTTCAATAACTTTGTTTTAAGAATTTTAATGCTGATTTGCTGTGTTACAGTCTCTGAAGAAACTCAATCATGCCAATGTGATTAAACTTAAAGAAGTTATCAGAGAAAATGACCATCTCTATTTTATATTTGAATATATGAAAGAAAACCTCTATCAATTAATGAAAGACAGGTATGTCTTTATTTTATAAAAACTATAATGTTTTCCCTGTTATCTCCTCTGTGAGTTCCTTGGATCCCTTCAATATGTTACACTTAACAGTGTACAGATTTATCACTCCAAGAGGTGGATGTAAATTGATTAGCTGTTACCTTTATAACCTTAAAGAAGAACCAGTTATGACATAGTCACCATATTTCTGATGTAAACACACATTATCTATCTATACTTTTGAAACAAAATCTATCTATAGTTTGGCTTACTGGTTTTTTTTTAAGTAGGCTCTATGCCCAGTGGAGCCCAACATGGGGCTTGAACTCATGACCCTGAGATGAAGACCTGAGCTGATATCAAGAGTCAGACCCTTAAACCAAATGAGCCAATCAGGCACCCCCAAAATCCTTCTATAGTTTTAATACTAATAAAGCCAGATGTGAACAAAATTGAGATTACCTTCACTGCTCTCGCAAGCAAATTGTGAAAGGTGAATGAAAAAAGGGAGGAAGGGAATGAGGCAGTTTTCATGAAGGGATCGAATAAGTTCATTTGTTAGAATGTTTAAGTGAACGATAAAACTTAATGTGTTACCAATCTCAAAGAAATTCTCATTTTCATTTTTAAACCCATGAACAGAATCTCTAAAGAGAGAGAGCTTCAGGTATGAGCCTTGAGCTTGGGGAGGCTAATATTTTGGTGGTAACTGATGGTCACATGTGGGAGATTAATGACCATTTTACCTGCTTTTAAAGCCAGAATTGTTCAATAGAAGATCCTAAAATACTTTAGAAATAAACTTTGCAGTAGAATGATGACTGCTTTCTCTGTATTTCTTTCATATACACATTATATACACATTCAAGGTAATCCTTACGAATGGTGAGTGAAGTTTTCTTTAATCACATTTTTTCCTTCTTTCAAAAAATACTTACTGAATGCCTGTTAGGTTCCACAAGCTATCATTATAACATTAATAGTTAAAAGTAAAAAAATTTCTACCCCTCAAATCACTGTTTTTCTATAGGTCTTTCTGGCCCTTGGAACCAGCCATGCCTGCTTTTTTACATAGTTGCAATTTTAATGGTGATCATTTTTTTATTTGATTGATTCACTTATAAGCATTTTGTTGTGCTGATATATGATCTTCACAGTTACTATAGTTAGTATGTTCTGCTAAATGACTATAGCATGCTTCACTTATCTCTCTAAACTTCTTAAAAGAAATAACTATTAGGAGAATAGATTGGTAATTATAGTTTATAATATTGATGGAATTATTTTGTAGCCATTAAAGATGATAGTTATGAAAATTATGAAAATGCCCAAGTGGATAAAAAACAGAAATCAAAATTGTAATTATGCGACACTGATACTTAATATAAAAGTTATACATGTAAATGGATTAGGACTGGATTAGAATACTGAAAAATCTGAATAGTTTCTTAATCAGGTGATGGGCAATCTTAAATTTTTGGCTTCTAATAATTATGCTCTTTAAAATGTATGGAGTGGGGCGTATGGGTGGCTTAGTCAGCTAAGTGGCTGCCTTTGGCTCAGGTCATGATCCCCGGGCTCCCTGCTGGATGGGCAGTCAGCTTCTCCCTCTCCCTGCTGCTCCCCCTGCTTGTTCTCTCTTTGTCTCTCTCTGTCAAAAAAATAAATAAAATCTTTAAAAACATAAAATAAATAAATAAAATGTATGGAGTGATAAACCTATGCGTGATATATTAAGATATATGTGTTGAAGAAAAAGAAATTAAGTAAATATAAATATTTGAAATGTTATACTTTCATCTGATTTAAAAACTATATAAGGGGTACCTGGCTAGCTCAGTCAGTAGAGCTTGATCTCAGGGTTGTGAGTTAGAGCCCTACACTGGATGTAGAGATTACTTATATGTGTGTGTGTGTGTGTGTGTGTGTGTGTGTGTGTGTGTTTTCCTAAAGATATATAGATCTAGATCTAGATCTAGATATCTGTATCTGTTATTGGAAGTGGTTAATGCAATAGTAAATGAACACTAAAAAGAATCAACTTTGGAACTTCATGTTTCAATTCCAGATTTCTAAATTAAGTGGAACTAAAAATGATATTGTTTGAATATTATTTAATGTCAAAGGTATAAATTTAACAATTGTTAACAATTAACAATGGCACATGGCAAAGAGCTATCTGAGGTTAAGTGGTATTTTTACACCTTGTTTTTGATAGCTTAACTTCCCGAATATTATTTTAAGGATGAAGATTAATTTAAAAGTCTTTTTTATTCAAGTAAACTTTTTTTAAAAAGATTTTATTTATTTCATAGAGAGAGAGAGAGAGAGAGATCACAAGTAGGCAGGCAGAGAGAGAAGAGGAAACAGAGAGCCCGATTCAGGGCTTGATCCCAGGACTCTGAGATTATGACCTCAAGGGAAGGCAGAGGCTTAACCCACTGAGCCACCCAGAAGCCCCTAAGTAAACTTTGTTATCTATTTTACCTGAAGGCCAATATATATAAATCTTTGCTTCAATGCTAAACTGTATCTTTAATTTATAGCATTCTTTTTATAAATTTAAATTGTTGGCAAGCATAAAAGTATTTAGTTTCTTTTAAAATTTATTTTTTTATGAAAATGAGTTTTAAAAATATTTCAATAATATGTGATCAATATTATTTTCAATTTTGATATAAGACCAGAATTTATCTTTCTTGTCTGTTGTGTGTTCTTAGCCCATTTAGTGGGATATTTTAAAATATTACATAAGCATATAATATAGTTAACGATATTCAGAAATAAGCCATTTTCTACATGTTGAGAACATTTTGAATAAACACCCTAATCTAATCAATCATGCTGTAATAAAGATACTAAAAATGTTGAAATTATGATGAGCTTTCAAAGTTTAAAATTATTACTTCCAAAATAGCATGGTTTCAGGGTCAAAGAATTAATTCAGGGTCAAAAAATTAATGTGTTCATCACATTAATTTGTGGCATGTTAGCAATTAATGTTTGTCTTAATTTAGTCCCTATTAGGCTCTTAAATTAAACTTCATATAAATTCCATATAAGGCCCCTCTGTCCAGTACAGTAGCTACTAGTCACGTGGGACTCTTGAACTCTTAAATGTGGCTAGTCTGGATTGAGATGTGTTTTAAATGTAAAATTAAAATACACATAAGACTTTGAAAACTTGAAAAAAAAAAAAAAGACTTTGAAAACTTGGTACAAAAAAAGGAAATTCATTAATTTTTATATTGATCACATGTTGAAATAATATCTGGTATATATTAAATAAAATATATTGTTAAAAATTAATTTCACATTTCATTTGTTTTTTTAATGTGGCTACTAGAGAAAATTTAAATACATAAGTGGTTCTCATTTGTGGCTCTTACTATATTTCCACTGGACAGTACTAGTAGACAATATAGAACTGAAGTAGTTAGGCCCCTAAAACTCTTAAAGCCTACATTTTATGTATTTGCACACTTGGCGTATCTGACGGATATCAGTTTTCCAATTTACTTTGCTCCTCCCAGGACAGTTTAAAATTTAGCTGAGTATCTGTGCAACACATCCATTATTGGATTTGAGTTTTTATCAAGCATCAAAGCAGACAAAAATTCTAATTGTCATGTTTTAAATGTATAACCTTACAACTATAAAGCTATAAATCACACCCTTAACCATGATCATGAAACCAACAGGGGTTCCAAGGGAAGAGGAACATCTGCCTTCTTGTTTTGGTTGGTTGGTTAACAGAATTACATGACTGTTTATTTGTTCCTGTCTTTACAGAAACAAGCTGTTCCCTGAGTCAGTCATCAGAAATATTATGTATCAAATATTGCAGGGGCTGGCATTTATCCATAAACATGGTAAGTTTAAATTTCCTTTCCCTGCCTCTTTAGATTACTGTCAAGGTCATGCACAGGAATCATATATAATCTGTTAAATAGTGTTACACTGAGTACAGATTTGGAGTATGGGGCTGCACACACTTACAATTTTATTTTTAAAAACCTAGAATTGCTATAATTCCATATAACACAGAATTTCTGTACTCTTTAGCTATCTTCCTCTACAGCAGAATTTGTTAACACTTTGATCATCAGCCTTTGCTCTCAGTTATCATACACCCATCCCACAACCTCATTCCCCAATTTTACCATGGAAATGAAAACAAAACAAACAAAATGCCCTTCTTTTGGAAAAGATTGGAATGCTTTGATCACATGACCACTTATCAACATTTAAACAGTTTAAAGCATCAGTGCTATGGTATTTTATAGTTTTCTTAGTATTTACAGTTAGTTTCTGTTCTTTGAGTGAAATTAAAGTGCTTGTTCTTGTTTCTATGAAATTCTATTTATGTGATCTTCATTTATAGTTTTTTATGTATCTATCAAGCCAAAATAATTCATCCAAAAAGTTAACATGATTATTATGAAAATATTTGGCAAACATTTGTTTAGAATCCCTAGATGTTTAGATATTAAATGGGAAGAGTTTGTGCCAGACTACCGCTGTATTATGAACAGAGGCATTTGAGAATCCCCATCGTTAGCGTCTTTTCATGTTTCATCCCATATTTTGTATTTTCTCCTTTTCCCTTTAACTGTTACAGGAAGTAATTTATTTTCTAAAAACTCTATTTATCATTTGTTCCATATAAGCATTGTCAGAATATTCCTGAACCCCACTTTTTTGTCCTTTAAAAGTCTAAACCCTAATTAAGAAGGGCACGAGATGTGAAGAGCACTGGATGTTATAAGCAACCGATGAATTATGGAATTCTACATCTGAAACTAATGATGTACTACTATATGTTGGCTAATTGAATTTAAGTTTTAAAAAAGAAAAAGAAGGAAGGTGTTAAAAATAAAAAGTCTAAAGCCTATGATGATATACTACAATCCATTGATTAAAGTCATTTATTAATTACATGGAAACAAAGATATATTCTATTTTAATTGCTCATAATGAATTTTTGATATTCAGCCTATTTTCAAACACTGGCCAGCATGGTAACTCATGATATTTGTCTGAGTTAATTTATGCCAGTAGAAACAAGTGTGGTGTGGAAAAATCAAAAGCATTATGAATTATTTGATTTTGGAAACAGCCTTGTGATAATTGATATTTTTCAGGTTAGTAATAAAACTGGTTTCCATTCCTTGGATATATATATGAACTACCAGCAATTTCAGAGTGAAAGTGGTTGAAGGAAGAAGTTAGTTTGGGGGTTAAAAACTGCTGCTACAAGTAAATAATATGCATAACGTGTGGTTGGTTATACAACCGATGATGCAGTGATTGGGGACACCAGATCCCAAGAACAATAGACATTGTAATAATGCTACATTATTCTTGCTGTAGTGGAGAAGATCTCAGATGTAATACTTTGAGTAAATATTTTTAAAATAGTAGCTAACTAAAAACAAGACTATTATTTTAGTTAGAATAAGGACCAAGTTACTGATATATTTGTGAGAATGGGGGAAATGTCAACTGTACAGATACACAATTGGTGTCATTCTGTATGATTTTATGTTGTTTTACTCACCACCATGTGTGTTCCTGTTCTGGTCTTCATGTTACGAAAGTGCAGTGTATTTCCCTTGCAAGTTCGTGACATGGATCTCAACAACTAGTTTGAGTAAGAAGTCCCAGATAAATTGAGTACAAAACTGTTGTAGATGTCACATACATAGAGCCCACACAGGCTTAGCAGGAATCAAAAAGCTCGGGCTTAAAATTCGACTTAAAAACTTTAGGCTACAGCTACATGAAAACCCCCTCACGACGATGACTACAACTGATGACCAGGACCCTTCTGGATTCTCTCACCTTGCAAGGTCATTGGAAGACAGGCCATCTGTCTACAGCCAGCAAGCTTTAGATCACCCTTAGAAATGTATGAAGAGGGGCACCTGGGTGGCTCAGTGGGTTAAGCGTCTGCCTTTGGCTCAGGTCATGATCTCAGGGTCCTGGGATCGAGCCCCACATCAGGCTTTCTGCTCGGCAGGGAGCCTGCTTCCCTCTCTCTCTCTCTCTCTGCCTGCTTCTCTGCCTACTTGTGATCTCTGTCTGTCAAATACATAAATAAAATCTTAAAAAAAAAAAGAAATGTACAAGAGGGCTTTCATATTCTTCTTGATGCCTTTACTGCCTCAGTTTCATTGCTCTGCCTCTCAGCTTCAGTAACCACTTATTTTACATACTGAATTGGTAAATAATTGGATTTTTCAATAAGGCAGCTGCCAGGGGAGAACTGAGCTATTATATAAAGTAATTGTAAATGAAGGAACTGGATAAAATGTGTGGAGTTCTATTTTTGTTTAATGGACTTTTCAAATAAGTGACATAAGCCTGATTATGTAGCTTTGCTCAGGCTTTAATTAGGTTCCTTCTCTCTGGGCTTCTCCCTCCTCATTTACTACACAATAGTGACCATAATACCTTCTTCAAGTTGTGCAAATTACTGGAGATAATTGGAATGTGGCAGTATGTAGCCCAAGTCTTGAACTTACTGGATTCACAAACAGAAATATGTGTTAAGTGGGTATTTTAAATGGCCTCATATACAGTGTGAACTTCCTTATCAAATTTTGAAAGCAGGGTCCCCACCTCCATCAGTTTTTAGATAATAAATATGGATTTTTCTCCCCAAGTTCACATCCCTAATTACAACAGAGAGGCTCAGTTATATTTTGTTGAGAAGTCAATTATGTTTAGACATAATGCTCAATTACTGTTTTTCCTCTCTACGTTACCAAGGTTTTTTTCATAGGGATATGAAACCAGAAAACTTGCTTTGTATGGGTCCAGAACTTGTGAAAATTGCTGATTTTGGACTTGCAAGAGAATTAAGATCACAGCCACCATATACTGATTATGTATCTACCAGATGGTGAGTACCTTTATGCAACTCTGTAGAGGCAGAAGTAAGTCTATGTTAAAGCTTTACTACAGTGTGTCATTAACATAGTTTTCTGGAGGTTCCATTTTGAGTATTTAAAACAAAATATTGAACTGAATTTTGCATTCTGTGGAGAGAGAAGGACTGGGTCACAACTATTCTGAAGGAAAAGAGATTTCATTCATTCATTCAACAAACACTTGTGGAACACCTACTATGTGCTAGGCACTATTTCAGGCATGCGTAACACAGAAGTGAACGAAACAGAAAAACCGTTGATCTCATGCTGCTTACATGACATCCCATATATAAATAAGCAAGTTAGGGCACCTGGGTGGCTCAGTCATTAAGCCTTCTGTCTTTGGCTCAGGTCATGATCCCAGGGTCCTAGGACCGACCCCTACATCGGGCTCCCTGCTCAGTGGGGAGCCTACTTCTCCCTTTCCCTTTGCCTGCTGCTCCCCTGGTTGTGCTCTCTCTCTCTCTGTCTGTCAAATAAATAAATAAAATATTAAAACAAAATAAAACAAAAAAAAAGCCCAAATAAGCTAAAAATATCATGAGTTACAGAAAGACATTCACATGTTCATCAGAAGACATATGCTCATGTCTCAAACTCCAAACTACCCAAATGTCCATCACCTGCAGCATAATATATTCATCCAGTGGGATGACTTACAGCAAAGCGAACCAAAGTCACTACATGCAACAATATGACCGAGTCTCAAAGATATAAGGCTGAGAGTAAGAGGCCAAACAGACCAAAAAAAAAAAAAAAAAAAAAAAAAAAGTATATATGGTATGATTCCATTTCTACAAAATACAAAAACAGAAAACTAATCTCTGCTGTTAGAAGTCAGGGTAGCAGTTACTTGACTAGTGACTGCCAAAGTGCAGGAGAGGGGCCTCCTGGAATGCTGATAACACCCAGTTTCTTGATCTTGGTGCTGGGTCAATGGGTATATTCTATTTGTGACAATTCAGCAAGTTGTCCTCTTACGATACATGCATTTTTCTGCATGTGTATTACATTCCAATAAAAACAAGAATATCTGTATATCAGATGATGATACTTATTATGGAGAAGAATAAAATATGGAAACGGACAGGGAGTAGGAAGGCTAGGGGAGGGAAAGGGCATGCTGCTATTTTAAACAGAGGGTCTCTCTGAGAAGGAGATGCCAAGGCACGGAGCTTTCAGGCAGAGAAAATGCTGAGTGTAGAGGCCTTGAGACAGAAAAGCCATGTGTGAATTCTGCAGAAGGAAATGTGGCAAGATCTCAGGTCCTTATAGGTCATCGTAAGGACTGTGATGGCTTGTTAATCTTAGTGAACTGGGGAGCCCCTGGAGAATGCTGAGAAGAGGTGCGATGGGGTCTGCCAGGTCTTAAAAGTATCACTCTCACTGCTAGGTTAAAAACAGATTTTAGAAGAGCAAGGGAAGAAGCAGGGAGACCAGGTAGGAGACTGTTACACTGGCAGGGAATGACAGTGACCTGGATCTGGTGGCCATGGAGGTGCTATTTTTAAAGTAGGGCAGCTATGATTTCCTGATGAATAGATGTGCGGTATAAGATAAAGGAGTCGATGATTCTAAGGGGGTTTTTGTTTTGTTTTGCTTTGCTTACTGAGCAGCTGGAAGGATGGTGTCAGCACTAATTGAGATGGGGAATACTGGGGAGCTTCCGGGGGGAAGAAGCACAGTTCCATTTTTGGTTGAGTATCTATTTTCAACTGGGTAAATTTAACCACTATACTGAAATGGAATGTAATTGAAAAGACTTTTTTTCAACATCTAAACTTGGCAAGACTTTCAAAACTATTTTATCTCATAAAAATATCAAAATATAGTAACAAGTATTGGCAAGGACGCAGAGAAACTGAATCCATCATACTCTGCTGGGGTGAATGTAAAATGCACAGGAGAGTCCATAGTTCCTCGGTGGTTTAGCATATAGTTCCCATGGGATCTGAAATTCCATACCTCTGCACCTCAGAGAAAGGAAAACACACACCCACACAAAAACTTATATATGAATATTCACAACAGCATTCCTTATAATAGCCCAAAATTGGAAACAACCCAAGTGCCCATCCACTGATGAATGGATAACTAAAGTGTGCGATAGCCATATAATGGAATATTATTTGGTGGTAAAAAGAATGAAGTACTGATAGGTGCTACAGTACAACTTGGATGCACCTAGAAAAAACGTTAAGTGGGGCGCCTGGATGGCTCAGTCGGTTAAATGACTGCCTTCGGCTCAGGTCATGACCCCAGAGTCCTGGGATCGAGCCCCACATTGGGCTCCCTGCCCAGTGGAGAACCTGCTTCTCCCTCTCCCTCTGCCTATTTGTGCACGCTCTCTCTGTCAAATAAATAAATAAAATCTTAAAAAACAACAACAACAACATGTTGAGTGAAAGAAGCCAGTCCACAACGATTGGATAGAATATGGTTCCCTTGGTATGAAGTACACACAACGGCAAATCTCTAGAGACAGAAAGTAGACTAGTGCTGGGGATACAGGGATATTGGAGAGGTGTGGTTTCTTTAGGGCCAATGAAAATGTTCAAAATTGATCGTGATAATGGATTACACACTCATTTATTTAAATATTTATTTATTTATTTATATTTATTATATTATTTATTTTATATTGTTTTATTTATTCATATTTATTTAAATATGAATATATTTAAAGCCCCTGAGTCATACGCTTCTAAATGGATGAGTTCTGTGTTATTCAAATTTTAGCTCAATAAACCTGTCAAAGAAAGGTACTCGGAACAGAAGCAAAAAGACAATACTGTGAAATATTTGGGCTGCTAAATCTACACATTTCAATGTGAAAAAAAAAAGTTAGAATTGAGACTACTTTTCCACCATTAAAGATATTGTCACATGGGGGAACTGAGTCCACTGAAGAAATTAGCACTTTCAATCTGATAAGTAAAAAGAAGAGGAAACACCAGTACTTAAAAGATAGTCTTTGTTCATCTTTTGTTTTCTATCCTTCATATAAATACATCATGGATATATTTTATAAAATTGTACTACAGTTCTCATTCAGAATACCTCTGCTTCTGTTCAGAGTTCCTCCCCAACCCTGTCTTACAGTACTTATTTCCATATTTATTCATTTGAGTTCCTAACTTAGGCCACTTGGACATTTCATTTATGTTTGTCTCCAACTCCACCAACTGTTTGTAGTCAGGGAAAATATGTTTTGTCCAACTGAGCCCCAACATGCTATGCAAATGCCAAATACGTAGAAGGCACTTAGTAACCGGTTCCTTGATTGAAATGTATAACCAAACCCCACCATTTCTCCATCTTTCCAACTCCAACCAAAATGGCCCATTTTGTTTTGTTTTCTATTTCCATAGGTATCGTGCCCCTGAAGTTTTATTAAGATCTTCAGTGTACAGCTCTCCCATTGATATATGGGCTGTTGGGAGTATAATGGCTGAACTATATACATTAAGACCACTTTTCCCAGGGACAAGTGAGGTCGATGAAATCTTTAAGATTTGCCAAGTTTTAGGGACTCCCAAAAAAGTGAGTACTCCTCTCCTTAAGTTGTTATAACTTTTGATTATGATTTTTACTTAGCTATCTGATATTTTCATTTTCAAATAGGCTTATGCTTTAATGGTTATTTTTCTTATCCTTTTTTTTTTTAATTGGGTGGGATAAGAAGCCAGAATCCTTCAAGACTGAAGAAAAAAGGGTTCTTACCTTTAAGAACTTAACGGAACATTCTCTCTATTTAGAATTCTGTAGATTTACTTTGGGTTCATGAGCAGTTGATGACCTCGTGGCCATCCTCGCTTAGACTCTTTCCCATTTACTCTGCAAATATGCATTGGCATCAGTTCTAGAATCCCAGGTTCCTGGACCATTTCTCTTAACCTTTCCTGTTTCATTTTACATACCTCTGCCTTGGGTATTTGCTTCCTCGACCTGAGTACTTCTCAATTAACTACCGCATTCAGCCAGACCTTACTTTCTGATATGTACTTAATAAGTACGTATAATTACAGCCTAATTATGTTAGTATGTGCCTTGTAGTTAAAATTAGACACGTAAACATAGTTATTAAAGCTTCGTGTAATTTGTTATTTCCTAACTATGTGCAGTGTCTAACAGTGGATACAATGTCTAACATAATGAGAGTCTTTGAAATGATCAGCGGTTTGCATACACCACTTGTGCCTTATTTATTCTAAGTTGGCTGGGTATCATCATTAAGATCTAAAAAACAGACAAGAGTTTAATATTCTTTCTATACTATATATAGCACTGAGTTGTAGGTCTGGTATTTCATTCTGTTTCTATAAATCAACACTAAATCACCAGTGATTGTTATATTATACCTGTGTTTTTAAATTGATCACTAAAAACCATTTTCTTTTTGCTCTCCTGTCCCACCCACTTATATATGCCTTAAACAGAGTGACTGGCCAGAAGGGTACCAGCTTGCATCCTCTATGAACTTCCGTTTTCCCCAGTGTGTTCCTATAAACCTAAAAACTCTTATTCCCAATGCCAGTAATGAAGCGATTCAGCTTATGACTGAAATGTTGAATTGGGATCCGAAGAAGCGACCAACAGCAAGTCAGGTAAGAGGAATCCCTCTGGTACAGTGGTTTTTTTCTTTGCTTTGTTTTTGAGATTTTACAATACCAGGGATATTTTCGTTTACAAAGCAAGTCTGTTCTCAACCAGGGTTTTACCAGCCTGTAAATAAGCTTGAAAACGTGAGGCATCCAATAGGTCATGAATTCATTTCTAGGCCTATAAACATCCCTGGGAGAATTGAGAAAACAGCCACTCCCATGATTTTCTGTGTCTTGTGGTTCAAATGAGGTTGAGGCTGAAAGGAATTAATTTCTTTAATGATAAAAATTCAGGCATATGACAGCTAATTAGGAGGAAACTTGTCACTTGGAGTAACAGGGTATCTCTTCAACTGTGCAACGTAGGAGACTTTCTGTGTTCTCCCATGGTTTAGAGGTGGGTTCCTGTTCACGCTACCCAATGGTATCAAGCCTCCATAGGACTGGAATACTGGTCACGCTCCAGCTCCCACAAGGGGCCAGCAGGTGGCGCCCTCCCTCAGCGCCTTTGTGACCAGCCCTGGAACATCTACAGAATGCCATGGTTGTCTTTGCTTAGTTTGAAAAAGTCCTAATGAGCTTCCTTGTATTCTTGTTATTTAAATGTAAATTCGGCATTAAAAGTACCAAGAATTTATGAGGCTTTTTAAAAATTTAACTTGAGAAATGTTTTCTGAAGGTGAAGTGGAAGAACAAATAGGAAAGAATAGTTAAGATAGATTTGAACAAGAATAAGTAAAAGGAGGACAGTGGTAGGGGCCAAACAGCTTGCCCCATCAGATATTAAAATAATCTGTAAAGTGAGAGGATTACAACAGTGAAGGGACTCGCATAAGAATCGACAGAGAGCCCGACTTGCAGAAGCTGTTAAGTCAGGAGTAGGTAAACATGGCATCACAAATTGGGGGGAGGGGGACTGTCACTGGCACAGTTAGTTAATTCTCAGGAAAAAAGTAAATTTAGGTTATTTCTTACCATACTTTTCGTAAATCCCAGAAGGTTTAAATAATAAGAAGGATGAACTAAACTATTAAGAACTAAAGAAAGTATATGTGAGTATTTAATCTCAAGGTAAGAAATAGATGAGTATAAAAGTAACAGAAGAAACCACAAAGGGAAAACTCAGATTTTTTTTTCATCATGGTGAGTGTACTCCTCAGGCCCCATCGCCCATTTCCCCCCATACTCCCACCCACCTTCCCTCTCGTAACCATTGGTTTGTTCTCTGTAGGAAAAACTCAGATTTGCTCACATAAAAATTAAATTTTTTTCTCTTATAAAAATCCCGAGATTGGAAGACAAGCAGCAAGAATTCTTTTCAACAAATGAGACAGTGTATTTTCTAATGTTTCTAAATATTTGTTAACTTTTATAATAAAAGTATAATAAAAGTCTTTAACTCTTACCTAAAAAAGAAGTGGGCATGAGACATTTTTTAAAAATCAGAAAAAGAAATAAAAATTACCAAAAACTATTTTTTTAAAATGTGCAGCCATTGTTCCTTATGGTAAAATGCAAAAACAACAACAAACCAACAAAAAACAGCTAAAAGGCTATTTCTCTAAGTAATGGAAAAAGTTTTGCAATGTAGTATATCAAGAATATTGAAAACAATCAGAAAGTTGGATAATGATTTATGCCCACAGATGTTCAAAGCTAATTAAAAACTGTGCATTGGAGGTATATATATATCCTTAACATAGACTACTTTGCTCCCATTAAAAATGGAATTTTTAAAATAAAATAACCATTTTGGAGACTTCTCAAGCCCAAATGCTAAGTTTAAATGTAGGCTAGGCTATTATACATACAACATGATTTTATTAAAAAATATATATATATTACATGACTAGAAAGAAGTACAAAAAAGCAAAACATCAAAATGTGAGCAATACTTTTTCCCTGGTGTTGGCATTGCAGACTATTTTAATTTCTTCTTGATGCAATGATCAAATATTCCCCAAATAAACAGGAAAAAACCAGTTCCTTCTTAAAGACTCACCTCTTCTTGAAAGATGGTAGCTGATATCTTAAAGAGGAAAAGTTGTTACAGATGAAGCCTTGAAATTGCAAATCACACTTTTAAAGTTTCTAGCTCCAAAATAGTACATTTTTAATTTAGGAGTTTTGACATACTAATTAATAGGACTTAATTAGGAAATTGAGTGCTTTCTGTGCGCCAGGTACTGATGTATTTAAATTGCCTATATTTGTAGAGCTCCACTTAGGAACGTCGGTGTAATTAACGCATACATCAGTTGTGGTAGGGGACATCTCAGAATAAAGGCTCTTTCTACATCTGCTGAAATATACCTCCCGCCCTTAACCTCTTTCTTCCCCACTATTTCATAGATAGCCCTGCTTTTTAGTGGAAACAGGAAGACTGAGTTAGGAGACATGAACTTACAGAATACAGGAGCCATGTACAAGGCTACTTCTGTCCCCTCAAAAACTTCCCTTGCAATTAACTGTGGGTCAGAGCTGTGCTCACACATCAGTGGGAACCGGCTTCGCGCAGCACGTGCAGGGTAATAGGACTTGGCTACCTTAAGGTGCCCTCCTTACCCTCCCCCCATGCATACAAACATAAACTGCAGAACTGGGAACTTTCCTCCTTTAATCCAGGTGTATGATGACTGGGTAGAGGGATCAGTATCCACAGCTGAGCTGCACGAAAGGCTTCAGAAATTCCCTAGACCAATTTTCATCAACTTTGGCCATTGTGACATTTGGATTAGATCCTTCTTTGTTGTGAGGACCATCCTGATACTGTAAGATGTTCAGCAGCACCCTTAGTAGCATGTCTAGATGCCAGTCGTACCTCCCACCCACGGGAGAACCACTCCTGTGGACTGTGCGGCCAGACAGTGGTCAGGGGCCCTCCCCTCCAGCCCACCACCTCCATGCGGCAGCAGCAGCTGGTTGGCTGATCTGGTTAAAACCCAAACAGTGATCGTTTTTTATTATTTTTATATTTTCTTCCCAGAAATATCTTCTCTTTGCTGATACATTACTATAATAAGCTCTAACACATATCCATTTGTAATCTCCTTTTCTAAAATTGTTCTTACTTCTGGTAGGCATGTAGCTATCCTTAGGCTAAGAGTGGCCCTGAATTTTATATTATATTCTAGTTAATCATTTAACATGAACTCCTTAGAAGATTTTCTTAACTCATTCCCGAATGGCTTTGGGGGGACTCTAAACCCATGCTCAGTATCTAGCATTTTAGTTTGAATTAATCACATCAAATTTAGCCCGTGTTTATAAGCTGGATTTTATTTTCATACAAATACAATAGTTGCTTTGCCTGGACATTACCCATGAGTTTTACATTCTTCCTACTATGTTGTACCTTATTTTTTCAGTGAAATTTGTGTCCTAAATCATTATTTCCTGGTTACCTTTTTGAAGGTAGCAGAAAGGGAAAACTGGATGCTTTCTAAGTCTTTGAAGCTGATCTAGGCTAGTGCTGTATGCCAAGCCTGCTGTCAGTCAGTCGTTTATGTGCGGTAAATTTAGGTGCAACTGTTTTCCATTTCTTATTTCCATGCTTTTGTAGGCATTGAAACACTCGTATTTTCAAGTTGGTCAAGTACTAGGCCCTTCCTCACATCATCTGGAATCGAAACAATCTTTAAATAAGCAGGTGCAACCACTAGAATCAAAGCCATCTTTAGGGGATCTAGAATTGAAGCCCCTGCCAGACATAAATGAGCAGACGGTCAGACAGCCCCAACCGAAGAACAGCCACCAGCCACTGGAGTCCATCCAGCCGCCCCAGAACACGAGTGTCCAGCCAGCGCCAAAGCAGCCAGGACAGCAGAAACAGCCGCAAACACTGTTTCCAAGTATTGTCCAAACCATGCCGACCGTAAGTAGCCCATAACGACACTTTGAATGCAATAGTTTCTAGGCTACAGACTTTCTTTAACAGTTACTCAGATGCAAAAGAACTCAAAGAATTTAATAGAATCTGGGACTCAAGAGAGATGATCCTAAATCTTAAGGATTTGAACAGTAATTTTATACTGTTTTTAAATACTAATGAACATGAACAGAATGAGTTTTTTAAGTATCAGGCATTGTCTAAGACTTTCTCTTCCTACTTCTTTTGTTCGGTTCGGGGAGCTCCGTCAGGGGCCACATGAGTTGTATCCTCAAGATAAATACTCCCAAATGCATTTGCATCGTGTGCACTTTAAGGACTGAGAGATCTCAACGAATACTGTCTAATTCCTTATCCTTATATAAGCAGGCCCTGCTCCCTGTAGTCCTAATCCTATTCTACTGTACTATTAATTGCCTCGTTCTTGTGTGTCCTGTTTATTATCTGGCTCTTCCTATAGAATGTAGGCTCCAAGAGCTCAGGAATGTTCGTCTGTTTATCAATACAGGCCCTGAACCCAGAATGGTGCCTGGCATGTGGTTGGCCTCTCAGTTTACCCGTTGAACAGATGAGTTAATTGTCCATACTCCATCTAGGAGTCTGCATCATCTAGGGGCATTTCTTTTCTTTATTTTTTAATATGATTGAGTTATTTTAGAGAGAGAGAGAGCACATGAGCTGTAGGGGCAGAGGGAGAGAGATTCTCAAGCAGACTCCGCACTGAGTGTGGAGCCCAACACAGGGCTCAGTCTCACAACCTTGAGATCACTACCTGAGCCGACACCAAGAGCTGGATGCTTAACCAACTGCATCACCCAGGCACCCCCTCTTTGGGACATTTCTGACTATTCAGAAGTTCTTTCTTAGACTGAGCTAACATCTGGTTTTCTGTAGCTTTCTTTTTTTTTTTTTGTTTTTTAAGATTTATTTGAGAGAGAGAGCACATGCAAGCATGAGGGAGAACCAGAGGGAGAAGTAGACACCCCACTCTCCAGGGAGCCTGATGTGGGGCTCGATCCCAGGACCCTGAGATCATGACCTGAGCCAAAGGCAGACGCTTAACTGACTGAGCCACCCAATGTCCCTTCTGTAGCTTTTAATAAAAGTTTATCACTCTTCCCAAAAGGCAGCCATTCAGGTCTCTAAAAATAGCCCTTATATTACCTGTCCTCTTCTTTAGAAGAAACATCCCCAGTTCCCTCACACTCCACATATGACATCATTCACCAATGATTGAGTAATCCTTGGTTCCTGTGTAGGAAGGAGACTTTGAGTCCCCTCTCCATCCTGCTTCCCATTTAGAAAGAGGCTGCCACAGTAGGGGCAAACCACAGGGAGTATAAATCATGGGTGAATCACCTCCAACATTCCAGAACCATATGTGCACTCATGTCACCAAAGATTACATTTTTATTTCTTTGGTTTTTTCTCTTGGGAGGCACATAAAATGTTGACTTATACTGAGAGGAAAAGAAAAGAAATGAATATTTATTGAATATCTGCTAAGTGCCATGTACTATGCTAAGGCCTTGTATGCATTCACTAAGTTATCGACCCCAGTAACCTAGTGCTCAATTTTTAGATAGCTAATAGGTTCCAGAGAAGGGATTGAACATTCTGTCAACTAAAATTCCCAAGTCTGTTTTCTACAAGTGCGTTTGCTAAATCACATATTCTTTACTTCTTTCTTGTGTGTGGAACTTTTGCAAATTACAAAGTGTGATCTCTAGGATTCAAAAGATTGCAAGACCTTACTTTTACACTTCCAATTTCTAAATTATTTTGTCTTGTCAGTTCAACCATTCTGCCTCGCATGTCACTAACTATGCACTGGTTTAGTTGTTCATTTGCTTTTCTTCCTCCTATATCTTCAAGATGAACAGAATGGCAGTGAGCCCTTGGACAGGCCACTAGAACCTTCTTGTACAGTGACACTGACCCACTGAGAGTACTCTTGGTCAGACTACTGAATAATGTACTTTGTGTGCTTGGGCTGCTATAACAAAATACTGGGAGGCTTTAAGCTGGAAATTTATTTTCTAGATGCTGGGAAGTCCAAGATCAGAGTGTTAGCCAATTTGATTCCCAGTGAGGGCCTTCTTCCTGGTTTGTATAAAATGCCTTCTCGCCTTGTCCTTACGTGGCAGAGAGGGAAGGCAGAGAGAGAAAGCAAGCTCTCTGCGATCTCTTTCAAGAGGGCCCTAATCCCATCATGAGGGTCTCATCCTCAGGACCTCATCTAATCTCTAGTTACCTCCCAAAGGCCACTTGTCCAAATACCATCACATTAGATTTGGGGTATAAATTTTGGGGGGGTGTACAAATTTCAACATATAAATTTTGGGGGAAAATAAACATTGAGTCTGTAACAGTACTGACCCACCTTTGTTGTCCTTTTGTCACTTCATTTCACGGACAGCATCAAAGACTCATTCAGCTACTCTGTTGAAGGCCACAGAGACCACATATATTCATTGTTTGCTTTGTAGAAAAAATGGTGGCCTATACGATCTACCCACATTTTTCCCTCAGTGCTCAAAAACTTTACCTTTAATAACTGAGTTTAGAGTCTTTGCCCTTATCCTATACCAAACATATTAAAGTGTAATTTGCAAAAACCCACCTTCTACTTTATAAACATTATTTATATTTGCCCCTTTCCAGTCTTCTCAGACATCTTGATATTACTGACATGGCTCAGCAGCCTAGAGCATCAGCGCCCCAAAGAACAACTCAACAGAAAGAAGAGGCTCACGCTCCGCTAACTATAACCTTTGCTTATCTGGGATCTTAGATTGTTTCATTCTCCTTAGTCTAGAGTTAATTTTCCCTGGCAAAGAAAACAATAGTATAATAGAAGTCAGCAAACACCATTTCTGTCATCAGCCATCACTAAGGCACCATGGGCTCCAAGCAATAGCATATCCATTCTTTAAACATCTTCTTGCCCGAAACTTAGCTTTATATGCTTCCAAATTCCTTGATTTTCAACTGCCTTTTGGATTTTTCCATTTATGTACCCCCCAACTGCACCAGATAAATTTGAATAAAACCACTGTGTGGTCCAGGGCAGGTTTTCTTCCTCATTCCTTATTTTTGTCAATAGAGCCACCATCCTGAAACGAGCAGGCTGAAACTTTTAGTCATCCCTGCCCTTCCTGTCTGCATCCATTAGGATTACATTCTTCTGTGACTTATGATGGAAAACGGACCACTGAGGCTCAAACAATAATGGGTTTTTTCTCGCATAACAAGAAGTCAGATGGTGGGCCAAACCAGGGCTGGTGCAGATTATAGAAGGAACTACCAGACTGCTTCCGTCTTCCTGTTCTGCCATACTTAGCAGGCTGCTTTCATTCCTCTGGCCACAAGATGGCTGCCGCTCCTTTGGGCTAGCTTCTACATTTTAGAAGAGGGAAGAGTGAAAGCCACTGGCATGCCAAAGGAGTCCAAAAATAGCTCTCCTGGAAGTCCCTCCTGTACAATTAAACTGACAACTCATTGGCTAGATTGTGTCACATGGCTACATAGAGCTGCGAAGGAGGCTGGGATTTCATGTATTTTAAGTAGGTATATTGAAAGCAAGATGGGAAGAATGGCTACTGAATGGGTAACCTGGCAGTGTGTGCCACACTCTCCTCTGACCTCTGTTCAGGGAGATGCAAAGTTCAGTCCTTCTATTCCTTGTTAAGAGCAGATGTATTCTTTCATGACCATGCCAGTATAACCGTAAAGACTTCCTATTTGAAGAGCTTGGCCTTCTAGAATGCTGCCTTTATCTCACCACTTTTTAGCTCAAAGACATCCAGTGTTCTTTACTGCCCATGGGAGAGCTGCAACTCATTAGACATACTGAAGGCCTTCAAATGCTGTCATCAGTCTGTCTTTGCAACCCCATCCTCCACAACTTCCAGCACCAACCATCTGCTTTGATAAGCTAGGTCTACACTTTCTTCCTGGAACAAACTCTGGCACTTTTCTCTTTTTTCTTTCTTTTCTTTTCTTTTTTTTTTTTTTTTTTAAAGTAGGCTCCATGGCCCAATATGGAGCCCAACATGGGGCTCAAACTCACAACCCTGAGATCAAGACCTGAGCTAAGATTAAGAGCTGAATGTTCACTGACTGGGCCACTCAGGTGCCCCTGGCACTTTTCTATTAGAAAGTCATACTCTGTATATTTCCTCTTCCAAACTCTGGAACAACAATAGTAATAACAACCATACCACCTAACCTTAGTATAACTCTTGTTATATGTTAGGCCATATCCTAAGGACTTTCAAGATATTTTATATTAAATTCAGAAACACTAATTAGAGAAATACTGCATATCTCCATTTAAGGAGGAAGAAACCACCAAGGCTTTGAGAAGTCACTTGCCCAAAGAGACACAGTCACACATGACACTTTTCCAAATTATACATCAGTGAAGAATCAATTCTGATCCTAAATATTCAAGTCTCACCCCAGCCCAAATCCAGAGATCTCTCCTCTCTCTGAACTCCTATCATATTTTTAGCATGTGCTACCTGTTTTTGTTAATACTTTTCAACCTGTATATATGTATCTTCTTAACTTTATGGAATCCTCCTTGAGAATAGGTACTTTTGGTATCAACTAGAATAGCTTACGCATAAAAGGAACTCAGCAAATGCTACAGATGATGATGTCTGATTTTCCACCACAGAAGCCAAATGGCACACTGGGTCATAAAAGTGCTAGGAGGCGTTGGGGTCAGACTGTGTTCAAGTCTGGAGATAGCTGGGAAGAATTTGAGGACTGCGATCTCGGAGCCTCCCATTCCAAGAAGCCAAGCATGAACATATTTAAAGAAAAGAGGAAAAAAGATTCTCCATTTCGGTAAGATTTCACATTCCAGGAAAATATATTTTTATCATGCATCAACTTATATTACTCATTACGTATAACTGAAGATGTTAAAAGACAGTAAGTAGCTTACCATTGTTTTCTTCCACATACCCCAGATTTCTACGTATACCTCCGGGAAGGTAAGAATCTTGACTTCTCGCGGTAATGATTCTCAGTATTAATGGCTGAGTGTTGTGTGTGTCCGGCGGGGCAGGGGGAGGGGAAGAGTTCTTGTGAAGTTGTTAGTGTGCCCTACTGAATTATGATCGCCATCATTCCCATTTGAAATCTGTATGCCTATTTGAAGAAAAGCAAAGCACAATCTATAAAAGTAACGGTTTCCTCTGATGGTGCTCAGATTCACTAATTTGTTTGCTATTCTAAACTCTTTTGATCATTTCTTAAACTTTTTCTGGAAGTTTCGTATCTCCAGCAGTCCCTTTTCTAAGTTAAGTCATCATTAGCGCACTTTTCAACTTTGAGGTGAGGGTGGGTTAAATTTTATGAACAAAAGCTTGGAAAAATATTGTCTTTTTTTTTTCTCTTTGGAACAAAAGAGGGAGAAAAATATTGGCAGGAGGCAGGGAATTTTATCTAATAACTATATGGCATTTACTTTGGGACACACATGTCTCTGAAGTACATGGAAGGTTCTGTTAGGAGGACTTACGCTTGAATAATTCTTTGTCAATAGGTTTCCAGATGCTCAAGTTCCATAGGTACTCTTCCGTAAAGTACACGAACTTGAGAACAAACATGCTTAATCCCCCTCCCACTTTATACCAGAGGGTTACTCCTCTCAGCATTTCAAAACTGGAGTGGCATGAATGCATAACAACCTTTGAGATGCTAGACAAAGGGATAGGTCAGAAGACTGCCATCTTCAGCTCAGAAGGCTTTGTTGTTCCTATACGTATTTCTCTTAGGGGAAAGAAAACCCCACATTAGAAATCGAGTATGTTAGCCAGTGTTGGAAAGCATGGGGATTCAGAACCACTAAAGCACTAGAGCCTAATGATGCTTATTCTTTTAAATGTACTAGAATGTTCTGTGAAACTGTGACTTTTTTCAGAACCTACAGATACACATTGTACATAATTTTTTGAAGATTCAGTGTTTTATGGAATAAGGTGCTTAGAACTTTATCAACTCGCACCATGAAATACTCCAATTATAGTTCATCTTCATATTTCATCTTATGAATTATTCACTGTTTTCTATATACTATTAAGAAATAAGAAAATGATTTAATTTATGATTAAAACTTACAGATGTCAAGATAGAGAGCTACATAGTTGCTTTTTTCTTAAATAATTATTTGCATCTGCATTGATGTACTATGTAGATGACTTGAAAACTTTTTTAAACCTATGTAATCTCAATTACAGCTGAATTTTATCATGTGTTAAAAATAAAGGTGAAGGGCGCCTGGGTGGCTCAGTGGTTTAAGCCGCTGCCTTCGGCTCGGGTCATGATCTCAGGGTCCTGGGATCGAGTCCCACATCGGGCTCTCTGCTCAGCAGAGAACCTGCTTCCCTCCGTCTCTCTGCCTGCCTCTCTGTCTACTTGTGATCTCTCTCTGTCGAATAAATAAATAAAATCTTTAAAAAAAAAATAAATAAAGGTGAAGAGATTTGAATCAAAATCTATAGTTAAAATCAAGTTTGTAGTCCATATACTTAATTCTGGCAAGGGAACAATTGGTAAATGTCTTCTATAACATTTATTCCTTTTCTCTTGAAAGTCTTTAGAAAAACTGTATGACGAATTCTTAACGTGTATTTCTTCCATTTTTATTTTTTAGTATCTTCAAATGGCTTTACATAATTTAGACATATAAGAATAATTATTATTATATTATATTTATAGAATACCTAGTTTTCCCTTCCCCTCCCTTTTCATTTTGACTTCAGGTTCACAAAACTGAATTAATCTTATTTCTCTGCTCACGACAGACTCTCACCACAAATGCATACAAGCCTCTGTTTTTTTGCCTGTCCTCTGCTAACGTTCCCATTCCTTTCCTCACCAGAGGCACTGACTTAAGTATTGAATGGATGTCCATTCACCGTGCTTCCACACGTCCCCTTACAGATATATTTATTCTTGAAATATATATAGTACTGTTGTTTATATGCAATATACATACACAGTATATTATTAATATACTCCCACATATTAAGTGCCTACCTAAATTTTAATTTGTAATCTTCATGTTCCAGTAAAAATAGTGTAGAACAGAATACTGAGAGTCAGGTTGGATAAACAGGTCGCCTAAAGTCAGATGAGGCCTAATTCAAAATTTATCTAGATGTCTGCCTCTCTTCTATACAATACTTGGTGAATTGAATGCACTCTGCTATTCTCTGCATAGGCTTACTCAAAAAGAATACAACGGATCAAATACTAAAGTGTGAAACTTTCATTTATTAGGCTGTCATTTTTTTTAGCAAACAAAACAAAAACAAGATATTTATACTTACACTTGTATGCATGCGCGATAGACAGTTACTAAACACCTAGATGGTATTAAGCAAAGGTAGGGATAGGATGTGTCTGTCTTCATCCCATCAAATGTATAACAGTGGAAATATATAACACAAGAACAGAACATGAATTAGGTCCTGCTAATAAAGGAGCTCTAAGGAGCTCCAGAGTTCTGCTCATGGGCAGATCACTTTGAGGAGGAGCAAAGTCTTTTTGGTAAGAGCAGTTTTGAAAACGGGTAGGATTTCAGCAGTTGTTGGTCTACGGTGGGCTGAGGGAGAGGGAAAGGACCCAGAAATGGGTGAGGCTGTTTTTAATGAAAGGGTCCTCCTTGTGTCTAGGGCTACCCCAGAGCAGGTTGGGGCAGCCAGAACATCAAAGGGCCAACCAAGACAGTGTCGGTCCGAGGGAGTCCCAGACAACCTTACTGACAGACATTGCTTTCATAGACAGGTAAGGGGGGCTATGATTGTCTTCCCTTTCAACGTGCCGTCCTCCCCTGTTATAAATCCACAACTGTAGCAGTGGCTGGAAAGCTAGAAACATTACACACAGGCAGTGTGCTGCTCAGTTATAAAGCTTTCTGTTGCATAATGTTTAGTATTAAGGAGGATTGTGTGGACAGCCCAGTATCTGTTGGGGGAGAAGTTGTCATTTAATGTCCCTCTCAGCAAAAGGACTCTGATGGAAACCATTTAAGTGAGGTGACCTTGCCCTTGAAAAGATGAGCAGGGTGTGGGTGAGAACATAGTAGCTGTCCTCTTCACATGTTTTCACATTGTAATGCTGCCTTATGTTGATTTTCAAGGCTTCCAGACTCCATCCCCTCCGGCTCCTACCACTCCGCAGGGGAAAACAAGAGCTTACCTGCTGCTTTTCCCCTAAAATCTGATCCTGAACTGTCAACGGCCTCAACAGCTAAACAGTACTACTTGAGGCAATCAAGATACCTTCCAGGTAAGCAGTGGAAATGAAATGTTTGCCGCCAACCAGAAGACAGGTCAGGCTCAAGTGTTTTGGAATCTTTGTAGGAAGGGCACCAGTAAGATAATAAGTATAATCACAGTGCTCTTGGCTGGCTCTGCCTTGCCAGGACTTGTCTCCAAGGACTTTTCTCAGTCTCCTGCCTCGGTCAAGTCTGCTCAAGAAATGCTTAGTCAAAAATCAGGATGAGAACAGGCTTCAAAAAAATACCACTCTCGCCCACCAAAGCTATGCCTTTAAGTGGTAAATTTTGGTAAAATAATTCTGTACCCCCGTTACACCATTTCATAAAATGTGGGATTTTACACTGTTTCCTAAATGATCTGGATTATGGTTTTGAAAGATCATGGTGGGTTGAGCATACTACACACTCAAGAGGGGCAAGGAGGCTGGTTAGGAGCCCAGTGCATGTGTCTGGATAGAGACGGTAATGGCTTGCTCCGGAGTGGCGAACGTGGAGACAGAAAAATGGGTAAAAGCTCAGTGTATTTCAATAACGGAAAAGATAAGACTTGCTGACAGACCAGCATGGATGATGGTAGAAAACAGCAGGAATTAATGTTGGCTACTGGGTTTTTGACGTGGCAATGACTGGGGGGATGGTGGTGACTTTAGCAGAGAAAAGGAAAATCAGGAGAGGACAGGAGGTATGGAAGTGGAGAAACTGGAGTTGAGGCTGGGATGCCTAGCAAACATCTGAGTTGATCTAAGATGACTGAATATATGAACCTGGAGCTTGGGAGAAAGATCTAGACAGATGGTGGGGACTTTATGTTGTGCCTGCAAACAGCATTTTTCTCCTCAAAATCCACTTTAAAAAGAAAAGTTTAAATTTAATGAAGTCTAAAAGAGAATCAATTTTTAATTGACTGTGTATCTATATAGATATATCTTTAGTCCAAAAAGAGGGAGAGATAAAGTTTTCATCTCTGGGCATGGCTATTTACAGCTTTCTGAATAGTAAAAAGGCCACTGAGTTCATGTGAGGAAGTCTCCAGAAGCAAGCCATGGTTTCATCTCCCAGGAATTTGGGAAGGAGGAATAAGGAAGACAAGACAAGACAAGGGTGAAACTGGATTGTTAGCAAGAGATTGCGGTGTTACATTTTTCCATTTATCTTTTAGGCAACCATATAAATTTCAGTTTTAGGAATCCAGTAGAGATCCACTCCTACTGTCAATAATTGAAAGGAAAAGAATGAAATTACAGAAGGGCTTTAGAAATGGACAGGAGAGAAAACAGAGGCACGATGGCTGTGTAGGTTTAGACAAACATGTCAAAGAAGTTGAAATAAAGGTAGGGAGGACAAGGCCAGCGTTCAGACTGCACTTCTCTGCTGAGTAGTAAGAAGGAAGATACTGTCCTATCCAAGAGATATTGAAGAGACTGGCATGAAGTTATCCAGGAAGGAACTAAAATTGTAACCCTGGGTATTTGGAGATCTGTGGCTTCAATGTCTGTTTTGTTTTAGCATTTAAAGAGGGGGTGACCCAGCTGGTCATTAGTGGATGAGCAGCAGGTCTCTCTGTGTGGATGGAAGGGCAAGACATTGTGAGACCCATGGAGAGCACACACATTCATTCATGGATGCTGTCGATTCCTTTGTTTTATTCATTCACTCAGCAATATATATGCAGCATTTAGTATGTGCCAGGAACTTAATGATCTAGTCACTGAGATATCTGTATAGCACTGAACAAGACACACAAGATCCGTGCTCTCTGGAAGCTTATGTTCTAGTGCAGAGAGAAAAGGCAAATTCACAGGTGGTGATGAGTGTTGTGGAAGCAGAGAGATGACCTGGAGCGTGGCCGTGGGGGGCACTCCCCGATCCCTTCACCTCTGACTTGATGCCAGAAGGAGGAGGAGGAGACATCAAGCGGAGAGCTGAGAGAAGGGTTTTAGGTGGAGGGAACAACGCTGGCTTGAGTAGATCAACAAGCTGCCTATCTGGAGCTTAAAGGGCTGAGGGGAGAGCATTGGGGGAGGGTGGAGCCAGCAGGTCCCATGGAGGCCTTTGAAGGAATCTCAGGAGGTGAGTGACACATGACACATGTGTTAGACTCTGCGTAAAGGATGGATTGCAACAGGGCAAGGCTACATGCAGAGAGACCAGCTGGAAGCTACCGCAGTCCTCCAGGGGAAAGATGACGACGACCTCTTGATAGGTTTTGGAAGTGGACTTGCTGATTGGTAGAAAAGTTGGTAGAAAAGAAGGGAAAAGGGAGTTTGGAGCTTGAATCCGAGCTGGGTGGTGGTGCCGTGTTCTGAGATGGCAGAGTGAGGAGGAATAAAACTGGGTGGGGAAGAGGTAGATAGTCCTGTGCGTGGGCTGTTGTTTTTGAGATGCTTGTGAAACATGTTGGTGTGGAGAGGCCACTCCAATGGAAGGAGGGAGGAACCAGGAATATGGAGGAGGGACCTGGGCAAAGGAGAACAGATGTAGGAGTCTGCAGCAACTCCCAGACAGTACTAAGTCCATGGATTGACTAGGATCACCTGTAGAGAGATTGGGAATGGGAACCATGGTAGCGGTAGAGGAGAAGGAGCTGAGAAATAGGAAAGAGCCAGGCAGATGATGAGACCAGGCACAGGTGGTTTCCAAAGGCCAAGAAGGGAGCGTTTACCTGAAAAAGTTTACTGCTGAGCGCTTATAAGAAGGGAGAGAAATGCCCAATCAAATTTGACAATGGAGAAGTCCCTGACCCTGGGCATGCAGTTTCAGCCTGGAATGGTGAGGGATTGAAATGAGTGGGTTGAAAAGTGATGAGAAGTGAGAAAGTAGCGACTGAACAGGCATACTACTCTTTGGAGATGTTCTGCTGCGAAGAGGAGCTTAGAAAACAGAGCCATACTGGAGCCGGCTCAGGGAGCACATCAATGGTGGGGATTCTGGGTCTTTGGAGCTCATCTACATGTGGACAGGAATGATGGCTTACAGAGGGAGGCATTAATCATGCTGGAGGGGAGGGGGATGCCTGAGGGACTGAAGTCCTTAGGAAGGGGAGAAGAGTTGGAATTAAGACCATAAAACATGGGGGGCACTTTTGAAAGCAACAAAGGCACTTCCCTTGTAATCTCTATCTAGATACCTGGAGGTTTGTAAATGTTGGTGTTGGTACTGTGAGGGAGTTCTGATCTGACTGCAAAAGTAGGAATGTAGCAAAGTTCCCAGAACACAAATTCATGGGGGATACTCTTCCGTTTGGGGAAAAAAACAAAAATCACTCAGCAAATTGGTGTTTTTATCTATACAAGGAAGCCCTCTGGTGGTGGGAAAGGCAACTGTAAATTTTTGTTAGGATAAAGGGATGCAAGGTACCTTGTTTTCATATTTCTGCTCCCTAAAGTGGATTTCTGGGACATATTTTGGGTATCTGAGACTGGTGAGATCACTTCCTTCTTAAAAGAGAGATGTAAGAGTTTCGCAAATTACTGTGGTTCATAAGCATGGCTATAATCGAAACTTAATAAACAGACTTGAAATTAGAAGTGCATGAAATCTCAATTTGAGCTTTACTATTCCCCTGTTGGCCTTTTTTGTCTTGAGGATGCCCCTCTAGAGCTGGATGAGATTTGAAACTAGAACTGAGCTCAGTTCAGTTACCTGGACAAACATTTATTGAGCACCTATCATGACCCAGCAACTGCAGAGGATAGAAACTGTAATAAGAAGTGATCCTTGACATATGTGATCCAAAGTTATTTTTATAATTGAGTATCTTCAGGATTAAAAAAAAAAAAGAAGAAATCTTTGGGGGTCCTTTTTTTTTTTTTTTAAATTATAAATCCAAACATAAAAGGTTTTATTAAGCATCAACTTTTTTAGGATCATGAGAGCTCCAGAAATGTACCATATACTTTCAGGGCAGCATCACATTATACAAGAATTGGCAGATCTGTGACACTGGCCTTCAGGGAGAGAGACGCAAGAGTCATAGTTACTGACCTGCTACTGACCGGCTGTGTACTGGAGCAAGACTTTGAGATTCTGTTTTCTGTTACTTACAATGGGACTGCAGTCATCGCTCAGCTCACCCTGTAAGCCTTACGTATTTAATGATAGCAAGGTAGTTGCAGTAGAGTGTGCGATGCAAGCGCAAAGCATCTCTCGGAGGTGCCTTCTGGTCTCCCGTCCTGCTCCCAGCACCAGGACTGCAGCCCACATGCATGGACGCAGCCACGCTAGCCCAGAGACCGGCTCCCTCCACAGCGCATTTGAAACCCTGCTCCTTCCCGAGTCCCTTTATTACTTCTGTTCCTCCTTCCTGCTCCCCTGGCCTTGTCTTCAATGTCCCATGTCATTTCTACACTTGCCTTTCCTACCGTATTTTAAATGTCTTCACAGGACACACAAATCCCTATGTGACTTGACCCCTACTCCCCTCTCCAGCCTCATTTTGTGCCAGTCCCTGGTCTTCCTTTGTCCACGGGCTCTCTCCCAGGGCTTCCCCATCTCGGGTCCCCAGCCAACACTGTGGCCTCTCCCGACCCCCAATCAGATTCACAGTTCACCTTAAAATTCCTATTTTTTTAAAGAAAGAGTGATAGACCTTTTAAAGAAACTTGCTTCCGTTATTTACCTGCACCCCTCAGCACCAGGTTCTTTTAAACAATTTATATACCACTAATTATCTATTTATAACTTTTAATGTCTCCCTTCCCATTAAATTATAAGAGCCACAAGAGTAGAAACTAGTGTGCTGTGTTCACCACTTTTTGTCCAGTGCCATATACACTGCCTGGCATGTGATAGGTGCTCACTAAATATTTGCTAACTGATTTAATCTCCTCTGAGGCAAGGGATGATGGTATGTTCATTTCTACCTCTATCCCAGTGTTTGCTATATAGAAGGTGCCAAGTAAAAGCTTGTCAACTAAGATGTAAATGACTTAACAGTCTAGATTGTGTCTATTTCCAAGAAATCTGGAATCTTCAAAAAGACAGCAGTAAAGCAATTTTCTTTGCTAATGGATATATTTACTTTAAAAAAAAACAAACTAGGGATATCACAAGACTAACTTGATTAAAAAAATAATTGAGGTACTCAAGAGCCCATTCTTTTTGAACTACACTTATGAAAACAGTTCATTCAAGGTGATTTTTAGTTTGTCCCCCTACCAAAAAAAAAAGATTTTGTGTGTGTGTGAAGATTTTTTCATGAGTTATTGCTATCTTCTTTAGAAAGTGCATCTTCTTTATTGTCAGGTAATTGCCTGCTGTAGTTCAATTTTTAAGTGTTTTGTTAGAAACCAAAATCCGTACGAGCTATATGCCATAAGAAAGGCAAATTATTTACCTGGCGGAATGTTTCATTAGAGAACTGGTGACCAGTAACCTTGAGGTACAAAGCAACCTGGTTTTTTTCTGTCTTCAGAACTAGGGATATTATTACATGCCTCATAATGGGAAACTTTGCTAAGGAGTTCACTCTGAAAATCGAGAGATTGTCCCACCTGGAAAAAAAATTGCTAATTTCCTATACTATTGATAGTTCCCAGTGAGGATTTTTCTTGTATTAGCTGAAGAAAACACTCATGTCCAGCCCAGAGGCTTCGATGGTGTGAGGTCTCTGCTGTCCTGTATGTTACATCCAATTTATGGTCAGTAAAAAGAAAGCAAGTTCAGGAAACTTTCAAATCTCTTAAAAAGTTGAAACACCACCCTTTGACCACTAGTACCAGAGTCCAAAGTTGACTCCACGTTTCACAGATTTCAAAAAATCAGAACTACTTTGTTTAAATTTTACTAGGTCTCATATACAAATAAGCTTCATAGATAGATGCTGACATATCTGCTTCCAAACTTTAAATTCCCTTGAGTTCTTGGTCACACGTCTGTTTTCCTGGCCACACTAAGTGTTCCTCCAGGGTCTGGCCCAGAGTTCATACTGAAAACAAGTAAATGACAAGGAAGTATCTTTTTGAAGAAAATGTTGTTACCATCTCCATTTTTGTAAGACATTTGGCAATGTTTAACCTATTATTTCTTGTATGACAGAAAACATCTTATGTTTATAAAATATACTGTGAGGATTCCAGGTTACTGGAAGTATTTCAGGTTAAGGCAATTATCTGCTACATTGCAACATAAATTTATTTTCATTCTCCTTCTCCATGTTATTTCTGGTCTTCATCTGAAATGTATTATATATTTTTCCTTCAAGTTAATGATCACACGCTAACCTCTGAAATGACTATTTTGCTCTTCTAAGGTGTAAATCCCAAGAATGTGTCCTTGGTAGCCAGTGGAAAGGATATAAACCCATATACTTGGAGTAATCAGTTATTTCCTAAGTCATTGGGACACGTGGGGGCAGAACTTGCTTTCAAAAGGAGTAATGCAGGTAAAGCAAAAATACATTTAAAGTATAATTTTACATTGTTTTTCTTCTGCAGATTTTTACTTTTAACTACATTGTAAGCTGCCTTCTTCCAATGGAGATAATTTTGGGGGTACACAAAAGCTTTCTAACTGGTACTTCAGCACAGATCATTTAAAGGCAATCATTTGCCAGATCTCAACTTCCATATGGATTCTCTCCTAAAAAAAAAAAAATGCATCTTCCTGAACAATGGGTCTCTATTCTCTGATTTTACAAAAGAAAAGACAAATTCTGTTTACTAGGGTATGTTTCCTATTTCCCCAAAGAATAAAAATCTCTGGGGTGCCAGTCAAAGACACAGTTTCGTATGTTGGGATCAATGTTGAGAAAGTGAGTAACTCTTGATGACTGGGGAACAAATCCTGTTTAAGTCACGTGGCTTCCAGTTCTTAGCCTAATTGAATTATCAGCTGACAGATAATGAAAACTCATTTTCAAAATCACTGTATGATTTTTGGTCTAGAACTCTGAATAGAGTTCAAAGACTGTTGTGACAAAGCTATAACAGAACACCTTTCATTCCCAACTATCTGTTTACATTAAACAAGGTTTCTCAGTGCTTCCATCTCCAAAAAGGAACAAGAGAAAAAGGAACAGAACTGGTGCTGAGACCTGATTTTAGCAATAAGCAATACTCATTTGTGGATACAAGGACAGCCTGAAAAGGTGCCTTCTTTCTCAGTGAGATGAATTTCTCCAAAAAATAATACCTTTCAATGTTCAGTAATCAAAATTTATATGCAATGAATTATTGTAATTATAATGAACCTAATCTAGATAAAGATATTTTAACATACTTATGGCTATAAAAAAATTTCTTTAAGGTTTCAATTTACACATACTTTTCAGCGGTCAACTTAAAGACTTTTAAGCCTAAAACTGTATTTGGATAAAATTTGGGAGCTGACATGAATGAAAATAAAATTTTAGAGAGAAATGAGATTAAAGTGAAATTTCCAATGGTTAAAAGAAATGTATTTATGTATTTTGTAAGTCAGTATTGGTAGGCATAAAATCACCATGGTATTTAAATCCCATTGCTTAACGTTAAGTTAGAGATGTAATAGTTTTATTTTAAAATGTCTATAATATCCCACAAATGACAACTTTATGAACTATAAACCTTACAATGAAAAATTTTACACAACAGTTTAAAGTGTATGAAGAAGTAGAGTTCTTAATATAGACAGATAGAGAACTGGATCCAAAAATATCTGAGAAAAATTTCTGATGCAGAAAGTGAGTAGTCTACTGGGGTGTACTGAGATGTGACAACACACTCTGGACATTTTAAGTTTTCCAGATGCTCTGAAGACTCAATTTATCTGTTTAATAGTGCTGAGGTATCAGACACTGCAGCACTAATTTACTTATATTTTTCCACTATTTTAAAATAATATTCACTGAACCAGCTGGTTAAGTACACATGAGTTTAAATGATCTCACTACAACTTTGCGTCTCGGGGGAATACAGAATTGGCTGGCATCAAAGGAAAGCTGTGACCACATGTGAGAACAGTTTCTTATGTCTTTCCTGATTTTTTTCATTTATCTTCTAACCATTGTTTCTCTGCTTTTCCTAAAACATTCTTCTTCTTCATTCTTTCTTTCCACTTGCCTTCTCATCAGAGGAAAGCATAATTAAACCAATTGAAAAACTATCATGCAATGAAAGTTTTCCTGAAAAATTAGAGGACCCACAAGGTAATTTCTGGGCATTGTAGATGAGTACAACTTGTTCTTTGAATATCTTGTCCAATTTTCTTTTCCACATTTGCCCTGAATCCTGTCATACAAGGCCACTATGAAGGCCAACCAAGGTCACCTGCTTTTAGAAGTTAGACCAGAGCTGGGAGAAAGAAAAGCACTCCACGTCATCAAGAACACCGTTCTTTAGCAGTCAGGATTCTAAACTAACTTGCTCTTAAAGCTCTAAGCTCATCTTCTTAAATTAATAATGACACTTTATATAAATGAAGCAAATCTACTGAGAGTAAGAATTAAAAGAATATTTTCTAATTTGTAATCAGTATTCCTGGAAAATCTTTTTTAAAGTTCTGAAACTCATTTCTTACGCATTAGTAATCACTTAAAAGTTAACCAGGTTAATAGAAATGGTGGATTTCCTAGAGATTCACTGTTGCTGATTTAAACAGTGCTAACTATTGGCTTCAGCCTGAAACTTTGAAGCTCACAAGGTACTTCTAAATAAGCCAAAATAATGAATTTTTTGTTCATTTTTCCTTGCAACTTTCTCCCTACAGCCCATCACCTACTCAGCTCATGGCTTTTAGAATCTGACCTATCCCATCCCCATTCTGTCACTCAGTAGCCTTGTGATTGTGGACAAGTCAATTAGGCTCCCTAAGTCAGTTTCCCTGTGTAGCAAATGAAGGACATGATATTTACCAAGGTATTACTATATAGCCATCCCTAGGATTTTTGTCACCGTAAGCATGTAGCATCTGCTCTGAGGAGGCGGAGGAGAGCCGGAGCTGCCGCTGAATGGGATCACTGCCGTGAACTGCCTTTCAAAAATCTTTTGACGTAAAAGCCTGACTAGTGATTTAGAAATGGGTACTCAAGAGCTAAAAGAAAGGTCAAATTAGGCAGTTGTGCATATGCAGAATTCTGTAGTGCTAAAAACTGTACAAATTGACGTGTTCACTGTCTGAAGTCTCACTTCTGCGGTGACGCTGCTGCTTGGCATTTGTTGGTTCAAGAGCACACACTTACTGAGGGCCTCCTGTGCAGAGCGCTATGACAGACGTCAGGGACAAGAGGTTCAGAGGCCAGACTTGTGAACCAGTAGCGCTGTAAGAGATGCTTCAGTCATAGCTCACCATCACCGTCAGAGACCTGGTCTACCTCCTTGCTGACAAATGTGTCTCCTTTCCTGCATAGCGAGGCTCCTTGAAAGAAAATTATATTCCTTTTCCTCTTATTTCCAGTTTGCTTATCAGCTCACTGTGGTCTGTCCTCACCTGGACTCAGGCCACTGAAACCGCTCCTGCCAGGCAGTGGCCAGATCCCACAGCTGGGCTAATCCCATCAGATCACTGCCTCCTTCGGTCTTCCTCCTTTCTTCACACACTGTGTGCTCCTGGATGTTCAGACCCTGCTCGTCCTATCATCGACCACCCTCTCTCTTCCCTTTCCTCTGCAGGTCCTCTTCTTTCCTATCTCTTAATGCTGGTGTTCCCTGGGCCTCTGTTCTGGACCTTTGCATATCCCACAAGCCCTCCAAGCTGGCTCCTCCAAGCCATAGCCCCGTAACCGCCATACCTGGCTAATTCTGTCTCCAGGCCCGTTTAACCACAACTCCGGTATCCCACAGGCACCATGTCTTTCCAACAAACCTGTAGCTGTTCTTAGTCACCTAAGATACAAACTGAGGGGTTTGTATTTCTCTTTCCCTACCCCGCCTACCCCATACACCCACTTAGTCCTCTTCTCCATTGCCTTTGTGACTCCCTTAGTTCAGACTCTCATTTCAGCTCAAGCAGTGACCTCCTGCCTTCTGCCTTTAGCTTTTCCCCCTTTGCCCATCACTCTACTGCCCCAAGGCCGATCATTCACTAACAGTGATGAGGATGAGGTTGATGATAGCTGACATTTACTGAACACCGGATTCTATGCTAAGTGCTTTGCATACATTTCATTCACTCTCTACAGCAACCCTATGAGAACAGGTACAGTTACTATAGTGATTTTACAGAATGAAGAAAAGCAGAGAGCATAGGAGGGCCGGGGGCCTCCTGGCAGGAAACACACTCAGGTTAAGAAAGAAGTCATTAAAAAAAACAAACAAAAAACTGGTATGTTCAGGACAGACAGCCTTGGGTTCACATTCTAGCTTGGTCACTTACGGTGATCATTTAAGCAGGTTCTAAGAGCCACAAGGTGTGGATAAAATAGGAATGTAAAGGGGCATTATACGGACTCAACAGGATTATCTGTAAAGCTATTATGCAGCGCTTGAAATAGTCAATACTCGAAAAACGGAATCCAGAAATGGGAGGGGTGTAGTATTCGTTACTCTCTGGTGCTTTAAAATATTCACCTTCTGACTATGAAACTTTATGATGCGTCACCAGGAAATCTTGGAAGCTTTGCTACTTACAATCAGTCAGGATATATTCCTTCCTTTCTCAAAAAAGAAGTGGGCTCAGCTGGCCAGAGGATACACTTAGCACCTCTCAGTGCAACAACGTCAGGTAAGAACAACTTTATAGTTTTTGAGATTTCTGATCAGAAAGGAGCTCTTTTGAAGTTTATACCATCACTTTCCCCAAGTGAAGACTTTTAAATCAGTCTCATTAACACAGTTTTAATCGTTTTTGGCAAAATGTCCTTTCTTCTTCTGAAGCTGTGGTCTGAGGGTCTGTCCTAAGTGCTCCCTCTGCCTAAATGGCTCCTCTCTGCCAGGCACACATTATGCCGTTTACTCTTCACAAGACTGGACGAGGGAGCCCTTCTACAGAGGAGGAAACTGACATGAAGCAGTTTACCTAGGGTCACACAGCTGGTCAACAGTGCGGCCGGGACAGCAACTGGGTCTGGGTAATTCCAAGGAACATGCTGTGCTAGCCAACGAGACGGAAGATGGCATCCTTCAGAGCTTTCCACCTGGCACCTAGCCCAGAGGGGAAGTTTAACCAATGCTGAGACACTATCCGTGTGCCATTTCCTCTGCAGTTCCACTGCACTGAACCGAATGGTGACAGGACTTCCACACCACACTGGCTTTGCAACAGTGAGTGGTAAAGGACTGATTCCTCGGTAGCGTGGCAGGACAGCCACGTTCAGGGGTATGCCCTTGATCATCAGGGTCGGGATTCTCCCATCCAAGTACTAACCAGGCCCGACCCTGCTTACCTTCCAAGATCAGATGAGATGGGGTACGTTCAGGGTGGTATGGCCAGAGACCAGGGTCATGATTCTGTACTTGAGCTTGACTAGATCTGGCTGTGAACATTCTCGAAATTATTCTAATCTAAAATAGAGGTCCTCATGAAAGTGCCTAAAGGCGAAGGCAGATAGAAGTTTGGTAAGATACAAAGTTGTAGTGTAATAGCGAAGTTCACTTGAAAAGTAATCTTGGGTTGTGTCCTAGCCAGGGGCTTATGTTAGAACTCCTGATCCAAGCTGCCAGTCTTTAAAGGTCACACTGTTGGAGCTAAAACTGTAAAAAGCACTGGACGTCTATAATTTACTCTCCCTTAACACAGAGTAGAAATAAATAGTACTTAGTTACCTTATCTGTGAAGAATTGCCTCCTTATCCCTCTGCTAAAACAAAATATGTAAGTGAACACTTGATATACAGCTATGTTGTTTTTGTTTTTTTTTTTTTCAAAGCCTCAGGTATTTTAAGCCAACCTTATGGTAAGTCACCAGCCATGGCTTAATAGCAATTTTAAAAATAAAAGCAGAAAATCATAATGTATCAAATAATAATTTGTTATCTGAGTACCTGCTCTTACAAAGTGAAAGTAGGTGTCTTTAAGACTATTTTTAGGGATGCCTGGGTAGCTTAGTGGGTTAAGCCTCTGCCTTCGGCTCAAGTCATGATCCCAGGGTCCTGGGATCGAGTCCCGCATAGGCTCCTTGCTCAGCAGGGAACCTGCTTCTCCCTCCGCCTCTGCCTGCTGGTCTGCCTGCTTGTGCTCTCTCTCTCCTTCTGACAAATAAATAAAATTTTTTTTTTTAAAAAAGACTATTTTTATAAGATACTGAAGGCCTTTACATGTTAAGTATTCTGTCAGATTAGCATGCATAGTCCTATCTACATTTTTTTAGTAAATGCTTTCTCATAACTTTTTATCTCTTCATTTACTCTGCTCATCAGATTTTCCTACAGATGGTGGTAGGAGGATAGGTAAAAAAAAGAAGTAAATAATCATTCTCGTGGTCAAGGCAAATGCTTAGGAAACCACTGTTCTGTAAGAGATGAGTCCTCCAGCACTCCCACCCGGGTGGCAGTTTCCCACAAGAAAACAAAACCAGGTCATTACCTTTTTTACTCAACTATTTCCCCTTCTCACGTAGCCTGCCTCCCTCTCTGCTCCTCCTTGTCCTCACTCTCCTGTTTTGAGAAGAAAATGCAAATTGCTTCCAGCTTTCCCATGTAATCTCTCATCCCAGACTTCCTAACGCCACCACCTCCCCTTGCTCTGACGGTAACAAGGACTTTAAGGAGGGACTTCTTTCCTGGACAGCCACCCTTTACAAGGGCAGGGAGGGCCCTGATCTAAGTGCACTACATTCATTAACTTGACTACAGAAAGTACTATTATCATGATCTGTTTTACAGAGGTTCTGTTTCTTGCTAAAAATGACACAGTGGTGGCACTGATTAAATTCTTAACTACAGGTGAACATCTTTCCTTCAGCACACGTTATTTTTTACAAGAAGTTAAATGCCCCTGATGGGAGGCATGTGGTTCTTAAATGCACAGCAAACCTTAGAGGCTTGTCTGCCCCATGCTCAGGACGTGCGGGGTCTGGTCCGGCAAAGACACAGAAGCATATCTTGCCCTCCCACCAGATCTCGGATCCTTTGTCAGGGCCTAAGTTCTTCAGCAATGGTGCTTGAATCCTAAAACTATTATCTTTCAGATAGGAATCTAAATGTCAACACTGTACCCTTCTTGGCAAAACAATCCCCTCTTCCAAGAAGGTTTTAAAAGTATCTGCCTGGACAGGGTTTCAAATTCATTTAGGACTTGACATAGCTATGTCACGACCCCAAATCCCTCATTTTGTACCCCAAGGTCCTCACCCTATTAGCCGAAGGGTTTCTCTGAATCACCAGGGCTTATGGCCTGTCTCCCTCCCCACCTGCCCTCCCACCAGTGCTATCATCCATGCCCAGTACCATTTTGGCCTATAGACCTCAGGTTTGGGTTCACAAATTTAACACACTGGCGCTTTTCTACACTCCCATGGGTTAGAAGTAAAGGGCCATTCCTGGAAAACTTGGTTAGTGGTTTCATCAGTTTTTCCTTAACAGTTAAGGGTTGTTGGCTCTTCTAAAACACTTTGTCCCTGCTTCATTAGGTAGCTTTCTGTTAGCTTTAACCCGGAGAACTTTAAACCTGGTAAGAGTGAGAGGACAGGACAGGGTGTTCCCTGGGCAGTTCCTCACTTAATGCTATTCCCCGTTGAGCGGAGGTCAGAGGGACAATGGACCCATACTGCTCCTATAATGTTCCCTCTACTCCCAGGTTTAGAGAAAGTATAGATATAAACAACAACAAAAACAGGGAAACCATGTACGTGAATATGGTATAGTGCTAGGTGTACAAAAGGGTTAAACTCATTTCAAAATTGACCCTTAGAAGTTTAATCCAAGTGTGACAGCCACCACACAGTGTGAAAAGATACTTAAATCTCAAATGGACAGATCAAACATCCTCTTGAGAGAGAACACCTGACAATCTGCTGTAAATGTGAAGTGAGGGTGGGTGAGTGAAGGACTGGAGAAGAGACTGAAGTTCTCTACAAAATGATTTACTGCTTTGTCATTAAGATGTTTAAGCAAGTGTAGCTTGTAAATTGTTCAGGTAACAACAAATATTTAACAAATTAAAATTTCACAAAGGTTTGGGATCTTAGGAATGGCTCACCTTTTAAAGGAATTGTTTTCATCCATCATTTTCCCAATTAAAAAAATGAAGTTTCTTGCCTCTACAGACCCCATTTTCATGTTTAAAAGAAATCTACAATGGGATCCCATCCCTGGAGCTCCATGAGACCAGAGACTTATAGGATTGCAAATAAATTTTCTGTAGTGGGTATTACATTTGAGTATTAGATGTAACCACTGTGTGACTTTACAAAGTCACTGACACTGTGGGTACTACCTGTTGAACCTGACCCAGAATTTCTTGGTCATCCTGGTTGATGTTGCCTACCTAAATGTGTTAAGGCATTTGAGTAAACCCAAAAAAGAAGTGGCAGCAGTATCAGAACTGTAAACCAGAAATATTGGCTCTTAAGCTACTAAGAATTCTTTATCAACAGAAGAGTATACTAGAATTTTTAGTTGTAATATTTAAAAAAAACTAGAGACCACTGAACTAATCTTTTAAAGATAAACTCTGGATTCCCCCATAAAATAAAAAAAGATAAATTGCTTGATTTTAAATTTGTTAATGAAATGAATAAAATTCCAACTTCCAACTCTTATTTCTTCCAGAATATACCTGGAACACAAAACCTGGTCGGGGGCAGTTTTCAGGACGTACTTACAATCCTACAGCCAAGAATCTAAATATTGTGAACCGTGCACAGCCGGTTCCCTCCGTGCATGGAAGGACAGACTGGGTGGCTAAGTATGGCGGCCACCGGTAGGAGTCTCGTGTGAAGCCCCGCAGCACTGCTCCAAGGAACCCTGCAAGTCCCCTGACCCTAGGAAATGTCTACAGATGTCATGTCTATTTCTACTGAGTTCTGGAAGAAATATGCAGTAGTGGGTACTTTGAAGAGCAAAAACCACCTATTTTCTTTCCTAGAAATGAAATGCATATTCTTAGGATTGGTTGCCCACAGTGCTGATATACGGGTAGGACTTTACAAAGTGTTGAATAAACTATTTGCCAAAGTATCAAGTATTTGATCTACAAATTAATAGTTACTAAGTATGATAAGAATCTTTTTTTTAAAAAAAGGCCTTCAGAAAGTGTTTAGAGTGTTTTATCTGTTTTTGCTAAACTAATTTAAAATTTTCTCAGTTGGCCTCAAAGGATTGTTTTTTTAATAGCAATTAGGTGGACTTCTGGGGGCTGTCAGTTATGGTTCTTATCTGGCTAAGGCTCTACCCTACCAGTTTGGCAATGGCAAAAGACGCTCATTTATCATATGCTTTTCTACTTTGAAATTATGGAAGCGATGGTTAATTCCATCTTGAGCAGGATATCTTTCCCAGGAATAAATTTATCTTTAATAATAAAGATCTCAAAATTATGTCACCCAATTTTAGTGGAGAGTCTGTTGTTTGATTTTGACCAACACAACTCCCATGAATTCACGGTGACTATCAAACCCAATGGCTTGAAGACTCCCAGATCAACCAAGTCAAGGTTCTCTCATCTTCACATCATTAAGAAAGTTCTTGAAACTGTGATGTATGTTCACCATACTTTCAAAGTTTTTTTCATATATTTCATATATTCATATATATTTGAAAGTTCACTTTCAAAATACTTTGCTTCCATGTTCCTACTAGACACAAAAATGAGGTGTGCCAGCTTGTCCCCCAAAGCAAACTGTTGCTGCTGCAGATCACTGACCTGGCTCTGACCTTGACATTAACTCTGAAGAGCAAATGCATTCAGTTGCTATAGCAGTGATTTCACTTAGTACAATTTTTTTTTCCTTTAATTTCTAAACTGGCACTTAAAATACACATTTTGAACTAGGGACTACTCTATTTAAACCTGCCATTTTATGGACTGGACATTAGTACTGTATATTCTTTTTAAAGAATAATAATGTTATCAACTGCTATTTTTATGTATTTTCTGACTTTGTAACAAATCCTAATGTAATTGGTATCATCTTGTGGACATTATCCAAAGACATCATAAAATGATAGTAATATGGTATTTTTGTATAGAAGATGCAGCTCACCTTGTTGAAAAATGTTAAAATCTGAAGAGTTATTTATGTTGATGGTAATGGTTATATATATTTGTACAGTTCTAATTAATGTCTCAAAGCTAAAAAATTATTTTGTGTTACTGGGAAGCTTTTATACTTCTCAAGAGATATTAAAATAAATATGGTTAACTGGTATGTTTTCTTTATACTTTTAAACTTTATACTTATACTTTGAGGGCTATTTGTCATTTTCATTATAGACTTTTGTTTTTCTAGCAGTTTTAGGTTTATGGAAAAATTCTCTGCAAAGTACAGAGTTTCCATATACCCCCCTTCAGGCCCGTCCCCAAATTTTCCCTATTATTAACATCTTGCACTAGTGTGGGACATTTGCTGGAACTGATGAGCCAGTATCAGTACAACTTTAGTCCACAGTTGACATTAAGGTTCATGCTTTGTCTTGTATATTCTGTGGGTTTTGACAAAATACATGGCATGTATCCACCATTACAGTATCCTAGAAATTAGTTTCATTGTCCTAAAAATCCCATGTTCCACCCATTCATCCTTCTCTCCCACCCCCCAAACCTCTAACAACCCACCAATCTTTTCATCTCCACTGGGCTCCTGTTACAGAATGTCACATAGCTGGAATCATACACCAGCGTCTTTCATTTAGCAAGATGCATTTAAGTTTTTTCCATGTCTTTTCTTAGCTCGATAGCTCTTGTCTGTTTATTTCTAATACTTCATGGTATATATGCACCACAGTTTGTTTATCCATTCACCTACTGAAGAACATCTTGTTTTGAAGTCTGGGCAATTATGAATAAAGCTGCTCACCCCAGTAGCAATCTAGCATCCAGATCTTGAATTCTAATACCACCGTCCAGTAAAAGGAACCAGGGCTTTCTGGAGAGATGGCTGATTCTAGTACTGAGCATGAAATAAACAAGCTGATACTGGAGATCTTATAGTGTTAGAAAGTAACAGTTACAAAAAACAAAAACAAAAAGCCAACAAGCAGAAGCAGCCCACACTGATGGTCTAGGTAAAAGACATAGGAGCTCCTAACGGAAGAGCTTCTAATGGCCCAAACTGCAACAATTTGAGAAAGAAAATGAAGAAGTAATTGTATTATAACCCAAAGTGGGAAATACATATCCTGGAGTCCATACTGATATAAGTAAATAACTGAGTAGGGAAAAGAGACAAATCTCCTATGCAGAATCCCAAATAATTTATATAGACACTCTGCCCTCAAGGAGGAAGAATACAACTCCCTAGTCCTTAAGTACAGAATGTGCACAGTGACTTCCTTTCAAAGAGTACAGTATGGGAAGGGGGGAAGAGGAATAACTTCACAGTGGGGAAGCCTGACTGAATACTACCTGAAGCCAGATGATCAAGGTCAACAACAATAATACCTCATTCATATATGTCACCTTAATATTCTGTGATGAAAACAGCATTTTAACTCTGTGGTCTTCCTCCTAAAATTTCCTAACTCCAGACTAACCATAAGGGACACACCAGACAAATTCTAACAGAAAAGCATTCTACGAAAGACTTGGTCTGTACTCCTCAAAACTCTCAGAGTCATCAAAAACAAGGCAAATCTGAGAAACAGTCATAGCCAAGAGAGCTTAAGGAGATATGACATCTCATTGTAACATGGGATCTTAGGTGAGATCCCATAAAAGAAAAACAGTATCAGTTTTTAAGAACTTAGAAAATCTGAATAAAATATGGACTTCAATTAATTTACCAATATTGATTCATAAGTTCTAACAATTATTTCATGCTAACCTAAGATATTAATGATAGGGAAAACTAGGTGTGAGGTATGTGGGAACTCTGTACTGTCTTCTCAAAATGGTCCTAAAAAGTGTATTTTTAAAAAGAAGATTTGATCAATTTATAAATGCAGCAATATTTACTAAATGCCTACTAAGTACTAAGTATAGTATATACAGTAGTGACAAAATGGTCATTTTCTCTGACCTCACAGAACAAATATTCTGGAGGTAGACATTAAATAAACACATATGACATTGTATACTGGCAAACTATGATGGGGTTAAGGAAAAAAAAGCAGGACATTAGGGAGACTAAAGAAGAAATCTACATGTTGAGAGACAACCGAATGGTTTTAAGTGCAGGAGTCAAAATATACTTGAAATATATGCCTCACCTGCTGGGTAGAGAAAGAATTGTTGAGCCCAACCACGAAAACGAGTCCTACTAGAAAATTAAAAAATGGTGAGGTTTAGACTTCTATACTGGCAATAATATGGAGCAGAGTAAGTATGACTGTTAATAGAAAGCTACTGGGTTTTAGTGTTACTCTTTCTTGCTGCTTTACAGAACTTTCTCATTAGTTCAGTATGCTTTTAACTGCTTGTCTTGGGTTTTCTAGATAGATAAATACATTAACTATTTAAAATGTTTAATTTCTTGATTTTTCCAGCACTTATACTTATTTATTTCTCATGTTTTATTGTTTTGTCTGGTGTCTCTAGAATAATGTTATCTTGTCAGTAGCAGCAAATATATGATTATTTTTAACTTTAACATAAAGCCACAAGACTAAATAAATGGTAGCTAATAAGAACCTAAGGCACATAATATGCTCGAGTGAGTCAAAAAGTACTTATATTACTGTCAAATTAAATTTGCTCAGACTGTTACCTAATTTAAAAATACATAAGAAAAAGGTTCTATTTATCATAGTAACAAAAGCTAAAATATCCTACAATCTTAACAGAAATACAAAAAACTAAATGAATGTAACTCTAAAATATGAAGATATTAGAAACAAAACAACCAGAAAACAATGTACAAAATGGTAACAAGGATGTATCAATAATTACTTTAAGTTACTTTAATTGGCCTTAATGCTCCAATCAAAACACACAGGGTGAAAAGATTAAAAACAACAACAACAAAAAAACCACACAAGGTGGCTGAATGGATAAAAAAAAAAAAAACAAGACCCATCATACTGTCTACAAGAGACTCAGTTCAAATCTAAAGACACATGCAGACTTAAAGTGGAGATGGAAAAGATATTCCATGCAAATGGAAAGAAAAAGCTAGAGTAGCAATACCTACCAGACAAAACTTTTTAAGCAAAGACTGCAACAAGTGTTATTACATAATGATAAAAGTGTCAATCCAAGAGAGGATAGAACATTTGCAAATATTTACATACCTAACACAGGAGTACCTAAATACGTAAAGCAAATATTTTAACAGACATAGGGAAACTAACAATAATAAAGTAATAATGGAAGACTTTAATATCCCACTTACATTAATAGATTATCAAGACAAAAAAGTCAAAAGTAAGGAAAAACTGCCCTTAAGTGACAGATCAAACCAAAGAGACTTATTAGATATACACAGAACATTTAATCTTCAAGCTGCAGAATACACATTCTTTTCAAGTGCACATTAAACATTCTCCAGGATCACAGTAGGATCTCATGAAACCACAAAACAAGTCTCAATAAATTTAAGACTTAAATCATATCAAACATCTTTTCTAAGCCCAATGAAGCTAGAAATCAATTATAAAAATAAAATTGAAAACAGGGGTGCCCAGGTGGCTCAGTGGGTTAAGCCTCTGCCTTCAGCTCAGGTCATGATCTCAGGGTTCTGGGATCGAACCCCACATCAGGCTCTCTGCTCAGCAGGAAGCCTGCTTCCCTCTCTCTCTGCCTGCCTCTCTGCCTACTTGTGATCTCTATCTGTCAAATAAATAAAATCTTTTAAAAAAATAAATAAAAAATATGGGACGCCTGGGTGGCTCAGTTGGTTGAGCAGCTGCCTTCGGCTCAGGTCATGATCCCAGCATCCTGGGATCGAGTCCCACATCGGGCTCCTTGCTTGGCGGGGAGTCTGCTTCTCCCTCTGCCTCTGCCTGCCATTCTGTCTGCCTGTGCTTGCTCTCTCTCCCTCTCTCTCTGACAAAAAAAAAAAAAAAAAAAAAAATCTTAAAAAAAAATAAATAAAAAATAAAATTGAAAACAAAAAACCCACAAGACATGGAGACTAAACAGTATGCTACTAACCAACCAATGGGTCAACAGAAAAAGAGAAAATCAAAAAATACCTTAAGACAAATGAAAATGGAAACCAGACTTTCCAAAATCTACAGGACACAGAAAAAGCAATTTTAAGAGAAAAGTTTATAAAAATAAGCAAGAAATAAAAATCTCAAATAAATAATCTAACTTTACACCTAAAGGAACTAGAAAAAGAACAACAACAAAAAAGCCCAAAGTTAGCAGAAGGAGGGAAATAATAAAGATCAGAATGGAAATAAATGATCTAGGGAGAGAGGGAGGAAGGAAGAAAGAGAGAAATGGAAGGGAAGAAGGGAGGGAGGGAAGGAGAGAAGGAAGGAAGAAAAGAAAAAAAAATTATGAAGCTAAAAGCTGGTTCTTTGAACAGATAAACAAAATTGGTAAGCCTGTACCCAGACTCATCAAGATGAAAGAGACCAAATAAATAAAATCAGAAATGGAAAAGAAGTTAAACTGATACTACAGAAATACAAAGGATCGTAAGAGACTTCTAAAATTATATGCCAACAAACTGGAAAGCCTAGAAGAAAGGGACAAATTCCCAGAAACACACAACCTTCCAAGACTGACAATGAAGAAATAGAAAATATGAATAGACCAATTACAAATAATGGAATCAAAACAATTTAAAAACCACCCAAAACAAAAGTCCAGGACCAGACAGCTTCACAAATGGATCCTACCAAACATTTAAACAAGAGTTAGTAACTATCCTTCTCAAATTATTTCAAAACACTGAAGAGGAAGGAGCACTTCCACACTCATTTTATGAGGCCGGCATATCACTTAAACCAGACAAAGACATTACAAAAGAAAATTGTAGGCTAAGAGCCCTGATGAACAAGGATGAAAAAATGCTCAAAAATGATCAGAAAACTGAATTCAACAATACAAAGGACCATACACCATGATCAAGTAGGATTTACGCCAGGGATACGAGAACGGTTTCAAGATCCTCAAATCAATCAACATGATACATGTTAACAGCAACAACAACAAAAAAGGATAAAAATCGTAAGATCATCTCAACAGATGCAGAAAAACCATTTGACAAATTCAACATCCATTCATGATTAAAAATGATTAAAACTGTCAACAAAGTGGGTATAGAGGGAACAAACCTAAACAGAATAAAGTCCATATATGACAACCTACAGCTATCACCATGTTCAACAGCAAAAAAGTAAAAGCTTCTCTAAGACAAGGAATGAGACAAGAATGCCCACTCTTACCACTTTTTTTTTTTAATTTCTTTTCAGCGTAACAGTATTCATTGTTTTTGCACCACACCCACTGCTCCATGCGATCCGTGCCCTCTAATACCCACCACCTGGTTCCCCCAACCTCCCACCCCCCGCCCCTTCAAACCCCTCAGATTGTTTTTCAGAATCCATAGTCTCTCATGGTTCACCTCCCCTTCCAATTTCCCCCAAATGCCTTCTCCTAACTCCCCATGTCCTCCATGCTATTTGTTATGCTCCACAAATAAGTGAAACCATATGATAACTGACTCTCTCTGCTTGACTTATTTCACTCAGCATAATCTCTTCCAGTCCCGTCCATGTTGCTACAGAAGTTGGGTATTCATCCTTTCTGATGGAGGCATAATCCTCCATAGTGTATATGGACCACATCTTCCTTATCCATTCGTCTGTTGAAGGGCATCTTGGTTCTCTCCACAGTTTGGCAACTGTGGCCATTGCTGCTATAAACATTGGGGTACAGATGGCCCTTCTTTTCACTACATCTGTATCTTTGGGGTAACTCTTACCACTTTTATTCAACATATAGTGCTGGAAGTCCTAGCCACAGCCATTAGGCAAGAAAAAGAAATCAAAGGCATCCAAATTGGAAAGGAAGAAGTAAAACTATCACTAGTTGTAGATGACATGAAATTATACATAGAAAATGCCGAAGACTTCACCAAAAAACTATTAGAACAAATGAATTTCAGTTAAGTTGCTGAATACTAAATTAACACATAAAAATCAACTGTGCTTTTTTACAAACTAACAACAAGCTATCAGAAAGAAACTTAAAAAACAATCCCATTTATAAGTGCATCAAAAAGAATAAAATACCCAGGAATAAAACCAAGGAGGTGAAAGACCTGTACCTATAAGATACTGATGAAAGAAACAGAAAATGACATAAATAAGTAACATATACTAGGCTCATAGATTGGAAGAATTACATTGTTAAAATGTCCTTACTACCCAAAGCAATCTTAGCAATTCAATGCAATCCTCATCAAAATATTAAATGTATAATTCGTGGAACTAGAACAAAGAATCCTAAAATTTTTATGGAACTACAAGACCCCAAACAGCCAAAACAGTCTTGAGAAAGAAGAAGAAAGCTGGAGGTAAGGTCCCTGATTTCAAACTATACCACAAAGCTACAGTAACCCAAACGGTATGGTGCTAGCACAAAAACAAATACATAAATCAACAGAATAGAGAGCCCAGAAACAAACACTCACACATATGGTCAATCTATGACAAATGAGGCAAGAACAGACAGTGGGTAAAGGACAGTCTCTTCAAAAAACTGTGCTGGATAGCTACATGTGACAGAATAAAACTGGATTTCTATTTTATACCATATACAAAAATAAATATAGATTAAAGACAGACATAAAACCTGAAACCATAAAACTCCGAGAACACCACCTAGGCAGTAAGCTCTTTGAAATCAATCTTGGCAATATTTTTTAGACCAGTTTCCTATTCAAGAGCAGCAAAAGCTAACACAAATAAATGGGATTACATCAAACTACAAAAGCTTTTGCAGAGAAGGAAACCAACAAAATGAAAAGGCAATCTAATGATGGAGGAAGATATCTGCGGCAAATCATGTATCCGATTAACACGTTAATATCTAAAACACATAAAAATCTTCTACAGCTTAATATCGAAACACTAATCTAATAAGAAACAAGCAGAACTTGAATAGACATTTTCCCAAAGACATACAGATGGCCAACAGACACATGAAAAGATGCTCAACAGCAATAATCATCAGGGCCATGCAAACTGAAATCACAATGAAATATGATACCTGTCAGGAGGGCTTGTATTAAAGAGAAAAAAAATAAGTGTTGGTGAGGAGGTCAAAATGTAAACTGGTGCAGCCTCTATGAAAAACAGTATGGAGGTTCCTCAAAATATTAAAAATAGAACTACCATGCAACCCTGCAATTCCACTTCTGGGTACTTACACAAAAACCCCGATCCCAAGAGATTTATGTACCCCTATGTTCACTGCACCATTATTTATAATAGCTAAGATATGCAAGCAACCTAAATGTCAAGACAATCACGGAAAGGCTAGCTTAGAACCCAAAATGTATCTGATCAATTAATAGACGAGTATTGCCTTTTTATTTAATTCTTTTCTGTGCCTCTGCTCTTATAGCTTGTATGACTGAAACACCTGGGGAATAAGAAATGAGAACTAGTGTTCACTTCTACCTGGCCCTCACACAGCAAGGGTTTAGCGGGGGGGGGGGGGCAGGGAATAAAGGTTAGCTCCATGAACAAGGATAATACACAGACTGGTCCTCACTGCTCAAGAGAACACCTGGGCCACCTACGGCATTCTGACCTTTGTAACACTACCTATATCCAGTTATTTTTTTTCCCAAACACATGTCCATAAGAATCAGTTTTTAAAATATCAAGAAGATCATGCAATGTTCTGCCTACTTGGTTTTTTGTCCATTTTCCTTTAGTCTGTACAGGACTAATGTTTGAGAAGTTCACAATAATCTGATTCACCAGGGCATGAAGTCATTACCACAGGCCAATTAGCTATTTACAAATGGATCGGTCCTTATAATTTAAACCATGAATTTGGTACAACTACATGACAAAAAGGCGACTACTAACTATGCCAGGAACCACGGAACATTTTTTATTTAATCAAGCATTCACAAGTATGTGACATTAAGCGCCAACCCTTTCCTATTTAGGAGTAGTTATTATTAATAGTGTGTGCAAGAAAAAGACATGAAGTCTCAGTAGGTCAAAAGTTTAATGAGTTATTGCTGTGATGAGGCAATCCAAAAATCTGATTTTGATCCCAGCTGTATTAACAGAAATGCATAGTCTAGAATACACTACCCAGTCACACCCATCTTGTGCAGAGCTCTGGGCATTACTTGTTTAAGAATGGGCCCTAGCAGACATGTAAAAACCACATCACATTAAATGAGGATGAGAAAACCAGGACTCCTTTCAAAAAAAGTTTAAGAAAACATAAACTTGATTAATAAGAGCCTAAATTATACTATAGATCCAACCGATACCAGTTAGGGAGGAGGTAAGCAGCAAATATCCCTTGTCTTTTGAAACTGGAGAAAACTAAAGCAAGGAGTACCAGAATGAGTTAATGCTCAGTGTTGAAAACAAAAGAGGGAGGTGGAAATGTGTCAGTGTCCCCTTAATGTTGTAGAGACCACACCTGGTAATTCAAGTATCAGGTGGTTTAGTTTCATACTTATAGAATAGCTAGTTAACCATATTTTCATTTTTCTTTTTTTTTTTTTTGTTACACAGTCCTAATCTTAGAAATCCTCACTAAGGGATCAGTTCTAAAACAAGCAGCAATGCAATGTATAATCAAGTCATAACTTTCCTTGGTCCTTATTCAAAATAGGTAATTACGAAATAAAATATTAACAGAACACTTTCACATTCCTATAGTTTCCTGTTATTCAGATCTCATTCTACATCTAGACAGCTCTGGCAACGAAGACACCATAGAAAGTATTACTTACAGTAAACTTTATTTTCATTGATATTTCATTTGACATAATTCCAAAGTAGGTCTGTGCTCTAGGATGAGCCAAAGAACAAAAATCCTAAAGCTCTTGAGAATTTTTTCATACTGTTCTGAGTAGGGCATGGGGTTTCAAGGACCCCAATGTTGATACCTAACATTTTACCCCTTGTGACTTTACCCACAGGTACATAAAGAAGAGATAACACTACGTACAAGAATCAAACTGTACAAGAATATATAAGAAGCTCTTGGGTTACATACCACGACCTCTTTAAGGTTGTAATGATAATGACTGATTTCTTTTGGAAAGTTCAATATTATTTTTGTTGTGTTTCATTAAGTAAAATGTCAGAGTATGTTAAAATGCTGCACTTGTTTCTCTTAATACACTAAAAATAGTGGAAGTTTTTAAATTCTTCATGAGTCCAAGTGGGACATGGCTACTACTGATGGGGTCTATTCAAAAAACTAACTCCAAGTTTGGCGACCATCAGCAAACTGTTCAAAAGAAACACATAAACAAAAAACATCAGGTAAAGGACAGAACAGGCACTTGACTATTTTTTCAAGAACTAAAACTGCAGGTCTTTCAAAACTACATGGTGAGGAGATGCCAAGGCAGAGCAGGCACAGGTGAACCTCCATTCCTGGAACTACCAGAGGAGTAACATGCCAAGGGGCAGTCTTGTACCCCACTTGCCTTAAAATAGTACATGTGAATCAGGAGCTCCTCATCTAACAGCCAATAATTCAAAGAGATGAGCAAACTGAAGCCTGGGAAGACCAAGGTCTCTCCAGGGTCACAGAGCTGGATCATGGTACACTTCCAGTCTCCCAGTTCACTGCTCTTGACCTTGGTCTACACGGACTATAAAGCATTATGCTTGACAGCATCATAACTATTATCAAGGTCAGGTAAGGGATCTTCTTCCAGATATTTAAAAATTCTGTTCTCAGAGTATCTGTATTATACTTAAGGAATATATATTTTTTTAAAATAATCTGGTTTGAGACAATAGGATTTAATCAAAATTCCATTGGAGGAAAATTCTTAATAATAACGGATGCCCACACGATTCAGAAATATGGAACTCATGCTGAAAGTCCCAGAAAGAGCTGCGGTCATGGCTTTGCATGAAGCTCCTCCCACTGTAGGCAGGAGCCAGGACAGACCAAAACACATTATGTGAGGGCAAATTCATGAACGCACTCACTTCATTCTGGCATTAAATCAACTACTGTTTCTGCAGTCTTCCCTATTTGTGTGTAAATTACATCACTTCAATTGATATCCAGCATCAGGCACAGCAGTAGTTAAGTCTTTGAATGCACAGAATCTTGGGGGGCATGAAACTAAATTCCATACTGGTAAAGAACAGCAAGAGAAAAGAAAATACCTGGCACCGGCAATTAAGCCCGCAGGCATAAATTTTCCAGAGTGGTAGAATCTCATTCCCATAATGCCAGCTAAGGTTCCAGATGTAGCTGATGGGAAAGAGAAAAGAATCAAAGATCATTACATCTTATATGCGGGAGAACGGACGTCCCACCCATCTTTCAAGGGCCAGACCCCATCTCATACTATCATCTCCTTCCCCGTGGCCACCCACGCTCTATGGGGCTAAGAACAAATACTGGAATGTAAGGCCCTCACAGGCTGAGCCAAACGGCCTTCTTGGCCTTACCTCTTACCACTCTTCAGCCACAGTTTTCTCCAAATTTGCCACAGATCTTTTTTTCCTATCCTTGCTGATGTATTTATACTGCATGCTCTTCTTTTCAACATCTGTTAAAATACCTATTATATGCCATACACTGCACTAGGGGCTGGAGGACAAAACTATCATCAAAAAAGGTATTTTTTTTAAAGATTTTATTTATTTATTTGACAGAGATCACAAGTAGGCAGAGAGAGAGAGGAGGAAGCAGGCTTCCTGCAGAGGAGAGAGCCTGATGCGGGGCTTGATCCCAGGACCCTGGGATCATGACCTGAGCCGAAGGCAGAGGCTTTAACCCACTGAGCCACCCAGGCGCCCCCATCAAAAAAGGTATTTAAACAGGGGTGTATGGGTGGCTCAGGTCATGATCCTGGAGTTCTGGGATGGAGCCCCGCATTGGGTTCCCTGCTCAGTGGGAGTCTGCTTCTCCCTCTGTCTCTCACCCTGCTCATGCTCTATCAAATAAATAAATAAAATCTTAAAAAAAAAAAAGGTCTCTAAACAGTGGGTCCAGCCTATACGGAAAGATCAGGAAAGGACTTGCCGAGGAAGTAAAGATCAAGCGAAGATCTAAAAAGTAGGAGTCAATGAACTAAAGGGGGAAGAAAGCACATTCCATGCAGAGGGAATAATACACCCAGGACCTTGTGGTGAGAGGGAACTGAAGCTAAAATATGGCTAGCGAGGAAGAGGGGCCAGACCACAGAGCCTTGACTGTGAAGACTGTGGTCTTCATCCTCAGAGAAATGAGAAGTCATTTAAAGATATCAAGCAGAGGGATACATGAGCAGAAGAGAACTGTAAAAACAAAATTCTGGCTGTTCCATGGGGAACTGCAGCGAAATCAGGGCATGTAGGGATACCAATTAAGACACTTCCTCAGGAATGCAGGCAAAATACAGGGATTCCTGGGATGGGGACAGTGGCCATGGAGACAGAGGAGACAATTCAGGATACGTGCTGGAGGTGGTGTCAACAGGACTTCCTGGTGAATGAGACAGAAAGATGGAGGGCAGGAGAGCAAGACCCAAAAGGATGGAGAACACCAGAAGACCAAGATTATGTGCGGACAAGAGGTCAGGTTTGGGTAGATGCCCTGAGACAACTAACAAAATATTTCAAGCACGTAACTGTATACCTAAGAGTAAAGCTTAGAGGAGAAACCCATTTGTGAATCAATGACCTGTTTCAATAGTAATTTAAGGCCTGAGCTCCAATGAGCCAAGCAAGATGGTATAAAGAATATAAAAAGAGCCAGGTCTTGGGGCACCTGGGTGGCTCAGTCAGTTAAGCAGTCAACTCTTGATACTGACTCAGGTCATGATCTCAGGGTCCTGAGACTGAGCACCACATCAGGCTCTGTGTTCAATGGGGAGTCCACTTGGGATTCTCTCCCTCTCCTTCTGCCCCTCCCCCTGCTCACTTGAGCTTTCTAATAAATAAACAGGTCTTAAGGAAAAAAAAAAAAAAAGAGCCAGGTCTTAAGAACTTCAACATTTAATAGCCAAAAAGGAAGATGGGTTAACAAAAGAGAACAAGTAAATAAAAAGGAAAACAGGAGAGTGGAAAATGTATTGGTCTATTATGCTAAGAAAGCTAACAGGCCACTAGAATGAGGATTAAAAAACGTACACTGCAAGGCCTCGTGCGTGGTTCAGTCAGTTAAGCATCCAACTTTGATTTCAACTCAAGTCCTGATCTCAGGGTCCTGGGATTGAGCCCCACGAGGGGCTCCTCCGTGTTCAGCGGGAAGTCTGCCCAAGATTGTCTCCCTGTGCCCCTCCCCTGTCTTGTGCATGCACGCACCCACTCTCTCTCTCTCAAATAGACATCTTAAAAAAAAAAAAAACACTGGATTCTGGAAAAATTCAGGTCACTGGCACAATCAGGGAAAACTATTTCCATGGACAAAGGAGACAAAAACATGAAACTGAGTGGGTCGAGAATGTGAAAGGGGAAGAAGGGCATCAACTGGAGAAGGAAGTGGGGTCACAAAAGGTCCTTTTTTCTTCACTGGGTGAGAGAGGACACACATGAACATAGGCAGGAGGGAGCCATCTGCATGGTGGAATCAAGTAAAAGATGGCATCTGTGGCAGAATAACACTCCAGAAGGTCAGGGAGAAGAGACCCAAAGGCTGGGTGGAGAGACTGGCCTTAGAGAGAAGAGAAACCGCACAGCGGAAGGTATGGTTACTGACAGCACGCTGGAGCCCCCAGGTGAAGACTGCTGCTCTTCTTTAGGTAGGCAGTGCTAAGAGTGGAGGAGTGGAAGCAGACAGAAATGGGAAAAAAGTGAGCCACATGGGTGGCCCAGTTGTTTAAGTGTCTGCCTTCGGCTTAGGTCATGATCCCAGGGTCCTAGGATCGAGTCCTACATTGGGCTCCTTTATCAGCAGGGAGCCTGCTTCTCCCTCTGCCTGCTCTGCCTGCCATTCCCCCTGCTTGTGCGCTTTCTCGCTCTCACATACATACATAGATAGATAGATAGATAGATAGATAGATAAATTCTTTGGGCGCCTGGGTGGCTCAGTTGGTTAAGCGACTGCCTTTGGCTCAGGTCACGATCCTGGACTCCCAGGATCGAGTCCCACATCAGGTTCCCTGCTCAACAGGGCGTCTGCTTCTCCCGCTGACCTCCCTCCACTCATTCTCTCTCAAATAAATAAAATCTTAAAAAAAAAAAAAAAGAAAGAAAGAAATGGGAAAAAAGAAGTCTGAAAGTCTTTCAGGAACTTGAGTGAGGGAGCTGTGAGGCAGACGGAGAGCTGGGTACCTCCTCCTCTTGCAGCACACCCCACATCGGCCATTGCTGACCTCTACTGCCCAGCCCATGGCAACTCGTGCAAACCACTCCGTTAACATGCTTGCTCTCCCCACTATACTTTTAAAGGCCAGAACTATAAATTTCCCAACTCTGTGGGTTTGTGGAGACAGTGAGATGCCCACAGTCCTAACACAGAGCCTGATACACGGGTGAAGCTCAATAAAAATGCCCCCAAAGCCACCCTGGTAAGTAGTAATCTTCCGTTCCCAGCATTCCTCACTCTCTGTGCAGCTCACAGGGCACTCTGGCAGCCCCGCAGACGGTTTTGTGTCAGTCAAGGTAAAGGCTCCTTGAAGGCAAGGCCTCTGCCATACGTTTAGCTCAGTGCTAAAGGGCTAATATTTTCAAATGTGAAAAATTAATATTGATGCAAACCTAAGCCTGACATGTGATCCTCTGCGAATGCTCAAGCACAGTCTTCAGTGGGTCATCATAATGATTAAGAAACATATACTTGCCTTGCATAGCTTTATTATTAATTTCATTGGTTAAACCAAAATTCATGAGGCATGAAAACCTTTCCGTATTCTGTACTTAGAAAACAAACAGAAACCAGCACAACTCCTCCCACCTCCAATTTTAAAACTTCCCTAGAACTTGGCAGAAGTAGTAAAACTGTCTTCATGTGAAGAACCTGCCAAATTCCACCAAACCAGAGCCTCTTGGTAGAGGACTTTGGATACATAATTGTACAAGGGAGACAGTGACACTGACATACCTAGGAACACCCAAATGTTCCTCGGATCCTGAGACAGCTGATAAGCACCCAGGCCTGCTAAGCTACCAAAAAGCAGCCCAGCAGCCAGTGATGGGACACTACCTGTAAGAAAGCAAACAGAGTCCTGCATTATAATGTCAGCCACTCATTTCATTAACAGAATTCACAAGATTTCCTTTACCTTTTCCCACCAAAAAATTTTTTTTTCTCAACACAGTTCATAACCAAGGAGCTCTCAGGCAGGAAAACGTTTGGGGAGTTTGCTATTTTACAGAAAAGGCAGGGTAACAGCACACTAATCCTATTTTTAATTAGACAGATACTTCTATCTGGGGTGAAAAGAAGGGCTCCTAACCAGGCCTGACTAACCTGTCAAGGGCTGGAACGGTCTGTAGTTAGAACTCAGGCAAATCCCCCAAAGGAGAGGGAAATAAGGGCAGTGAGTTAAAAAAAAACAAAAAACAAAAAACAAAATGAACAAATAAAAAACAAAACAAAACTGGAGAGTAAGAATTCTGGGGTGTGTGTGTTGGGGTGGAGATGCAGGCTAGAACTGAGGTAGAAACAGCACATTTACTGATAGACCTATGTCTAAAGAGGAGACTTCAAAAAAAATGAGCAGGGAAAGAAAAGAGGTTTCTTCCTACTTAGCACAGAGATGACACTCTGGGTTCAAGGCTGCTGTGTGGTAGTCAATGATAATAACAACCTACCACCACCCCTGCCCAGCAGCTTTAGATAAAGAACCCACGGACAAGTGAGTATACAAGAAGCCTGACTTAGGTCAACCAGATAATGGAAATGGAGTGCAAGAGCCACTCTACTGAGAAGAAGCCCGCCCTCAAGCTAGTGGGCTTAAAGCAAACTTGACTCAAACGAGATCCCACTTCAGGGACTCCTTCTTTACCAGCAACAATGTGAAAATCTTAGGAGGTTTAAGTGGCTCCAAACCATACCTGCTTTTGCATAGCCAATGATGCCACCAGAAGCAACCAGGGCTGCATAGCCAAAGCCAATCCAATGTAAAGGCACTCTGAAAATGAAAGCGTAAGAAATCAGTGCCAATCGTGGCTTAAAAAATAATAAAAAATTACAGGACGGGATTAAAACATCATTCCAGAACAGTGACAGGACTGTACAAATGAACATAAATCCCAGAGGTCAGATGACTTGCTGTAGTCGATGACAGAGGTGGAATTCAAACCCAGGTCCCTGGCCTACATGTCCACCCTCCCACATACCCTGTGCTCGCCAGCAGCCTATTCTTACGGTCCTTTCCAGATAAGGAAGCTAGCTCTGGTTTTGAGAAGTTGCTGGCTATTCCTCTCCCATCCAGTGTACTTACAGTGGGCCAGAGTCCTTCTGCATTGTTCTCTTTCACTCTGACCAGACAGAGTACACCAGGCCAGCACCTGCGGAGGCGGGGACTAGATCAGAGATGGTTAACTTCGGGGCTCTCTAGCAGTCAGAAGGAAATGGACCCAAGTTCCAGCTCCACCCCTCAGGAGCTAAGAAGTAGCAGTCAAGCTACCAAGCTCTCTTAGCCTCAGCTTCCCTCACTGTACAGAAGGGTAAGAATGGTAGAAATTTCCCAGGGCTCCTGTGAGCATTAAACAGGGTAATAGGAAAAGTGCTCAGCACGTAGTAAAATGCCGAGCAGATACCAACCGTTCTGGTAATAACCTCCATTCTAATAACACACGCCTACAGGAAATGGAACGCAATTCACTGACCAGCTGTGTACAGATGAGTTTTTCTTCTCCTCAGCTAACCAGCTTATTACTAAATCAGAAGCGAAGTATCCCCTGTGTCCTTAATCGAGCTATTTTAATTGCCCCTTTCAGCCCTTGCCCAAAGAATTCAATTATTGCAACACTCAACATCTGCAAAACTTTTAGATGGCTATTTACTCTTGCATCCAAATCACAGCTCGTTCGACTGAGCTCGGCGAGGGGGTAAAAGACTGGAAAGCCCAAGTCCTAGTTAACGTGGGACACTTCGTTCTTGGCGAAGCAGGGTGTAACTCCTTTAAAGAAATGCATTTGGTATCCAATGAGTTTTAAAGCTTGGAAGCAATTCATACCTGTTTTGTTTTAAATTTTTAATTGTGCGGCAGGGGAATGCCAGTGATTAATTCCAAGTAGCGCCGAGTTACTGAGACTCTCAAGGAGCTGGGGCAGTAAAATCCACAGGAAGCTAGTCACCACCACGCTACATCGGTAAGCATTTGTCTCAAGAGCACAGGGATTCTGCAAGGCTCACAGTTTTTAAGGAAAGCACAAAATGCGCGACTAGAAAGGCAACTATGACGCAGCCTAACGCTCCTGCCTGGGTCTGAGGGACGAAGAGTGGGCGGGAGCAAAGCCTCTCCTGTAATCCCCCAAAGTCAAAAAGGTATAGAATAAAAACAATTCCCAAGTACCGAACCGCTTTGCCGTAGGTCCACACCGGCCTTCTGGGGCGCACAAGCTGCGAGGCGGACAGTACTGGTCCCCCCCGGAAGCGACGCCGCGCGCTCTGCGTCCCTGGGGCAGGGCGGAGCGTGGGGCGGGGCGAAGCCCAGAGCCAGGGTAGAGGAGGGGTGGAGTCGCGCCGCGCGCAGGCGTCCCGGGAACCGGGGACGCATGGGGCGGGGCTTGAGGGGAGGAGTCGAGGCGTGAGCACTGCGTCCGGGAAGCGGGGCGGGACCTGAGGCGGGGAGTTGTGCTACGCCCCCTGGGTCCCAGTGCCGCAGCTCCCACAGGGCAGCTGACCTTTGAAGCTCGGCTCTCTAAAAGCGTGCCTGAAACCCAGAATTTGAGTCGGATCTTGCAAGAGGCATCGCGAGTTGGGCCCGGCCTGAGGTGCGGGGCGACGGATACGAGAGAAGGGCACCTGAGGATGAACTCTGAAAGACCCTTTTAGTGGAGGGACTTGTGGTTTACCTGGTGTAAACCGGAGGCGTGCTCTAGCCAGATCGCGTTTTTTGCCTACAGTGTAAGTACTTTCTTCCTGCAAGATGGTGACCGCAAACCAGGGTGTTTACTTGAGCAGCATCTTAGAGGAGGAGAGAGGGTGAGTTAAATATAATTTCCCACTACCTCTGTATGCCCTAGTGTCCACAAAACGTAATCTCCATTCCGCTACAGATCGGCTTCTCTTAACTCGCGTTTCCTGCAGGACCACTAACTCGATTGCTGTACAGCAAAATTTGGGTGTTTATCCTTGATAAGTCTCTCTTTATCCTTAATCTTTATCCTTAATCTTCTACAAGAATTAATGTAGATAAATCTTACAAATACAATCTTGAGTGAAAAAAGGAAACTGCAGCTCATGCATACTCCCAAACACTTTCGTTACAGCAGTTCCTGCATTTGAGATACCAGAACTGAAGCCTGTGTTTATCATAACTAATTCTAACCAGGGAAATCAGATTAGGACTAAGAAGACTTTGAGTAATTCCAGTATGCCAGACCCTCACTGAGTTACTGGTACTTAACAATGGGACTTAACTTAAAACTAGCTCAGAATGGATTTGGGGATGCCTTCCTCCCTATTCAGGTGTAAACTTAAACCTTAGTTTTAACCGCAGTGATCTTACTCCTGTCCTTTAGACTTAAAGAAATTGAACCACAGAGAAAATTAAGGAAGTTACCTACAATCCTCATCCTGGCTGGAGCTGCTATTTTGAAGTAAGGTCTTTTGAAATCTACACCCTTAACTTATGTTGCCTCTAGGTCATTCCTCAACCAAAACCTAGTGGCCCCCTTTCTCATGTAATGGCCTGTGAAGTCCTACACATCTACCTCCCTGCCCTCGGCTCACTTTCATCCCGACTTTGCTCATGCTTCAGCCTCCCTGTCCCCACCTCTGAGCATTTGCACCTGTTGCTTCAGCTGCCCAGCACTTCCCAGATAATCTCCCAGGTCATCACCTGGTCTCCTTTATGTCTTTATTCAGCTGTCACTTCCTCAGTGAGGCCTTCCTGGATCATCTGGTTTAAAATGAGTGGCTCATTTGGTGAAGCGTCTACTTTGGCTCAGGTTGTGATCTCAGGGTGCTGGGATCAAGACCTGCATCCAGCTCCCTGCTCAGTGGGGAGCCTGCTTGTCCCTATTCCTCTGCCTCCTGCTTGTGCTCTCTTGCAAATAAATAAATCTTCAAAAATAAACTAAAATAAAATTGCAACGCATATGCAATTCTCAGCGTATTTTCCTCCACGGCACTTACCTCCATATTTAGTGCTGTATAACTTACGAATTATAAAATCATCTCCCCACCCTAGTATGTAAGTTCCTAGAGAATGAGGGTGTTTATGCAGCACTTAGAATAGTGCTTGGCACACACAGTGGATGCTCAGTAAGCATGTGTTGAATGAATGAGCAGATGTGGAATAAAAGGAGAGGCTGGTGTGCAGAAAGCAGAATGAAGACAATATGCAGAGAGAGAAAGAGACAAGAGGGAGAGATTGCCCTGATCACACCCTGTCCCTTTCTGAGCTCTGGTTCTCTTCCTACCCTAGCTTCTGTCAGAGGCACCTGTGTCTGTTATAAATCCATCCCCATGCCCTCTGTTGAAGTTTGGAATAAACAAAGTTGCTCTTTGTTTCTTGCAGTTAAATATCTCTTAGCTGAGATAGCACCCCGTTTCTTCTGCCAGAAATACCTTTTTATCCTTGTCTAAAAACTCAATCTCATTTTTAAAAATTTATTTATTTGACAGACAGAGATCACAGGTAGGCAGGCAGGCAGAGAGGAGGAAGTAGGCTCCCTGCTGAGCAGAGACTGATGCGGGGCTCAATCCCAGAACCCTGAGACCATGACCTGAGCTGAAGGCAGAGGCTTTAATCCACTGAGCCACCCAGGAGCCCCCTCAATCTCATTTTTTATTAAAAAGTCATCAGTCAAGCTGCCCCTGGCTATCCCAGGCCATTACGTGTGTTCTGTGAAAGGGGGGTGTATGCAAAAGGACCACCAAAGGTCAAAGAAGTCACAAGACCCGAGAGAAAGGATGACAAGTCTAGCTTGGCAAGTAATGGCTTATTAGGGGGACAGATGTTTCTTTGGCTGCCACGGTACAAGTAGACTTGCACGTGTCTCCTGTCTCCAGGGCAGATCAAGGATGCTATGCCCTAAGGGTATACTTAAGGATGTGGTTAAACAAAAGGAAAGAATGGGGGGACCTGTGCTCAAGAAAGTTTCAGGTCACAAAACAGTCATCCTGGCGGATTTGTCCAAGATAGACATGAAACATGAAACATTTACCAAAACTTTTGTCCTTCGGGTGGGGATCACTTTTCCTTCCTAAGGTAGTGCCTGGCACATGGTGAACACAATACAGGCTACCGAATAAACAAAGGAGGGAGGAGGTCTAGGTCTGGCACATTCTAAATTGGGAAAAAGTGAATTTGTGATGAGATTCTGCTCACACACAAGTATCAAAGTAGACAATTCAACATTTGGATGGTGAAGACTATATGCAGACTATACATTTCTACATGGAAAAAAGAAACAGAATGAAAATGAATTTCCCCAAATAAATTATAGTTTGTTGTGTTTTTTTTTTTTTTAAGATTATTTATTTATTTATTTGATAGACAGAGATTACAAGTAGTCAGAGAGGCAGGCAGGGAGAGAGGAGGAAGCAGGCTCCCTGCTGATGCGGGGCTCGATCCCAGGACCCTGAGACCATGACCTGAGCCAAAGGCAGAGGCTTTAACCCACTGAGCCACCAGGCGCCCCAAGAAATTATAGTTGTATATGACCTGTCGTCAATGTAATGGCTTCCAAGGATACTACCAGGTAAGTTCTGCCAGAGGTCACAGACTAACCTAAAATGCTTGAATCACATGGTTTATTAAATCAATTTTAAAAACGTGAGGAGAGAGGTGGTTCAAGATGGCGCCATAGGAAGACCCTGCATTCACTTTACCCCATGGACATACTCAATCTACACCTACATGCACAGAATTACTTCTGAAGAACTAATGTTGATTGAATAGCTTCTGCACAATGAATAGAGGGACCACACAGAGAAGGGCAGAAGAGACAGAGACATGGTAACAATGAGACCGCACCACCAAAGCAACAACCTGCAGCAGGGAGTAGTATCACTGAGGAACCCACATGTGGATTTCCTCATCCCTGGAGCATGGCAAAAACCCCGAAGTTCGGGCGCCTGGGAGGCTCAGTGGGTTAAAGCCTCTGCCTTCCGCTCAGGTCATGATCCCAGGGTCCCAGGATTGAGCCCCACATCAGACTCCCCACTGTGTGGGGAGCCTGCTTCTCCCACTCCCTCTGCCCTTCTTCCCTCCAAACACTTATATTCGCACTCTCTTCCACACACTTTCTCAAATGAAATCTTAAAAAAAAAAAAAAAAGAACCAACAGTTTAAAGGCAACTAAACTATTAAGTAAAGGAAATCCATTTATTAACCCTAGAATGTCTACCAAATGGTGGGAGAACTACTGGAATTCTCTGTGGTAGGAGATGCCAATGAGAGCCTTGGTTTACATTCCCCCTTCACCTGGATAGCATGGCAGGGAGCAGGGTCCCGGTGCTCTAGCCCACCTGCTTGGGTTGCTCCAGTGAGCCCTGGGCTCCTAACACACCAACTCCAGCTGTCCACCAAGGTGGCCCTAGCACAGGGTGTTCTGGGACCCAACAGGCCTGCACCTGACTTCAGCATTTCACCAGGAATGCCCCAATACCTCATGCACTGGGACACTCCCAACCAGCACCCATTCCACCTCAGCCATCCCACATCTGATAAAGGATTGCTATCAAAAATACAAAGAACTCTTAAAACTCAATTAGTAAGAAAACAATTTTATTAAAAAAAAAAAAAAAAAGCCAGCTATTCGGACACCTTACCAAAGACATACAGATGGTACATAAGCATATGGAAAGATGCTCCACATATGTCCTCAGGGAAATGCAAAAGAAAATGAGATACCACTACACACAAAACTGGCCAAAATCCAGAACACTGACAACACTTGATGCTGGGTGAGGATGTGGAGCAACAGGTATCCTCAGACATTGGTGGTAGGAATGAAACACGGCACAGCCACTTGGGAAGACAGTGTGGTAGCTTCTTACCAAAGTACACATACTCTTACCATACAGCCCATCAATCATACTACTTAGTATTTACCCAAAGGAGTTGAAAACCTGTCCATCCAAAACCTTAGGCATGGATGTTTACCGCAACTGCCAAAATATGGAGGCCACCAAGATGTCCCCCAGTAGGTGAAGGGTAAACGGTGGTACACACAGACAATGGAATACTACTGAGCACTAAGAAGAAATGACTCGTCAAGCCATGAAGACATAGAAGAAAATTCAGGTTACCAAGTGAAAGAAGCCAATCTGAAAAGGCTACAATACTCTGATTAACTACAGGACATTCTGGAAAAGACGAAACTATGGAGGCAATGAAAAGATCAGTGATTATGAGAAGTCGGGTGGGGGAGAGATGAACAGGCAGAACACAAGAGGTGTTTCAGGGCAGAGGAAGTAGTCTGTGGATCATATTAGTATGTCATTATACATTTCTCCCTACAGTGTACATAGCAAGAGTGGTTCCTAACGTAAATTATGAACTTTGGGTGCTTATGATACATCAATATACGTTCATCCTTGGTAAAAAGTGTACCATTCTTAGGAATGATGTTGATCATGGTGGGGGGCTGGGCGTGTGTAGAGGCAAGGGGCATACAGGACATCTCTGTGCATTCCTCTCAATTTTGTTATAAACCTCAAACTGTTCTAAAAAATTATTAAACAAAAACGTAACTAAACCCCCAAAACCATATTCATCTTTGCTGGTAGGCCTGAAGTTAACGAAGAGGTGGACTGACATGTTGGAACACAGAATTTGGCTCATTGCCTAGATTTTCTTCCTGTGAAGGAAGTGGCAATTCAGTGTCCAAATGTCAGAGGTCTCATTTTGCCTGAGCAGGAGGGATTCCCTGCTGACCTCAGGTATTTGGCAGCCGGTCAGCTAGTTCAAATCTATGAATCTTCTATTAATGTGTCTTTTCAAACCACCCAAGAATCCACTGGAGGATATGGTAAGAGATGACAAGATTATAATCAACAGGCTGAATTTAGGATTACTTTTGCTGATTAAGTGAATTTGGGTTTTTTTGCCTGAAACAGATGAAAAAAACCCTGAAAATGTCATTTTCTGACCCTTCACTTCTCTTATCATCCACAGTTTGGAAGCCAAGTAATTTAATGAGGTTTGGTAATCTCCCTCCTAACTTTGTTATGCGCACAGCTCTAAGTTTAAACACATGCTTTATACATCCATGCTTCATGTGTCTGTGACTTTTAAGTTTGTCTGAAATTGCCTCCTGGAATGAAAATCTTTTTATACGGTTGTTACCAAAATGAACAAAATCTGCATTGAAATTATTAGAGCCATTTGAACAAGCCAAAGTAAGGCAGTTTTATCGTATTTCCCCCATTTAGGAGGATAACTTCAACTCTTACCCATCTCTGATAAAGAATGTGTTCAAAACTGTGTATATTTTAGGGGCGCCTGGGTGGCTCAGTCCATTAAGCGTCTGCCTTTGGCTTTGGGTCGTGATCTCAGGGTCTTGGGATCAAGCCTCGCATCGGGCTCCCTGCTCATCGGGAAGCCTGCTCCTCCCTCTCCCTCTCCAGCTCCCCCAACTCGTGCTTGCTTGCACTCTCTCTCAGGTGAGTAAGTAAAATCTTAAAAAAAAAAAAAAAAAAAAGAAAGAAAAAGAAAAATCCTGTGTATATTTTAAATTACATTATTTTGAAAAGAACTTTATTTGCTTCATACAACAGTAAAAATTAATGTATTACACATTAACATAGTATATATCACCATGATATATAATTAATAAAATGTTGCCTACCAAAAATAGTTTTGCCACTGTTAAAAATAAACACATAAAAGTGTTTTTTTGTTTTGTTTTGTTTTTAAGCTGTACATTTTCTCCAAAAGAAGAAATTTCTAGCTTTTACTTGGGGGATAGGGGAGTACATCTGAAAAAAATGATTCCATCTAAGAAGTTTTTCTCATAGGAGAAATGTGGGATTCAGTGTGTCATTCGTATTTTCTTCTTTTTTCTCTTCTGTTTTTCTGACATTTCTACCATTTTCCTCTTCTTGGCTGACACCGGAGTATCTGCTTTCATTGGCTTATTACTGTCACCAGTTAAACCACATTTCTTTGAGTCAGGTATGGACTGCCTTTCTTCTTCCTGCACGACATCGCTGGCTTCCTTTTTGTTGATTTTGGACTGTTTTTTACTTACTAAAACACAAGAGACAGAACATTTAAAGACCACTTTTCCCCTCTTCAAATAAATAAGGTTGACAATAAAGTAAAGTTACCTGGATCTCCTCCATTTCAACAATTCAAGAGCTAGCAAATTTTCTAAAAATGTTGACTTTCACTTACCAGGAGAAGGCTCTGCAGCTGAAGGAAGGCTTTTTTGTGTGTCTGTCATTCTGTCTAGCCACACTCCAAGACATGTTAGCCTGGCATTAGTTTTTACTTCACAGAGTAAAGATGGGGGAACTTTCTAAAACAGAAGAAAAATTCACGATAATATAGGGGAATTTTCAAGAATTTCTTTTTCCTTTAACAAGTGAACTTTCATTTTCTTAAGATTTTATTTTTTTTAAGTAACCTCTACACCCAATGTGGGGCTTGAACTTACAACCCCAAGATCAAAAGTTGCATACTTTTCTGAGCCAGCCAGTCAGAATTTTAAGTTTTTTATTTAAAAGTTATAGTATTTTCTTGAGAATAAAACACGCTGCTTAGAAGAAATCTATTATCTTGATTCACATTTGTTTTGGCTGTGTCCTTCACAGAGCATGTTTCTGACTATTCAGAAACTGTAAATTCATTAAGGAAAAGGACCAAGTCTTGTTCATTTCTAGGTTTTAATGGAGAACCCTGCACAGACACGCAACAAACCACATTCACAGAATGTGTTTATAGGACAATCAAAAATAATAAACCAAGGGGATCTGTAAGAGTGGACTACTAAAGGGAATTTAATTTTCCAATTATCTAGTCAAAACTATTGTTAGTTCCATTATCAATCAGTAATTTTCAAATTTTTAGTAATGGCAGTATTTTTAACTAAAAAAATCTTACAGAGAATATCGATATACAAACAAAAGAGAAAAAAGTAGCACTTCTCTGCCTGTAAAAGCAGGAGTTCTGGTACCCCGCCAGCTCAGACTCACCAACACTAACTGCCCAGGTAGCTCTCAAAGCCCAACTTTAAAACTATGACTATCAAACATGCATGGAAGAGACTAAGTTTCTTTAAAGATTTCTGCCCTGAAAATTATTCTGCCTCCCTTAATTCAAAGCAACCCTGATAGTAAGACTTGCATTAAAGTGCATTTATACTGATTTATACTGTGTTAAGACACTGACCTTATCCTGCTTAAGCTTCCACATTTTGATGAAACCATCACTCGAGGCTGTAACAATAACATGATGCTCTGGAACTTCAAAACTGAACATGTCTTTTACCCTAGAATAGAAATATGAACACCATAAAGGCTCCTTTCTCCCAGATAGTTTGATATTGTCATAAAGCTTCTATGCACGTCTCTTGATTTTTCAGTGTTTCAAGTGCTTCCAAACTGCATAAGGAACAGGACTAAAATCTAACTATGTTTCACATTCCCATGAGTCAGTAAGTCCTTTTCAGGGTCCAAATTCCAAGATAAAATGGACTGTCAACCACTATCACTGCTGCTGTTCAACATAGTACTAGATGTCCTAGCCTCAGCAATCAGAAAACAAAAAGAAATAAAGGCATCCAAATTGGCAAAGAAATCAAATTCTCACTCTTCGCAGAGGACATGATACTCTATGTGGAAAACCCAAGACTCCACCCCAAATCTCCAGAACGCATACAGAAATTCAGCAAAGTGGCAGGATATAAAATCAATGCGCAGAAATCAGTTGCATTCCTATACACTAACAATGAGACAGAAAAAAGAAACTAGGGAGCCAATCCCATTTCCAATTGCACCCAAAGCCATAAGACAACTAGGGATGAACCTAACCAAAGAGGCAAAGGATCTGTCCTCAGAAAACTAATGGAAAGAAATAAAGGAAGACAAAGAAATAGAAAAATGTTCCATGCTCATGGACTGGTACAACAAAACGTTACTAAAACATCTATGCAACCTAGAGGCACCTCGGTGGCTCAGTCGGTTAAGTGTCTGCCTTCAGCTCAGGTCATGACCCAGGGTCCTGAGATCGAGCCCCACATTGGGCTCCTTGCTCTGCAGGGAGCCTGCTTCTCCCTCTCCCTCTGCCTACTGTTTCCCCTGCTTGTGAGCACTCTGTCAAAGTAAAATCTTCAACAACAACAAAACTCTATGCTACATAGAGCAATCTATACATTCAGTGCAATCCCTACCAAAATACCATCAGCATTTTTCACAGAGCTGGAATAATCCTAAAATGTGTATGGAACCAGAAAAGACTTCAACTAGCCAAAGGAATGTTGAAAAAGAAAACCAAAGCTGGTACCATCACAATTCTGGACTTAAAGCTCTATTACAAAGCTGTCATCATCAAGACTATATGGTACTCCCATAAAAATAGACATACAGATCAATGGAATACAACAGAAAACACCGAACTGGACCCTCAACTCTATGGTCAACTAATCTTTGACAAAGCAGGAAAGAATATCAATGGAAAAAAATTTCTTCAACAAATGGTGTTGGGAAAACTGAACAGTCACATGAAAAATAAAACTGGACCATTTCCTTAACACCATACACAAAAATAGACTCAAAATGGATGGAAGACCTAAATATGAGAAAGGAATCCATAAAATCCTAGAGGAGAACACAGACAGCAACCTCTTCGACCTTGACTGCAGCAACTTCTTACTAGATAGGTCTTCAAAGGCAAGGGAAACAAAGGCAAAAATGAACTATTGGGACTTCATCAAGATCAAAAGCTTTAGCACAGCAAAGGAAATAGTCAACAAAACCAAAAGACAACAGACAGAATGGAAAAGATATTTGTAAATGACAAATCACATAAAGGGCTAGTATCCAAATCTACTAGGAACATATCAAACTCAACACCAAGGAACAAATAATCCAATCAAGAAATGGGCAGAAGACCTGAACAGACATTTCTCCGAAGACTTCCAAACGGCCAACTGACGCATGAAGAAATGCTTCACATCACTTGTCACCAGGGAAATACAAATCAAAACCACAATGCAGTACCACCTCAAACCAGTCAGAATCGCTAAAATTAACAAGTCAGGAAATGACAGACGTGGGAATACAAGCTGGTGCAGCTACTCTGGAAAACATTATGGAGGTTCCTCAAAAAGCTGAAAACAGAGCTACCCTACAATCCAGCAATTGCACTACTGGGTATTTAACCCAAAGATACAAACGTAGTGATCTGAAGGGGCACGTGCACCCCAATGTTTATAGCAGCAATGTCCACAACAGCCAAACTATGGAAAAAGCCCAGATGTCCATCCACAGATGAATGGATAAAGAACACGTGGTATAGAGTACACAGCCATTACAAAAAAAAAAAAAAAAAAAAAAACAATGAAATCTCATCATTTGCAATGACATGGCTAGAACTAGATGATATTATGGTAAGCAAAATAAACCAATCAGAGAAAGACAATTATGATATGATCTCACTCATATGTGGAATTTAAGAAACAAAACAGGATTATAGGGGAAAAGAGGAAAAAATAAAACAAGATGAACCAGAGGAGAAGACAAACCATAAGAGACTCCTATGCATAGGAAACAAATGGGGTAACTAGGTAATGGACATTAAGGAGGACATGTGATGTAATGAGCGCTGGGTATTATATAAGACTGATGAATCACAGGCCTGTACCTCTGAAACCAATAACACATTGTATGTTAATTAATTGAATTTAAATTTTAAAAATGTTTAAAAAGGAGTCAACGGGATGATCATAACTATAATTATGTTATCATAAAGGAAATAAAGATATTTAAGTCCCTAACCTCAAGAGTCTCCAAGTTCAGGATGAAGAGACAAGTAGGACAAGAGAGATAAACATGGCTTCCTCTTACATAGCCATTTATTTCACCTCCAGTGCCACCAACCCTCATTCAAGCTACTGCCATTGTTTTTCTGGACCACCGGGCAGCCTAACTGGCTAAAATCATGAATCAAATCATGTTTAAAATCCCAGGTTTAAAATCCTACAAAACTAGGATCCTTTTAAAAATAACACAGGGCGGGGCGCCTGGGTGGCTCAGTCGTTAAGCCTCTGCCTTGTGCTCAGGTCATGATCCCAGGGTCCTGGGATCAAGCCCTGCATTGGGCTCCCTGCTCGGCAGGAAGCCTGCTTCTCCCTCTCCCACTCCCCCTGCTTGTGTTCCCTCTCTCACTGTGTCTCTGTCAAATAAATAAAATCTTTTAAAAAACAAACAAACAAAAAACACAGGAAGGAGGAAGGGGCATATATAAAAAGCAAGTCTGGCCATAAACGGACAACTGCTAAAGCTGGGTGGTGGGTCTACGGGGGGTCGCTTCCTTAAACTGGTCTGTCTGCCTTTCAATTTTTCCACAGTGAGAAATAAAACAAATTCTACAAAGGCCTTTGGTATAAAATCTAAACTCCTCACCCGTTTACAAGGCCTTGCAGCGTTTGGCTCATTCTGATCTAGTCACAAAGCTCTTTCATCTGTTGCTAAGATACACCCAGCTCTTTCCTCCCTGGGGCGCACTAAGCCTTTGGTTCTCTCCTCCCTTGGGAAACAGCTCTCTTCATCTGTGAAGTCCTACCCTCTCCCTTCCCCTTGATCATACAAATTACTGCTATTATTCTTAAGGCACACCTTTCTGTTTCCTTCCTGTTATAATTATCTGCTTACTTGTTTATCATCTGCTGCTCCACTACAAGAAACACAAATACAAGCCCTTCTCTTTTTTGTTCATCATTTAAAAACTTAGTTCAGCTCTAAACGGATGCTCAAGAATACCTGTTAAATGAGTGGACGGAGGGTTACCTTAAGTGTTCTAGTCTTAACAGTACATTTGAAATGGCCTTGAACGAACACTTCCCAATGCAGGGAAAAACCAGGGCCTGTACACTGGCTGTAGTATTCAGAGTATTCAAAAAGAGTTATTTAGAAAATAAAAACTAGAACTTTTTTAAGACACAGAAGAACACACAAATGAAACATATTACAGTATAACTGCACGTTATCACCTTTTCTAAAACAGTAGAAAAAGCAGAGGCAGACAGAACTGGGTTTGGGTCCCAGGTCCCTCACCCAACAGTGGGGCAATCTTGGCCAAGCCACTTAGCTGTTTACTCTGAGAATCAGTGTCTCCCCCTAGAAATACAGTGAGCAGTAACAGGTTAAGAAAGACAAGCACACAGCAGAGAGTCTGCTTCCTCCTATCTCTCTCTGCCTGCTTCTCTGCCTACTTGTGATCTCTGTCAAATAAATAAATAAAATCTTAAAAAAAAAAAAAAAGACCAGCACAAAACAGAAGTCAGTACTGTCATATATTTCTCCTGTGGGAAAAACGACTAGTGTACAAAGGGGGAAGAAGTGGACAAGGGGAATAGAATAAAAGGACAAGAGAGGTCCTGGCAAAGCTCGACTGCTTGATTTCTTTGTTCCTCTTCAGATTTGGTTGATTTCAGGCCCCAAGTTTAATAATATTAGTGGGAAAAGATCTTGTGCGATCACTAGTCCTGGTGCCAACTTCCCCACTTTTGCATTACTTAATGCCAAGAAGACATTTCCACCATCCTCTCACACACCAGAAATGTATATATATAGAAAGTCTATCTCCATATTTGTTCATGAGAAAACATGTACCCTGCTTTATGAAACCACTACATATGTAACATTTATTGAAGACTCTACACATATATACACACAGAAACTGGCAAAAAAATACCTGTTTTCGTGAGCTTTAAACTCACAGAGGCACATTAGTGAATCACAGTCAAAAAACCTTATGACTTCTTCATCTCCAGCCACTGCAAGGACAGACTCCTAGCAGAGAAAAAGAATATCCAGAATGTCATCCCCAATTCCAAGCATCACCACAGACACTAAGATTCCACCACTGATTTCTGATCACTTACTGAAAGAAACGTAACAGAAGATATTCTCTTTTCATTTGTGATGGTGCCACTAACAGACGCAGTGTCAAGCTGATAGACATCTATTTTATTTAGTATGACGACTATGTATTTCTCTCCTCTTGGGGACCATTCCACTATGTGAGCATCTGTAAGTTAAAAACACAAAGCTTTTTGATTTCATAAACAAAAAATGAAATGATCGGAGTAGTAATAAAAAGAGCAAATAGTTGCACTGTGCATTTTCCCATCCAATATCCAATTTAACCTTCACAATGAACTTCTGTATATATTTTGCAAGTTAAGTTTTAGAAAATGAACTGGAGTCAAAAGAATCATTGTCATAGAACTAGTAGGTGACAGTCATGACAAGAATTCCATCTACAATGGGAAAGGAATGGGGGGTGGGCGCGCCTGGGTGGCTTAGTTGGTTAAGCATCTGCCTTTAGCCCAGGTCATGATCTGGGGGGTCCTGGGATCGAGTCCCATATTGGGCTCCCTGATCAGTGGGGAGCCTGCTTCCCCCGCTCCCTCTGCCTGCCACTCCTCCTGCTTGTGCTCTCTCGAATAAATACATACTCTTAAAATGGGAAAAGAAAATAACCTAAAGCATTGCCCTAGGAGATAACCACCATCATGAAGGGATATAAAGGTATATATGTAAAGTATATATTATCATATTCTATGAAGTTATAAAAAACATTCCAAATTAAAGTACTCACTTTGTTTTATATTTTTTATGAATGCTGATCTGCCTTCCACAAGATTCCACGTTCTGCAAAAAAGGAAGCTCACTTATGGCATGATCACTTTTACTAGGTGTAAAGGAAACATAATGAAGACCTACTCAAACGACAATGTACTACATAGCTAGTTAGAATGATCGTGTTTCTTACTGCAACACTGAAATATATACTATCAAGCAAGATTAACTCATCCATTCCTAGACCCCTGTCATATATTTAAAATGTTTAATATATTTTCCCAAATATTTCACCTAAAACATTTGTTTTTAGGACCCCCATCCTCTTCATTTCACAGCTTGCAATGACTGGAATGTACAGTGTACATGTGAACACGGAGATTGTCATTTTTTCTCTACCATTGTGAAAAGGTTCACTAGCTTTGCACCTTTTCTTGTACTGCATTACCTTTCAATAGCTGAGAGCCATGAGATGAGACAAAAAAATGAATCTAATTATTGGACTAAAATATACCCTGATGGTAGCTTCCTGTTGCCCCTGGACAACAAAGACCACAACTTAGAAAAGATGCTCTCGGCATTAATGACTTACCTTAACGTCTTATCAGTACCCACAGACAGGGCCAACTTGCCAGATGGGTGAATAGAAAGGAAGGTCACATGTCCTCTAAAAGGAAACCAACAGTTAGTCCCCAACATGACTGGCTCCTAGAGACCACCAATGGGAAAGGGCCAGACTCACTTGTGAGCTTTAATGGACTTTAGGCACTCCCACTTCTTTGCATCCCACACACAAATGAGTCCATCTTCTCCCCCACTGATTAAGTGCCTGTTGCCAAAGAATTTCAGGCAAGTTATTGTGCCTGTGGAAAAACCAAGAAAGGCAAACTTAATAGTCATTTTGAATGCAAACTCCATTTCCGGTTTGAAAATAAGTAAACATCTAATGTCTTAGTATTACTGAAATATACCTTAAAGTCTTAGGTGAAGAGATCCATTTTTTTTTTTTTTTAATATATAAGAACATAAAGTTTCAAGGCTATGCAAATATATTCAGCAGAATTTCTCTAGTTGTAGACATAGCAAATCAGTTCACTTTCTGGCTCTGTATCTCCACAATCATAAATTTAGGAGATGGCTGGTGAGGACTATTTGATCAGAAGTAAAAAAATAACAACTAGTAAACCAGCTAATCTGGGGGAAAAACCAAGATGTACAACCATATGACTTATACTTTTGAAACAGTGAGTTAGTGACCTAATCATCCACAGTCCAATTACTATCCCTCCAGACCTGCTTTTGATTTGTACATAGTTCTCATTCACTGTCATAAGAATTTATTAGAGGGGTGCTGGCTGGCTCAGTTGGTAGAGCATATGACTCTTGATCTCGGGGTTCTGAGTTTGAGCCCCACGTTGGGTGTAGAGATTAGTTAAAAATTTTTTTAAATTTTAATTAAAAAAAATTTTTAATCTTTAAAAAAGAATTTACTAGAACCATTTTATAAGTTGTTCCACTATTCAACTATGCCCTCTGTAATCTCCCTTCTGTGGTTCACAAAGTTTCCTTTATCTTTTCAACTTCACAACACACTCCATTCCCCTCTGCCCAGACTAAAGCCTGCATCTCCCATGAATTTCTCCTACAGCTCTTGAAACTGGAAGACATACGTATTCACTGTCCTCAAATATTAACCTCGCTGTAAGGATGAGGTGATAGAAGAAGCCAGCATTCTTTTAACTCCCCAAAGCAATGCACACCATTATACATCTTTCCTCAAGTCAAATTCCCTATCCTTTGAAGCCTGTCACCCAACTTAACTGCCCTATGGCTCAGTGGTCAACAGACTATTGTCTGTAAGCCACACCTGGCTGGTGGCCTATTTTCATAAATGCAGTTTTACTGAACACAGATTCACTTGTTCAGTTCCAAAATGTGTATGGCTGTTTTTACACTGCAAAAGCAGAGCCAAATAAAACCGAAAACACAGACACAAAGCCTAAATATTTACTTTTTTGTCCTTTTCAGAATAAGGGTATGAACCCTGGTATGGTCACTGTTGTTCATCTGCCACATCCTACTCAAACCTTTATGTTGTCCTTTATATTGAAAGAGTCAAAGATCTCTGATGAATAATTTTGCACCCCTCCACCTCAAAAAGCACTAATAATATATGGGGTTACATACAACTTTATCAGAGCGTGAGTCTTTAGCCATCTTTGCCCCTGTTTTCCTCTTTCCTATTATCCTATTTCCCACTTTGGAAAAGAGCTGTTCTATTACCAACTATTAGAAAAACAGGAGTTGGGGGCGCCTGGGGAGCTCAGTTGGTTAAGCATCTGCCTTTGGCTGAGGTCACGATCTCAGGATCCTGGGATGGAGCCCCACACTGGGTTCCCCTCCCAAGGGGGAGTCTGCTTCTCCCTTTCCCTCTGCCTTTCCCCCACCTCATGTGCTAATAAATAAAGAAAAATCTTTTAAAAATCCAAACAAACAGGATTTACGCGAGGAATGAAAGAAATCAGGAACCATACTTCATCCCCATCCAAACTCCTTCTCAGTCACTCCTTTTCCTGTTGGGGAACACCTGATCCAGTGGCTTTAGGCAGACCAGACTTATTTTACTTATTTCCTCCATGCCCAAGGAACAGAAAAACTTTCTTGTGTGAACTGGGATCAGGAGACAGAATGGAAAAGGAACATACGTTGAATTCACTCAAAGCCTAGCTTCTGTTGAAAAGGAGAATTCAAGTGCCTGGGTGGCTCAGTGGGTTAAGTCTCTGCCTTCAGCTCAGGTTATGATCTCAGGGTCCCACATCGGGCTCTCTGCTCAGCAGGGAGCCTGCTCCCTGCTCTCTCTCTCTGCCTGCCTCTCTGCCTACTTGTGATCTGTCTCTCTCTGTCAAATAAAAAGAAAAAAAAAATCTTCAAAAAGGAGAATGCTTGTCAAAGTAGCAAAGGCCCTAAAAAAGACACTGACCACTCCAAATATACTGCTACAACCAATGCGTGGTGGCCTCATCTGCCTTTAATTGCGGGAAACCAACATCCTTAGCAGAATATCCCTAGGAAAATATAATAAAAACATCATAATGTTCAATACTGGGGGAAAAAAAAACAAAAAACAAACACACACACCTACCACCATGCTGGACAACTTCACCATAGCTGTGGAAAACCCAGGCATGACTTGAACTTGAGAATCACCAATACTGACCTCCTCAACTCTAGTGGCTTTGCCTCCTCTCTGGTTTCGTGTCTCATGTCTTATACCCCAGACAGAGTTACCACCTAGACCTGCTCCACACTGCAACTCCTGAGCCTCATCCCTGCCTACAACCTCACCACTTGGCAGCCCATTCATGGCCCCCTTCAGTCACAGACCATTTCTTCCTTTATTTCAGAGATCTGCAGACTCTTGACACCCCATTTTCTCTAGGCCAACAAACTCTTCTTTCACCAAAATCCTGAATTCCTTTGTATATCAATCTACCTACTGCACACACTTAGTAGCTTTCCGCTCCCTATCAAAATGCCTGAGGTTCCTGCAAATAAATGTTACTCGATCCAGAGCCTCCAGCTTCAATCAGGAAGACTCTTCTCAGTCTTTTGCTTGTTCGTGGCAGCATGTCTCTCACATCCTGGGAGCCAACACTTTCCTCAAGACCGCACAGCCCCTCCCTCCCACTCAATCCCTAACCTCTTCTTCTCAAGGACCACCCAGGACCAGGGCAGTCTACTTCTCCAGTCACCCCACCCTCTGTTTTAACCTTCTCATAATATCGACTTGCTTACAGTTCCCCAGGTACACAGCGGTTAAAAACATGGGCTCTAGACCTAGTGTGAGTTCTTGTTCCCTTGTTTTATAACCATGGGCAAGTAAAGTTAACATCCTTGAATCTCGGTTTTCTCTTCTATGAACAGAAGGTACAACTGTAGCTTCTTGACGCATTGCTGGGCACGTGATACTCTCTCAGTAAAGTCAGCTATGAACATGAGGCTGCTCCCATGCTCCTCATGCTTCTGCTCTGTCTGGAACACCCTTTCTCCTGCCTGGCTAACTGGTACTTCTCTTTTAAGACAATTCAGTCAGATGTCATTTTGGGGAAGTTTTCAGTGAAAAGTCGCATCCTCCCACTTCCCCCCAGTGTGAGTGAAGTGCCTCCCCTCTGTCTCCCAATATGGACTGTGAGAATTTAAGGATTAAAAAAAAAAACACATTTTTCTCATTTCTGTATTTCCTAGCACAGAACCTGCTACAAAATAGACACCTAATGAGTTCCTTAACTGAAGTCAAATTGTAAAGTAATGATACCTCAACATAATTAGAGGATATAATTTTCTCACCATTGTGATGCACCAGAGCCCCATGGTCTATCTTCTTCTTCATGTCATATATGTGAATTGTTTCATCTTTGCTCCCAGTGACTACAAAACGACTATTTACAGCCACCGCTGACAAGGAGGCAGTGTGGGCATGGTGAGTGAAGTCAGCCGCAGAAGTCCATTTTTGCTGGAGAGTTAAATACACAATGTTACAATCGTATCATAGTTCTCTAGAAACATGTAAGTGGTTCCACAATTCATGAAAACTACCAGTAGATACTTATAACAGGGAAAAAATTATGCAATGATAGCAGATTAAAAAAAACAAAGAACCTGAGAAATAAAGCAGGCAGCAAAGAAATGAGAGGGCAATGCTGGGTATCATGACTCCAAAGCAATTATGGAGACCAGACTACTTTAAGGCCCTACCCAAATCCTTAACTGCTTATATATTTACTTATATGCGAGACTTGCATACCATTCATTTGTTCAGATAGTAAATGACTACTGTGTGCTTGGCATCATTGTAGACAGTTGATACAGAGCAGTGAAGAAAAGAAAGTCCTTATTCTAATAGAACTGCCATCCCGGTGGGAGAGACAAACAGTAAACAAATATGATGTCGCATGCAGATGAGAGTATAATGACAAGTCTTATAAAGAAAAATAAACAGGATAAAGAGTATGTTTCCTTCCATTAGTACCAATATAAGTGATTAGAATGACCAATGATTAGGTCTCAAGGAATCTATGCTTATTGATATGCAACTTCTGGATTGAATAAGTGAGACTGGTTGAGTGCAAAGAATGACTGACAGCTGAGTGCATATACACACTTCAAATTGAAGGAGATGCATCAAAAGTATTAACAAAGCAAACCAAGGAAGAAAAAAACCCATCAGACCCCTCTAAACACACTTAAGAAGGGTTACTGCAAAGTAATTTCTAAAGAACTACAGCAATGTCTGTTGCTTCCATCAGCCAGGATCAAGGGAGTCTCCTTGAGTAACAGCACAATATTCCTGTGCGGCTGCTACAGCCACAAATCAAAAATAACCTTTGCTTGTGCATATTATAGAAGGAATGTTGATTATCTGAGCTATTGTCTGTCTAGGTTTAGCAGCAGTAGTGGACAGTGTAAGAGCTTTGTGTTTCAGAGACACCTGGACTTGAGTCCCAGGTCTCCTGATTATTAGCTGTGTGGCCTTGAGCAGGTCACACAATAGATCTCAACTTCAGGTTCCTCATCTATAAAACAGGGATACCTCAGGAGGTTGCTGTGCGGAAACAACGGAGCAACTTTTTTACAATGAGTAACACAATAGCATCATCTTTAAGCACACAAGAGATGTCACCTTTCAGCCAAAAGCAGCTTAATAACCAGGTAGAAACAAAATAAACAAAAGTAATTAGTCAAGTTATATACTTCCAGTTTTCTGGTTCATTCAAGACTGACACCTTGACTTCATAAAGAAGTATTGAAAAAATAGATTTCTAAGAGATACTTAGATTTGCTTAGGGAAAAATATTACTGGCTTAAAAGTTAAAAGACTTTATTTCTAGTCCTGGATATGTCCTAACTACTTGTTTCACTAATGACAATTTACTTGACCTTTTTTCCTCACACATCTAGTGAAAATACTTATGTTTTGTTGTCATTTTCTCCATGCGTTTGTCTCCTCTGCTCTTCTCCTTATGTTTGCAAACTGGATCCATTTCTTTGGCTTCTTTGTACCTCCACTGCCAATTAATGGCACCATGGTAAAAGGTCCAAAAGTACTGAATGAATCGGGACACTTTTCTTTCTTTTTATCAATGAAGGGTTTATCCTGACCTGCTCTAATATTTAGTAAAATTCCAAGACAAAACTCAGTAAAAGGGCGAACTGTTCTTCCATTAAGTCCTGAGCCCGTAAAACTGGCTGTCAACTTACGGGAGCGAGGCGTAAATCCATAACCTATGACTCATTGGCCCGTTGGCTGGAATGCCAGCTTCCTTCTTGTACCATGCTCAGAATGTCTACTAAAACCAAGAGACATGATCTCGTTTTAGGAAACGCCTACTCTGTGTTTTAAAAACCAGATTACACATTTGAGTTTGATTCATCCATTAATCCCTAAGAGATCAATGCGTTTACTTACCTCTGATGATGTGCCTACCTCCACCGTGAGGTAACGCGACCAGACTTACCCGCGCACCTTCTTACCTCTCCGGGGTCGCCGCCTGTATCCGGCTCCGGGTGTATAGCGAACCCAAAAAGGACCTGTTCATAGCAACCAGCCACCAGCTCCATTCAGCAGCACACGTGCCTCTTCCAAGAGCCCCGCTCAGCTGAGAGTGACGAAAGCGGATGCCAGAGGCAGTAGGGTCCTTCCTGCGTCGCCGCTCAAATTACGTCACGACCTCAGGCTGCCTTTGGGGCGCCTACCTCCCTGGAAACGGTTTCAGCACTTGAAGATCACGCGGAGCTTCCAAGAGGAGAATAAAGAAGGACGTCACATGAGGAAGTTCTCATGACGAGGAGAAAAAAAGTTAGGGACAAGCAGGCATATCCTAGGTGGCTGCGAGCTAGGCACACCTAAGGGGAGTAGGGCGGGACATCCTCTGCGGAAGCCCCTCATTTCCGTAACGTCACGGAGGGGGCGGGGCCTCTTCCAGTCTGGGCGGGGCTTCTTGCAGTGGCCCGGTGTTCGTGTGGAGGTACTTCACCTGTCGGTTGTGAGACGGAGAACAGGAATTGGGTTTCCTTTTTTCGCCGGAAGCACGAGCGAGCCTTTCTCACGTTCTCTCGAAATAGGGCAAAGAGGGGGCGGCGTTCAGGGTTAGCGGTTTCTAGAGCAGACCGCGAAGTCAGCCCCGGAGCTCCGCTTCATGCGCTTCTGTCTGCCCGTCGGGAAAATCCAACCTTTCGCCCCTTTCCTTCCCGGTGGATTCGCCAGTCAGATTTTGGGATCCCGTTGTCCTACGTTGCCGCACACCCCTGGGAGGGAGGAGGACGCTTTACTTGAAAGGTGTAACGACGGACTGATGGAGGAAGAAGCGCGCAGTCAATCCTACGTGAACGTTCCAGAAGGAAGTCTCCCGTTTCACTTTCCACCACCTCCCGGTTCAGGTGCAAAACCAAACATTCGTGAAACCAAAGACTGCCTTGATTGACGTTTTAGATTTTCATAAAGTGTGGACATTCGGAGTCTGTTAGAAATGGCAGCTTTGCACAAACCTAATGGGAAACAATCTGGCGTCATAATTTGTGTCTTCAGTGCCACAGCAGGTGCATTGACAAGCAGGAGGTTGATGGCATCCGTCAGTGTCAGTTCCTCAACCCCCGTTTAGCGCTGATCTGTAGCACTTTGACCCGCCCCCCCCTTTTTTTTTTCAATAATACTTGTTCTCGGGGAGCCTGGGTAGCTCAGTGGGTTAAATCCTCTGCCTTCGGCTCAGGTCATGGTCCCAGGGTTCTGGATGGAGCCCTGCATGGAGCCCCGCATCTAGCTCTCTGCTCAGCAGGGAGCCTGCTTCCTCCTCTGCCTGCTTCTCAGCCTACTTGTGATCTCTGTCGGTCAAATAAATAAATGCAATCTTAAAAAAAATATATTCTCTGGGATTGTGAATTGCCACTATGTATCTAACTCGGGTTTGTTTTCATTGACTGGTCTGAGTGTTGCAGAAATGATTTTGCGTGCTTTGGGTGCCCTTCAAGCGCAAGGAAGGCCCTGTCTTCTACACACTTTGGCGACTCCACCTGAAAGCCCTCCTCAGGCATTGAAAACGCTGTAGTCTAACTCTCGGTCTTGGAAACGCGTAGCCGTTTACGGTTTTATCTAATGCCTTCACTTTGTGCTAGTTACCTACAAAAAGTCAAGTTATACTACTCTTTATTTTCTGTTGACGCTTCTTGACTTTCCATTGGAGAACCGGTCAAGTCAAAGAGTGAATTGCTGCAGTGCGTGTCCCCTGGGCATGCGAGAAAGAATGAGTAAACAGGACATTTTTTTGAAGTCTCATATTTTGTCTTGAAGAATAGGACTTACTGCATTTGACTTCATGATCTATCCATTTATTTTAATGTAAAAGTGATATTCTCTCATCCAAAAAGAAAACAATCTTTGAACAAACCTGTTTCAAGGGGCGCCTGTCTTCGGCTCACATTAGGATCCCAGGGTCCTGGGATGGAGTACAGCGTGTGGGTCCCTGCTCAGTGGGGAGTCTGCTTCTTCTGCCTGCCCGCTCCCCTTGCTTGTGCATGCTCGCATGTGGTGTCTTTCTCTGAGAAATAAATAATGTGTTGTTTTTTTTTTATATTTTCTGTGTTCTTTTGTCTCTGGAAAGCCCCTGGGGCTCTGCCTCTTTACCTCCAGGGAAATCTCAACTACTGTTTGATAAGAATTAGTACTCATTCAGTACATTTTTTTGAAATTAATTTTAGCACTGTAACAGGATAATTAACTATATTCAGCATCTATTACCAGATTGTCACACTTTAACCTGCTTGTCACATTTTAAAGAATACTATGGCTAGAAAAAGTCTTCTGCTCCAACTAGGAATCTTTTAGAATACAGCTGATTCTAGAATGAAAGTCATAGTGTAAAAAACATAATTCAAAGTGCTGCTGTACTTTTTCTTTTTTTAAAGATATTTTTTATTTATTTGACAGAGAGCGATAGAGGGGGGTCACAAGTAGGCAGAGAGGCAGGCAGAGAGAGGGGAGGAAGCAGGCTCCCTGCCAAGCAGAGAGCCCGATGCAGGGCTCGATCCCAGGACCCTGGGATCATGACCTGAGCCGAAGGCAGAGGCTTTAACCCACTGAGCCACCCAGGTGCCCCTTTTTCTATTTTTTTAACTGTTAGAAATTACTGGAACCAGGTACAGAGCTCGGAAGACCTTAAAGAGCATTTATCCAGGTGATCCCCTCCTAAGGGAGTTTATGGATAAGTTTTGGAGGCTTTGAATCCCCTGAAATTATATGCAAAATTGTGTATGTATCTTTTTGGAGGAGAGCACTGATAAAAGTTCATTACATTTTCGGAAGGATTCATCCCTCTACAGTTAAAATGCACTTATCCAGTATGAGGTTATAAATGTGAAATTAGTCTAGAAAAGTAACTTTCAGAACCACACAGCTAAGTAACAGGCCTAGTGCTGCTGCTTCATATATATATATATATATATATATATATATATATTTTTTTTTTTTTTTTTTAAGATTTAATTTTTTGACAGAGGCACAGTGAGAGAGGGAAACAAGCGGTGGGGGAGGGGGAGGGGGAGGCGAGGGAGAAGCAGGCTTCCTGTGGAGCAGGGAGCCCGATGCAGGGCTTGATTATGACCTAAACCAAAGGCAGCCACTTAAAGACTGAGCCACCCAGGTGTCCCAGCTTTTTACATTTCCTTGGGCTCAAACTTGCTCTTTAACAAAGAAGAAAAAAGCAGTTTTTCACTGTCTAAAGAGAAACAATACAGAATTACATACTTGTTGGACTGGATTCAAACTGAGCACACTTCCTGCAAATGTCCTGTTCTCTTTCCAAACGCAGGATGCAAAAAGCCATTTAATCTCATTCTTGGGAAAACTACAGTTGCTAAGAAACAACCAACTGTTAAGAGTTCATTAACTCTAAAGCACCACAGGATTTTTTTTGTTTTGCTTTTAAATTATTGATTGAAAAGCTTTCTACACTTGAGCCACGCATTGATTTATTCATTCATTCAACAGATATTCATTGAGAGCCTGGCTTTATTTGGTTGGCTAAAGGAAAAACAGCCAGTTTGTTTTGGGGGAGGGTGCGGGCAGCGGTTGGTAAGGCGGATATACTGGGCTAAAAGCTGGGTATAGCAGGGGAAAATCAGCTTTGTTAGAAAGATGAGAGTCTAATATTCCTGCTCAATTACCCTCCTTTCTCCCTGTGGCAGGCAGCAAGTGTCAACGTGTAGGACGACAGAGGTGATTGATCTTGCCGGAGGATTTTGGTCTCCTTTGCACATACAGCTAAGGGAAGCTGAGTGCGGGTTATCTCCCCTGGACACTGGCCAAATGGTCTGCCCTGGGATAAATTTGCTTCACCTGCTTCATGGGAATAATGCAGGTGAAATATGAGAAGTCATCATTTGGGGCTTTTAAGAGACGAAAACAATATGAATCCTTCCTTGTCACTGTCATCAACAAAGCCCCTGAATGTTCCATCTTCTCTGGAACTCCGCTCAGGGTCCTCTGTACCCAGCTCCCATCATCATGCTGAGTGATTTCAACATGCAACACTGACCTCCCTTCCTCAGCCTCCTTACCACCTTCTTACCAATGTCTAGCTTCTCCTTTCCTTTCTACAGGAAAGGAAAGAAGCTAGACATAGCTCTACTACAGCTTCATCTCTCACCCATTCAGAGCAAAAATTCTGATTTTTCCTTTTATGAAATACAGCCCTAAAATAAGGAACAGAAAACTCATTAGTTTTACAAAAAGAATCCTTAACTGGTATGTTTTATTTGATGGCCAAGCTGCTATAGGAGTTAGGAACTGTGTTTAACTACATATAGCAACCTAAACAGCTGTGGCTTCAATAAGACATTGATCTCTTGAGAGGAGAAATCTGAGGTAGTGCTGGTACCAAGAGCCCACAGTCATCAGGGACCCAGACCTATTTTCTTTTTCAGATCCTATATTCTTGTGGATGACTTCCTACATGATGTTACCTCATAGGCCAAAATACTTGCAGAGTTTGGGTTCCAGCCATCGTATCTACGATCTCAGCACTCTGCCTGGGGAAAGGGCCAAGAACAAGAGGTCTCTTTCCAGCTAGACAAACCCCCACACAGCTTTCCTCAATCCCCTTATCATCATTCTATTTACATCTTACTAGCTAGACTTTGGCCAGTCAGCGCACGGGCAGTTACCTGTGCAGGGAGAGCTAGGAAATGACTTCTAAGTGAAGCCTACCTCTGTGTCCAAATAAAGTCAGGGCTCTGTTATTAAGGAAGAAAAACTTGAATAGTGGGTGGCCCTAGCAATGTGGCCCCCAGCTATCCATCAATACCATCTCCCAGGCAACATGGGGAGATCTAGAGACACACCCCGGCTTTGTGTAAGGAGGGGTTCAGTAAATAATGGGTGAATGAATGATTTGAATTCACGATGATGATTTTTACATTCTGGGTGAATATAGACTACCTCAAGCACTTTTTAATAAGCTGCTGGGAAATGGCCAGACCCGAAGTCCCTCTATGTGTACTCAAAAGTTACCTTCTTAACATTTTGATGCTTCGTATAGGCTTGCTACTTAGAAAAGCAGAATCTGACTGAGGTCTAATCCACATCTACTAAATTGGGACCTACATTGTAAACACGCCGAAGTAATTCCTACAGCACACTGAAATTTGGGAAGGCATACTTTACTGTGTTTCGTTTTTGTTTTTGTTTTTACTTTACTGTGTTTTTAAAAATAATGCTGAACCACAGAAATATTCTTTAAAATGTTTTTCTTGTACCGGCTTTAAGGGGGTGGGCATGACACGTGTGTGTGTGTGTGTGTGTGTGTGTGTGTGTGTGTGTGTGTGTGTTTTCCTAATACACATTCTTTCCACCGGCTGGTCAGCATAATGATTTCAACCAGTATGGGCTATAAAAAAAAAAAAAGTCCACTAATTGCTGGATCAAATAGTTAGCAGATAGCAGAGCCGAGGAAGGAAACATCAATTTGTGGTTTTTGTCTTAAGGTTTTAGTTATTACAAATGACTAATTATTGTAGGGAGTGGGATGGAAACTTCAGTTGGTCCCTCAAACACACCCTCCTCTCTGTCCCCGCTGCCTTCTGGCTGCCTTCCCGGGGGGGCCAGCAGTTGGAAGAGGGGGTCTAGCCGGATGAAAGCCAGCTCCTTACTTTGTAGAAGTCCCTACCAGGTGACCCCTATGGACGCCTGCCCCAGCCACACCTTAACCCCATTGTAGTGAAAATCAAGCCATTCATTGCCTAGCAGGAATTGTCACTAAGTGTGATTACTGTTCTCAGGTATCTGTGAGAGGTATTTGCAGGCAGAAGAGGGGTTAGTCCCCTGACCTGGAATTACTGACGCAGGAATAAAAACTGTGGAGACCTGGTCTCATTTTGTCAAGTTTCTAGATAAATGGCGGGACAGGAGAGTTTTGCAGGTTTTGGCGTAGCTCCACAAAATCATTATTACTGGTACTGGCAAAGGTAAGCTGTTTTTTCCCTACTCTGAATAATGAAAATGAAGGCCATCCGTGCTCGATTTCTTACATGATGTTTGGCAATTTACAAACTATCGCTTTGGAAATAGGTGTTCCTAAACAATTGATGCAGAGATCATCCTTACTCTTACCCCTTAGTCCCTGGGAAAGAAGAAAGAGACCTGGGGTTCTGAATGAGTCTGCCTCGGTTGGTGATGTCATTCCTGTTGTCTCTCCTCCACTATTAGGGGGAAGCCAGTGCTCCAGCCCTGCCAGGCTTACCACTCAGGCAACTGGTTTGAGCAACAGCACAGCGGTTACTCCCTTTCTGTCTATAGCTGTGGCTGCGCAGCACAAGGAAATGGACTTGACCTTTCTGTGCGGGAGACCTCTGGACCCCCAGCTGGAACTCTGGTCACGCCTAAGGTATCCCTCCCTGAAATGATTCCTAGATCATCCACGTGCCCAACCTAGAAGCATCTTTTTCCTAACTTCACACCCCCCAGATGCTCTTATTCTAATTCCCACAGCCATGGCTTTTGCTCCCCATTTTAATACCAGAGAGTAAAAGCGGATGACTAGAGAAATTTGCAATTTAAGTCATGACTATCTTCCCAAAACAAAAATCCTAGGCTGGTGGCGTGTGTGCCCAAATTCTTACTACTAAATTTTAGATTATCATTCAGTTTTACTCAAAATAGGAGTAGAGGTAGTTTTGTTTTGCAATAGCAGAAAACATTAACATGCTTTTCAAAGATATTCTGATATTTTGGTTACTAAAGTAAGCAATTTCTAAAATCGCACAGGAGTACTGGAGTAAGGAAGGGAAAACTGCCCTCAGCCTTCTCCCCATCCTTTCCCTCTTCCCCATCTCCTGCCCACTTAGAAGAAAGTCTTGTTCAAGTGTATCTGTGTTCTCTACATTTTTCTCTTCTATTCTTCTTAAATCAGCACAATTGGGCTTTATTTTTGTTTAGGGAGATGGGGGATACTTGAGCAAGAACAGGCTGAGTAGTACATACTGGTTTACTCTTTGCTTGCTTCTGCTTATAGGTTGCCTTAGGAGGGGTCCCCTCCCCACCCCCCAAAGATGGCCTTTTTAATAAAGAGCTTTCTTTAAAAGTTGCCCATTTGGGGACGCCTGGGTGGCTCAGTTGGTTGGACGACTGCCTTCGGCTCAGGTCATGATCCCGGAGTCCCGGGATCGAGTCCCACATCGGGCTCCCAGCTCCACGGGGAGTCTGCTTCTCTCTCTGACCTTCTCCTTGCTCATGCTCTCTCTCACTGTCTCTCTCTCTCAAATAAATAAATAAACTCTAAAAAAAAAAAAAAAGTTGCCCATTTGGATGTTCTGTGATATTAGCTCATCCCTTATTGACTAACACTTTGAATGTTCTCAGTGCTTTAACAAACTTCCACCTATCTCTGAGTATTTGAATGTTTTTTGGTTAAGAATAAATTTCTAGAGGGGCGCCTGGGTGGTTCAGTTGGTTAAGGGTCCCAACTCTTGATTTGGGCTCAGGTCATGATCTCAGGGTTGTGAGACCAAGTCCCGCATTGGGCTCTGGGCTCAAGGCTCAGTGAGGAGTCTGCTTGAGGTTGTCTCTCTCCACTCCCCCTACTTATACACTTGTGGTGGGCTCTCTCTCTCTCTCTCTATCTCTCCCTCCCTCCCTCTCTCTCCCGAATAGATCTTTAAAAAATTCTGGAAGTGGAAGGTCTGGATCAAAGATAGAACATTTAGAATTTCAGACAGCAAATTACACACAAAAGGCTTTCCTAAGTTTACACTTTTCATGGCTGCTGTGGGTATGCATGCCTATGTTTCTGTGTGTGATTAACCAGTGTGACAGGTGTGGAAGCCGTTTGCCTATTATTGAGAGCAAAGACCTTTTAAACTGGTTTCTTGGTATCTGTGTTCGGTGACCTCCTCGATGTCTTTTGTGCACCTTTTTTTTTCCCCATTGGTGGTGCCCCCCTTTTTTAAGATTTTTATTTATTTGACAGAGAGATCACAAGTAGGGAGAGAGGGGGAAGCAGACTCCCCGTCAAGCAGAGAGCCTGATGCAGGGCTCGATCCCAAGACCCTGAGATCATGACCCAAGCTGAAGGCAGAGGCTTAACTCACTGAGCCACCCAGGCGCGCCCCCTTTCTTCTCACTTTGTAGATACTTAGATATTATGGAAACTAGCACATAGCAGTTGAGGTGTTAGCTTTGTCTCCAATCTGTTGGTAATGTCCTCCTTGTGGCATGGCCTGTGCCTTAAGCCCAGAGTTAAATTTAATAATTAAGCCCTCGGTTTTTAACCCTAGCATTTGTTTGTGGTTTGTTTTCTTCCAAACTTTTCATTTTCAGTTTTTCAAGTCTGTTTTAGATGTGCCTTCTTCTATAGAAAATACCTTGTTAGATTTCTTGGCTTTTTTCTTTTTAAACCCAAATCAGGTTTTACCCTGTTAGTAGACGTTTGCTATTGCATCACTTACAAAACAAAAAAAAAAAAAAAAAAAAAAAACTTGCTACATTGCCTGAGGTTTTAGCACATTTTTTTTTTCTTTCCACCCCTTCAGTTCTTTTGACCTTTTGGAAAATGGTCTAGGTCTCTTCTGGTGGTTAACTTTATCTTAAATAGAAAAGTGTAGGTTTGAGTAGATCAGCAACTTCGGAAACAAAAGTATTTCCTGATTTCTGTGAACTCCGAGAAAATGAAGAAATTAACACCAGACAGAGAAATAAAAGACAGTGAGACACAGCAACAACAACAACAACAACAACAACGAAAGAACAAAGAAACATAAGTAACATTTTAAAAAGAAATTAACTCCTCTTTTTCTCTTCTTGTCCACCCTGCCCCCCACTTTCTTCTCTCCATTTTTGTTGACGCCTTCTGGAATTTTCAGCCCACTCACCATGCAAATTACTACTATGACATGCAATTTCAAGAATTATAAATATATTCTCTTTGGTGGCTGTGGTGAGCACCCTTGTGCCACCTGCCTGCTTTCCTGGGCGGGTTTTGGTTAGGAGCAGATCATCAAGATTCCAGGTGGTAAAGCTGTGTGCGGTGGGTCTCTTTCAATCACATGCCCTTGTTTTAGTCTTGCCTAAGGAAGCGTGACCTCTGCCAGATGTCACAGTTTATTGCCTATTTCCCCTACTATATAGCACACCTGTGTTCTTAGCTCTTCTTCAAGAGCTCAGCCTCCCAAGAACCCCCCCCTGCCTTTTGACAGTGTGTCTTAAGATCAGAGGAAGTGGATGTCTTCAAAATGATTCTCAGATCTTTGGGCTCCATCAGTGCTTCTGTCCCAAACTATCGCTAGCAGAAGAAGGTTACTAGAGGTGCCCTTCTTCAAGGACACCGGGCAGTGCCCAGGTGCCCCCTCACACAGAGAAACTGTCTCTAGAGAGCATCTGTTCCCCGCACCCTGGTAGTGTAGGATCCACATTTACCAGAACATGTATTGAAAAAGAGGAAATGTGAAGTTATTTGGAAATACTGTATCCTAAGAAAGGCCTCATTCAAGCACAGATTCTGGCTGTCTTTGCCCTCTCTAAATAGGAAAAATATGCCAATGGTGAGATGAAACTTAGGGTAACCGTATAATTTATTTTCCAAACCGGGATCTATTTCTGAGGGGAAGGGAGGCATACTTTCGGATAGATTGAAAAGAAGAGCTAGGGGTTCTTTGGCTTTCAATATAATCTCATCCATCTTAGCAAGGGAGGCTTAATTGACTTCTTCAGTGCCAGGAGCTACCAGGGCTCTTACTGGGTGGGCTGGTTCCTTGGAACAGCTGTACATCCTTGACAAAGACACTTCTCAACAGGTGACTGGAGAGGAATCATAAAAATTTAACTGTCCCAGGAGGGCCAGTAGGATCTGGGTTAACCAACCAAGATTCATCTGGGGAGTGCTTCTGGAATTTACTTCTCTGACTGACTGGTTTGCTTTTCTATGGTCTCTTTATCTGCTTAAGCATATACCGTCCTGGTCCTTAGCTGAGCTGTGGGCTTGGGGTGTGATTAGAAGGTTACAAGGAGAATATGCTCATGAAGATTTTGTAGATTGTCACCTGGAAGGAAGGGCAGAGCCCCCGGGAGAGAGTTGGGCATTTAGTGCAGGGACTGTGGAGTCTGGATGCCTGGGTCCCTGGTGTCCAGTTCATGTGCGGCCCTGGAAGACCAGTTAGTTCCCAGAAGCTTCAGAGATGCCTGATGTCTTTGTCAGGCATGCTCCTCCTTGATGATTTTTTTCTTCCTTTGACTTCATTCACCTATTTCATAAGTATAGTCCTTCATAATTTTTTTTGAAGATTTTATTTATTTATTTGACAGAGAGACAGCAAGAGCAGAAACACAAGCAGAGAGATTAGGAGAGGGAAAGCAGGCTTCGTGCTGAGCAGGGAGCCTGATGTGGGGCTCGATCCCAGGACCCTGGGATCATGACCTGAGCGAAAGGCAGATGCTTAATGATCGAGCCACCCAGGCGCCCCTAGTCCTTCGTAATTTTGACAGCTGATGTTTTCTTTAAAAGCATGTGTTGATAGTAAACCTTTAAGAAAAAGTGATTTTCTTTTTTCCCTCAACATCCTGATTTCTTTGTAGGAAAGCACAGCACTGGCTGAGAAGCAAGATGAAGAGCCACTGGAAGGTAACAGAAACCCTGTGTGCCATGGTCGAAAAGAAAGCTAACCCATTTCCAGGTTACTCATTACTCAGCTGGCTAGGAGCTGAGAGATTCTACTGGAAAATCCCCACGAAGGTCCCGTAAGCTATTTTCTTCAGCAGTTTGTCTGGTCTTGGGAAACTGCTTCTGTGGGAATCTTGAGTAAAGCCACCTGTTTGGGTTTTTCTGAGGGACTAGGAAATGGGGACATTTCCAAATGATAATAAGTTGTTTTTAAGATCCATTTTCTCCATAAATGGAAACGTTGGGATTAATTCTGCTTTATTTAAAAAAATAAGTTATTTATTTATTTATGTATTTGAAACACACACACACACACACACACACACTGAGGGCCAACACACAAGCAGGGGGAGCAGCAGAGGGAGAGGGAGAAGCAGTCTCCACACTGAACAGGGAGTCTGATGTGGGGCTCGATCCTAGAACCCTGAGCTGAAGGCAGAGGCTTAACTGACTGGGCCACCCAGGTACCCCTTAATTTTGCTTTAATTTTGATTGCTAAGGGGAGAGGTATGAGGTGATCACTATGGTCTGGCTTCCTAGCTTCCCTCGGGGTTATTGGCTCCTGGAGGATGTCACAGGCCCTGTCTGTGGTGTCAGGAAGTGCCCCTTGTGGTTCTTCATGTGTATGAACAAAGTGCATCTGCTCAGAGCAGAAGCTGTTTCTGACCGTGTCTTCTTCAAGGAAGGGAAGAAAATGTCTGGCTTATATTACTTAAGTTATGGGAAAGAGAAGTGGAAAAGACAGGCAGAGATAAGACCTTTGTCTACTTCTTATCCCTTCTCCCATCCCCAGGACACCCCCACCAGACCAAACCCACCCACAGCCTTGTGACTTTGTAGTCACAGGTTAGCCGTGCTCAATGTTCAAATGAAATGCAACTGTTGTTCCAATCTTTAAATGCTATGGGGCAGTTTTGGTTTTATTGAGATATGTTTGATTGACATGTGAGCATAAGTCAAATCTCCCTACTTGGGTCAGTCCCACAGACAGTGTAAAGATTAAAGGAAAACCTACAAAGAGTGTGCTTTCTGGGTGCAGACTTCCAGGGTTCAAATCTCGCTTACGAGCGCTGTAATTCCAGACAAACTCATCTCCAGGGCGTCAGTATTCCCATCTGTAAAATGGGATGTTAAAATCGACCTCCTAGAAAGTGTGGACAATAGCTCTGAAGTGCTTGGAAGTGTTTTAACAGCATCTGGCAGGGAATAGCCCCTTCAGTGGTTAGTGTAAGCTCTTGGGAGAGCTGGAGCAGCTCTGTCCAGGGGAAATGACTTGATATACCAATCCACCCATGTAGACAGTTTTAAATTTTCCAATTTAAATTAAAAAACAAAAGCTAAAAAGAGACAGACAGATGAAATTAATTTCAATACTTATAACCTAACATACCCCAAATATTTCATTAAACATGTAATAAATATAAAAATGAGATTTTTTTTTAAAAAATCTTAATAGCAAGTTTTCAAAATGCAGTGTATATTACATCACATCTCCGTGAGGACTAGTCTCATTTTAAGTGCTCAGTAACCACAGGTGATGAGTGTCTGCTGTGGTGGACAGCTTGGTTTCGAGGGCCCACGGGTTTAGGGAAGCTGTAATGAGCTTGTCTTTTGTATGTTTCTTTATCACTAGGGCCAATGTCACTGGGAGGGCCTAGATCATTAGTCTGGGGTTCATAGCTAACCACACTACTTCTGTTTTCTAGGCCACATAGACCATACAGTCACGAATGACTCCAGTGAAGAAAGTGGGAAGTGGCTCATGAAACGTACAAGATGCATTAGAGTTACTTGATGGTCTTGGTTCTAAAATAAATATAGAAGGACGTTAGTCAGCCGGGGTTGCTCTCACAAAATGCCACAGACTGGGTGGCTTGAATAACAAAGTTATTTCTCATAGTTCTGCATACTAAGAAGTCCGAGATTAAGGTGCCACTTGATTCAGTGCCTGCCTGCTGAGAGCTCTCTTCCTGGCTTGCAGATGGTCACCTTCTCATTATATCTTCACCAGGCAGGGGGAGAGAGAGTGCCCCAGCACTGGTGTCCTTTTTTGTAAGGGCACTAACCCCATCAGACTAGGGCCCAACGCTCAGAGCTCAACGAACCCTAATTATCTCTCAAAGGCCCCATCTCCAAACACCATCATGTTGGAAGTGTTTCAACATATGAATGTGAGGGGGACACAAACATTTAGCCCATAACACGTGTAAATACAAATGGGTATCATGATCCCATGTGAGTATTTGGAAGTAGAGGAATTACGGTCCTGAATGAGCTAAGGCTTGCAAAAATTAGAAAGGAATACGAGAGGGCTTCTTTGGTTCTGTTCAGTACAAGGAGAGAAAACAAGAGGTGGCATTAAAAATCTTGGAAACCCAGCAACTTGGGAAGAAGATTTAGGTCTGATGCTTTCACGATAACTTAACACCACCTGATCACAGAATTCCAGGTTTTATTTTTTAATTTTTATTTATTTTTTAAAAAGATTTTATTTATTTGACAGACAGAGATCACAAGCAGGTAGAGAGGCAGGCGGGGGTGGGGGGGAAGCAGGCCCCCCACCGAGCAGAGAGCCCGACATGGGGCTCAATCCCAGGACCCTGAGGTCATGATCTGAGCCGAGCGCAGAGGCCCAACCCACTGAGCCACCCAGGTGCCCCGAGTTCCAGGTTTTAAAGAAGGAAGTCCAGGCCTCCCTCTGTTTCTGAATTAGTTGCTTTATATAGTTTGTATCACTCACCTCAGTCTGTTAGTTAAGCAAATAAAGCAGCATATTTATTGTTTCAAAGCCCCGTCCTATGGATTTTTTTCTGGGCTCCCTGGCTCTGTGTCCCCCTGGGTGCTCATACTAGAAGCTCCGGGCTCATCCTTGACCCTCCTTTTCTCTTTGGCCCCAATGTGAGTCCATTTCCAAATCCTGTCCACTCCTTTTCCAAACCTCGCTCGATTCCATCCCTCCCCTCCATCTCTTCCACCACGCAGATCCCCTTGAGTCTGGTAGTGGTGATTTTCCAGCTTTAATTTCTACTTTCAAATCTTATTGAAAGAAAGCATGCATTTTAAAAATTCTAACACGAAATGTCTGCAATATTTTCCTGCTCATTTTTTGGGAAACTCTGATTTTTAAGCCATTGCCAATATGTGTTGTGTAAAACTTTTTTGTATTGCCTTCGCAGATCCAAACTTTCATGTGAATATTGAGGAATTAAACAAGGAGTTTATGGTGAAAAGTGAGGAGCTCTACGACTCTCTCATGAGTTGCCACTGGCAACCTTTGGATACAGTTCACTCCGAAATCCCACATGAGCCCCCAGAGAAGCATGATGGTCACTAAGCTTACCCCACTATTCTATTGATTGCCTCCTGTTGTTTTTGCAAAAAAAAAAAAAAAAAAAAAAGTCTTCTGGGAATGTACTGGATGCTATATGTAAATGCAGATTTCTGGGACTTGAATGTGACTGACATGATAAAATGTGATGTAAATAAACTTTACCAGCACATCCATTTCTGGAAGTGTGTTATATTAAGTAAGTGCCAAAAGACATCCCACAACTATCCTGGTAGACCAAGCTGAACTATAAGACATTTAAAAATAGGTCTAATAGGAACATGGGCCTGACCTGAACTGGTTGGGACATGAATGGATAGACATATAAATATATAAAGAGTATGGTATCACATCATCTGGCTTGATGGGAATTAATAGCAGTGATTAATAGTAATTAATTAACTTAATTAAGTTAGCAAGTGAATGATGATGCTTTTAAGTTTGGGGCAGTTTTGTAATTGAAACTCAGTTTGGTGGAGCAATATATATCCTGCCCCATGCAGAAATTGAGAATATTTGATTAAGAAGGTCTAGATTTAGAATAAGAGAAGAACTAAGCGAAAGAATGAAAGCATCAGCATAAATGTATATGTTGGTAAGTCTCCTGCCCTGTTGCTGGAATAGCCCGCGTTGCCTCTGATCTCCTCTGCTTCTTATTAGTCCTACAAAAGGGTAAACATCAGCTTAAGCATGAGAATGTCTTTATATTGTCTATTACCAGATGGGACAAGGGTAACATGGAGGTAGCAAATGCTGGGTTGTGGAGCACAGAAAGCAAGAATGACCAGCTATCTCTGTTGGAGATCAACGATTCTTCAGAATTTTCAGGTTCGTGATGATAGGGTCAAAGTCAAGTGTGAGCAGAGGACTCCTCTCCTGATAGTAACAGATTGTGGCAGACTCAGTATGAAAAGCAATGATTGCTGCTCACTGGAATGAGCTGCAAAAGGGGTAGGAGCTCTCAATTCTAAATAGGGGAAAATGGACAAAAACACAGTTGTTTACACTGTTGACAGTGTTTATAAATATTAGGGGCTGGTGTAGTTGGATGCCTCTAGGAAAGTTCTGGGTAACAGTGGTCATTGGTCACTGGTTGGTGTGGCCCCATGAAGGCCTCAGACCTATTCAAGTCCTTCTGTTGAGAGTTAACAGTGAGTTAATTCGTTGTGATAACCCTCACTGGGACCCTATGTTGGGTCCTAGATAATCAACTTGGACTTTGCTGTTCTGCTTGTGGTTCTTGTGTCCATGCAGATGAGTACCTAAGAGCAAGGACAGGCAGTGCTGCAAGCAGAGAACTAAGAAAACCAAAGATGGAACCTTGTGCTCACCCAGTAATGACCGCTGCTTGGAAAAATGCTTTAATTTCTGGCATAGCTATGTTTTACCAAAGAACAAGAAAACCATTGTGCCAACGGGATGGCTCTCCAGTGTCTGATGAGGCAACTTTAGAATTGTGTGGACCTATGGATCCTTGCTTCTGATCAAGTAGCCTTCTTGGTGACGGGGGCTGGGGGAATGGGACTCTTTCTTGTGACAGAAGAGGGAGGAAATGCTGCGAGCTGACCATGGTGTGGGCCCATGGTGTTGTCCATTGATTGTTCTAGGGTGTTTTAAGACCTCATGGTGAGCTTCAGTTTTCCCTGAGTGAACTCCATTGGGGTTTAAACAGGAGTCTGCATGCCAACAGGAGTCCTAGAGTCACTGAGATGTGACCTGTCAAGAGGGAGAGGGGACGTGGCTGGCATCATTGCTTCCTTTATCCGCTGTACCTTTGGTAAGCAGGCCCCTGCCTCACCAGTCTGCATGTTGTACAGTGGACATTTACTTTTGTCTGTCAGCCTATCTTTTCTAAGAAATGTTTTTCTGACTCAAATCTTGGGATTCTCCTTCTCCTCCTCCTTCCCCTTCTTCCTCCTCCTTCTCCTCCTCCTCCTTCTTTTAAGGTTTATTTATTTGAGAGAAAGAGAGTAAAAGAGAGAGAGCATGCATGAGTGGGAGGGGAAGAGGGAGAAGGAGAGAGAATCTCAAGCAAACTCCACACTGAGCTCAGAGCCCAATGCAGGGCCATCCCCACAACCCTGAGATCGTGACCTGACCTGAAACCAAGAGTCAGGTGCTCCTCAATCTTGGATTCTGATGAGGTCTTTCCTATCCTCAATGACCCTTCTTCTTCTTTTTTTTAAGTTATTAACATATAATGTATTGTTTCAGGGGTATAGGTCTGTGATTCATCAGTCTCACATGATACACAGCACTTCCTACAACATATACCCTCTCCAAAGTCCATCTCTCAGCCACCCTATCCCTCTCAGCCACCCTATCCCTCTCATCCCCCTTCCCCTCCAGCACCCCTCAGTTTGTTTCCTGAGATTAAGAGTCTCTCATGATTTGTCTCCCTCTCTGGTTTCATCTTGTTTCATTTTTTCCTCTCTTCCCCTATGAATCTCTGCCTGGTTTCATAAATTCTACATATCAGTGAGATCATATGGTAATTGTCTTTCTCTGATTGACTTATTTCGCTTAGCATAATACCCTCTAGTTCTATCCATGTCATTGCAAATGGCAAGATTTCTCTTCTTGATGGCTACATAATATTCCATTGTATTTATATACCACATCTTCTTTATCCATTCATCTGTCAGTAGACATCTGAGCTCTTTCTATAGATGGGCTATTGTGGACTCTCAATGACCCTTCTTGATCACAGCTAAAGACTGTTCTATCCCTGGGCTCCAACACAGCCTAAGCCAGAGTGATCTCATAACCTAGTTGAACCCATCAAATCTTCATTCAAATTTTTGAAGACACTCAGTCCTCTGATGGTAAAGCTGGGAGAGATGGGGCCCAGGAGCTACTGTAGCAATGTCTCCAATTCCAGGATAAAGCTAATTTACAGAGAGAAGCAGGTAGTCATGCTAATGGGAGAGAGTCAGGTGGTGTGTACTCTCCAGTTTTTTATTTTTGTACCCTTTCCTTTTTAGGAAATCATTCAGTTTCTAATACAATTCCTTTCGTCCTTCACTTTCCTTCATTGCAACCCAAAGTGTCCATATTTAGTCAGGTTCTTAATTTGCCCATCCCATGTGAGCAGGTTAGAAAGACTTGGGTGGTAGTTTCCCTTTTAAGTCTGCTAGTTAACAACGTCCTAGTGCTGCAGGTTCTGTCTCTGCATTTTTCTCAAAGTGAGCTCATCTACTCCCATTCCACTCTATGCGTTCTGGGCAAGAAGCCCACATTTATGTTTTCAGCACAGACGTTTCTTTGGAGCTCCACATTACGTGTATCTTTATCTTACTGCTTACTTGATTACTCACCTTGTATGTCAAATAGGTGTTCCAAAATTACCAAATTTGTAATGGACTCTTCTTAGTCTTACCACTATTAATAAATGCCACATTCAATCAAGCAACGCTTGAGCCCCACGCACTTCCGCTGGAGGGATTTAGACATGGGGGAGGGGAAATGGACAACTTTATGAGTCTACTGCTATTACTGGAGGGTAAGTTTTGGGCCTTTGACTGTAGAGAAAGGTAGAGATTGGGGTTGCAGGAGGGCAAAGCACCCCCCCCACTCTAGTGAAGATCTGGCCCAGGTGGGGAGGTGGGAGTTGACCCCTGCGGCAGTGGCTGCCCTCACGGGTGCTGGAACAGAACACTTTTACAGCAGGGTTAAAAAAAAATTATTATTATCTTTGCTGGTGAAATACACATAACGTAAAATTGACTATCCATTTTTTTCTTTTTTTTATTTGTTTATTTGACAGACAGAGATCACAAGTAGGCAGATAGGCAGGCAGATGGAGAGGGGGAAGCAGGCTCCCTGCTGAGCAGAGAGCCCGATGTGGGGCTCAATCCCAGGACCCTGGGATCATGACCTGAGCCGAAAGCAGAGGCTTTAACCCACTGAGCCACCCAGGCCCCCCTGACTATCCATTTTTAAGTGTACAGTTGAGTGGCATTAGATAATTCATACTGATGTGCTGCCATCACCACCATCTCTCTCCAGAACTCTTTTCAATCTGTAAAACTGACATTCTGTACCCAATGAACAATAGCTCCACATTTCCAACTCCTCCTAGCCCCCGGAAACCACCATTCTACTTTCTGTCTCTATTTGCCTCTTCTGGGTATTTCCTAGAAAGGGAATCATATAAGATGTGATCTTTTGTGTCTGGCTATTTCCCTTAACAGAATGCCCTCAAGGTCCATCCCTGTTGTTGCAAATGGCAAGATCTCATTCTTCTTTATGGCTGAGGAATAGTCCATTGTTACATACACACCAGAGTTTGCTTATCTCTTCATCCATCAATGGACACGTGGGTTGTTTCCATGTTTTGTCCATTGCAAATAATGCTGATATGAACGCAGCAGGTCCGGAAGTCAAAGCAGTGTCTGGGGGTTACATTCTGTTACTAGGGCATCTTGTACAAAGAGGCCTGAGCTCCAAGTAATAGGGCTTTTGGCCATCAGTGTTCTCAGCTCACTAGCCCATTCCCCAAGGTGCCATCTAGTCATGGAGGACATAGACCACAGCCACCTCAGAAGTCAGTTCCACTGTCTTTCTTCTGGTGACCAATGCTTCCACTAAGAAGTGAGACCGATTTTTACAAAGTTCTTGAAATTCAAGGGGTTTGGTTGTACCTTTCTCCTAGGATAACAATGCTCTTATTACTTCCATGCATGTTTAATCCTTTAATGATGTTTGGCACAACAAGAAGAATCTGCTTTGCTTTACAGTGACTTTCTATGTATGAAATAGTTGGGCCCTCCTCTCATGAAGATGGGGAAAGGCAGTTTTATCTCCTTCTTCGGGGCAACCCACGAAATCATAAGGACTTTGATTAAATGGGTTAGATTGGTAGTTAAACACTGGGGAACAGCCATTGGTGACGAGGTGCCAAGACTGAACTTTCTTCCAATGTCATCTGCCTTCAGAGCGACCTGAGGATATTCTTACTGCAAGTTCACGGATAGGCCACAGGTCTGCAATGGGTTCTAGGCAAGATCTATGATGAAAATAGGGCATGTATTCCAAAATGAGAGTTATTGGTCTTCTTATTGCACTATATTCATATATTGTAGTATATTCTTCTTTGTAGGATATTCCTTAAAGTAGCTCATAATTTAGGAGCAAATACTGATCTGGTTCCACTGGGACTTCAATATGATTTGGGGCTCTCTCGTCAATTCTCACTTCTAGGCATTCCTATAGCTATGATTCCAGCGCAAACTTGTTAACAAACATGCCAGAAGGTTTATAGACCCTGTCAGTCACCAGGTCCACAGACACTCATATATTAACAGCAGCCGCGAATGAATAAGACATCAAGAAACACAGAGGGGTGGGGCGCCTGGGTGGCTCAGTGGGTTAAGCCTCTGCCTTCAGCTCAGGTCATGATCTCAGGGTCCTGGGATCAAGCCCCGCATCGGGCTCTCTGCTCAGCGGGGAGCCTGCTTCCTCCTCTCTCTCTCTCTCTGCCTGCCTCTCTGCCTTTGTGATCTCTGTCAAATAAATAAATCTTAAAAAAAAAAAAAAAAACACAGAGTAAGGGATGCCTGGGTGGCTCAGTTGGTTAAGCATCTGCCTTCAGCTTCCACACCAGGCTCTCAGCAGGGAGCCTGCTTCTCCCTCTACCTGCTGCTCCCCCTGCTTGTGCGATGACTCACTCTCTCTCTCTGACAAATAAATAAAATATTTTAAAAAAGAACAAAACATCTTACATCCTTGAGAAGGAAACCATTTTAGGTTCTTTGGATTCTCTAAAATGAGTGCTTATGTAAGATATGCTTTTTCCTCACTTTGCAATGAACAGGTCATTGCAAGGGAATCTATCAACTGCCTTTGTTTGCATGAGCAACAGAGGTGAATCTGAAATAGAATTTTGTGGGAAAGTGCAAGTTTCAAACTGAGAAGTTATAGCAGTAATTTCTTCAATAAACAAATATTAGACATCCCACTTCAGATTTGCAAGATGAATCAGGCATCTGGTCACACCTGGAGAGGCTCATGAGCTTAAGGAAACTTCCCAAACTGCTGAAATACAAGATAAAATAGAACGCATGCCCCAGGGATGTAGAGAGTACTGTGGAAGTTATGATGAGATCAGGAGGTAGAAATAATTCTCTATTGGAGGTGGTGGATTTTATTTAATTTTTTATGGTCTCAAATTGGACCTTAGTCCCACCTAATCATCTTTGTATAGTCAAGAAACAAGGGTTTGGGTGACTCAGTTCACTGTGAGTGGATTTCCTTAAAGTCGTCCGTGGCTTCATAGCCTCCATGACCATGCTTCTTGACCTCACTGCAGTTCTGCTGTGTATTGTTGGAAGTTCTGGAAGGGAAGGATTTCCCTTCTCCCGGTGGATCTGTGGTCATTACATCCTTCCCAAGGAGCCAACTCCTCTTCTCTTCCCTTCTTGCTGAGTTCCTCCTCTGTCCAAGCTAGAACTTTAGAAGCTGCACGTTCCCGTCTTCCTCCCCACAACCCTTCACCTTGACAGAAATCTAAGGTACCCTATGGGTCATGCTGTCAGTCCCTTGAGAAGCCTGATCTCACAATGTCCTGTTCTTCTCTAGCCTTTTTTCATCTCTCTTACTCCTTTCACTGCCATCCTACCCTGTGGGGAAACATGCCGGAAGGGCTCCGGGGTTCTGAGCACACAATGGCTATGGGGCTTGGTTCAGGGTTGGGAGGCCCAATGCTCTCGTCCCCTGTTATGGGACGCTACTGAGAAGGTAGGGAAGCGCTGTAAGCAGAGCTGTGGCATGCTTGGATTTGTGGCTCTGAAAGAAGGCTCTGGCAACAGCGTAATGGGGGAATTTAAAGGATAAAGATGGCTTTACCTGACCACCAAGTGGTGAATTCATGGGCACAACAGGAAAGGATGAGAGAAAATGGCTAATGGTGGAACTAATTAGAGAAAGGTGAAAGGTATCAAAGGTATCAAGGCTCAGGAGTCTCATTAGAGCAGCAGGTGGAGGGGATAGAAACGAGGTTCAGAAGTGGTATCAGTTGGCACAGGGAGAGGAAAACCCTGGATTGATTGTGCATCATAATGAGGTGCAGTCATGGGAAGAAGTGTGAGCACACCAGCACATCCACACATTTCTAGTATGGCTCGTTTCGAAGTTCCAAACGGAGAGTTAGCACGATGAAGATGACATCAGTGGTTTCCTCCAAGTCACAGGCATATGCTGTGTTTCAGAGCACTGTTTCCCAAACTGTGATCTATAGAACACCAGAGTTCAGAGAAGGACATTAAAAAGATAGCTGGGGGGACACCTGGGTGGCTCAGTTGGTTAAGCAGCTGCCTTCAGCTCAGATCATGATCCCAGCGTCCTGGGATCAAGTCCCACATTGGGCTCCTTGTTCTGTGGGGAGCCTGCTTCTCCCTCTCCCTCTGCCTCTGCCTGCCACTCTGTCTGCCTGTGCTCGCGTGCTCTCTCTCTCTCTCTCTGACAAATAAATAAATAAAATCTTAAAAAAAAAAAAAAGAAAGAAAAAAAAAAAGAAAAAGATAGCTGGGGTGCTTCAGTGGCTCAGTTGGTTAAGCTTCTGACTTCAGCTCAGGTGGTGATCCCAGGTTCCTGGGATAGGGCCCCGCATCAGGCTCCCTGCTCAGCCAGGAGTCTGCTCCTCCCTCGGCCAGCTGCTCCCCCTGCTTGTGCTGTGAAAACCACCGACAGAGACACAGAGAGGAAGAGGGAGGCGGAGAGAGGAAGGGCTTTCCACGAACTGTTCCCTTGAAGCTGACTGAGAACAAAACCAGAGCGAACCTCTCTAAGTTCACACTTAGGAGGTCATTTTCATACCTGCACGTACCTTAAAGACGATACATGAGCCAGGAAAACAAAACATGCCCAAGAATTTTGTCAATGGTCCTACATCAAACAAATACATATGTGAGTGGGTCAAATGTTAACACTTAGAGTGATCTCCTAGAACTTCCAGGAATCTCTGGGTTCTATGTAGTTATTACTACAAAAAAAAGTTTTAAGGGAAAGCGGATGATAGGGACACAATCCTAGATTCAAAGTAAGGATGGCTACGTTCTGTTCCCACTTCTGCCTCTCGCTGGCTTGTCATTTAGTCTCTGTCTTTTCATATCTATGAAATGAGGGAGATCAGAGGATTTCCAAAGCTTCTTAGAGCCCTAAAACTCTAAACCTCTAAGACAAAATAATTACTGGAGATCTGCTGACATTTTTCAGAGCATTAATTCTTGGCCACTCACTCTGTGACCCAGACACAATTCTTTCTAGCTAGACACTGTCTTTCTCAATCCCATTCCTTCCTCTCCTTTCATTCTAATGCTGAAAATGAAGTCCCAAAGAGGGACCAAAAAAATGAGAGAGAAAGTGTTCCCATGGCAACCCTTATGAATATTTTCCTGGAAAATCCACTTCATGGCCCTAAGACTCATATCTGAGAATCCTTGGGCGAAGGGTCCAGGGGCACCTGGACAGTCAATGAAGAGAAAGACAGAAGAGTTGAAATAAGTCACTGGGACTTATGGAGTTTCCCTGAACAAACCATGTTTTGGGGAACCGTTTATGAATTTGCATGTTTTCTTGCTTTGCTATTTGTCCTTCCATGGGCTCTTTTCCTTAAAAAAAAAAAAAAAAAATAGACAAAGCAACCAACCCAGAACCACCCTCTCCTGGATCCACCTCTGTTCACCTTTTACTTAATGAGATGCTGAAATTTAGTACATCAGAGAGTTCATTTTGTAGATGTAATATGTTATTAGCATTTTAATAAATATGACTTAACATATACAATATGGATTGAAACACATAAGCTGCTTCTTTAAATTTCTCATGAAACAATAAAGGAAAATGTTAGCAATGACGGCAGTTCTCAAAGGTCAGCATGCATCAGAATACTACCTGGCCAGGTAGGTAAACACACATGGCTCTTCTCACACCCCTGGGGTTTCTGATTCTATAAATCTAGGCTGGAACCTGAATATCTGCATTTCCAGCAAGTTCCCAGGTGGTTCTGATGCTTCTCCAGGGACCCTATGTATTCTGAGAATTGCTGGGGTACCAAAAAACCCTACATCTTGATGAATTCTTATAATGCCTATTGTACACACTTATTTTGTAGAGGAAGAGAGACGATCCCAGCAATACCCTTCCCCCACTGGAAACACACTGTCTTTCTTAGACAAAGCAAGTCTGAGGAGTTGGGGGAGATTGGGTCCTGTCAAGTTCCCCTTTTAACTAGAAGTTTCACACACAAATACTAAATCTGCCACTTCCCCCATCTTCTTCCTCTCTCCTGGTATTTCTATGGCAACAACTGTGAAGTGATCTGTCCTCAACTCCAACTCCCCCCACCCCATCCTCCTCTTCCTCTTTTAAACTTTTTTTTTTTAAGATTTTATTTATTTACTTGACAGATAGAGATCACAAGTAGGCAGAGAGGCAGGCAGAGAGAGAGAGAGGAGAAAGCAGGCTCCCCGCGGAGCAGAGAGCCCGATGTGGGGCTCGATCCCAGGACCCTGGGATCATGACCTGAGCCAAAGGCAGAGGATTTAACCCACTGAGCCACCCAGGTGCCCCCTCTTTTAAACTTTTAAACTGAACTTAAACTGCCTCTCACGGATTTATAATTGCCCTCTTCATATAAAAAGAGAATATTAAATCTTTGTCCGTCACATAGGCTAAAACTATTTTTTCCACCTTGCCTTTTATCTTGACCATATCTCATTCAGATTATTATGTGTACTTCATGTTGGTGGGATCTTTCCCCATTATATTTCTTAGAGATACTCCAAGAGAGCAATTGAATTTCCCATGTTTTAGTTTGTCAATTTGGCCAGCTTCGCAAACTCTTTTTATTTCTGAGGCAGTTAACTTAGCCCGGTAAGATGTACTAATATCCATCTTTATGGGAAGTCACATAAGGATGGGCAGAAATCAGTAGTCACCGGGGTTCCAGGTAACTCAGAGATCACCCAGCCCTCTGGCCAGTTCTAAGACAACCCTTTGGCCAACCTCTGCTCTCCTAAGGAAATGAGTGTTCAGTGGATGGTGTGCAAAGGGGTCCAAGGCCTTGAAGAAGAAGGAATTTGTGTCATAATATTCTGGTGTGTTGTGATATAGCTTACTAATGTTCAGCTAGAAGGAAGGCTGTTGACAGCATATCTGCATTTAGTCCCTGCATGTACCACTATCTGTGAATGAATTATTGATCTTTCTGAACGCTCCCTAGAATACACAGTCCCCAGGTTGAGGGAAAATGAATTACTCTGTCTCTTATTGGCTTCTCCATTTGTGGTCACTGTGTGGGACCAACATCACCAGAATGGAAGGGCTCAGATCATTAATCTGGGGTTCATAGCTGACCACACTGTCTGTTTTCTAGGTCACAGGTTACACAAGAAAGAGTGCTCCTCAGCCTGGGGTCCTCACACATTTCCTGTGACCAGAAGCACACAGAGTCTGAGGCCTTTTAGCAAACAACTGCCCTGATGGTGAAGGAAAGGATCCTGGGGCATGATGTTAAGATAGAAAATTTCAAAAAGTTCAGGAAAAAAAAAAAATGTCTAATTTTGTCACCAGAAGCTCTCAAAGGAAAGATGATTTAAAAGGGAATGGGGAGTTCTAAAGAACAAGAATCAGGGGCCCCTGGGTGGCTCAGTGGGTTGAGCCTCTGCCTTTGGCTCAGGTCCTGATATCCGGGTCCTGCCTACTACTCCACGGGGAGCCTGCTTCCCGCCGCCCCACCCTCACCCCCACCTGCCTCTCTGACTACTTGTGATCTCTGTCTGTCAAATCAATGGATAAAATCTAAAAAGAAAGAAAGAACAAGAATCAAACCACAGGGCCATGAATGACTCCAGTGAAGAAAGGTGTGAAGTAGCTCATGAAACTTGGATAAAGTCCATTTGACGATCCCGGTTTTAAAACGATAAGTATAGAAGGGCATATAAGGAAAAATGAATTGTGGGAGCCCATGTAAGCATTTGGCAAACAAATTTTGATCCTGAATGAGCTAAGGCTTGTAGAAATTTGAAGAAAAACAGAAAGGGCTTTTAAAATTTTCTTTAGTTCCAGGAGAGAAAGAAAGGACTAGATTAAGCTTATAAGCCCGATGATTCCAAAATAGCCAAAACTATCTTTAAAAAGAAGAGTGATAAAATCAGAGAACTTATACTTCCTAATTTCAAAATTTACTGCAAAGTGATGATGTTGTACTGGCACAAAGTAGATGTATAGATCAATGGAAAAGAATAACCACTCCAGAAAAAAACCCTTATGATTATGGTCAATTAATTTTCAGTAATGTTGCCATGACAATTTGATGGAAGGAATAATCTTTTTTTACAAATGACACTAGAATTGGGGCCCCTGGGTGGCTCAGTTTGTTCAGTGTCAGCTCGGGTCATGGTCTCATGGTCATGAGATTGAGCCCCTTGTCCAGGTTCCAATTCTCTCTCTCCCTCTACCCCTCCCCCACCTCTAAAAAAGAAGATACTACAATAACCTGATAGCTACATGTAAAAGTATGAATTCAGACTCCTACCTCACATCATTAATACAAATTAAGTCACTTCTCAATTAAATTTTATATCTTCACAGTCAAAGGCAAAATCCTAAGATTCTACATAGAGAGGAGAGAGAATAGATTACCTATAAAGGTAAAGATCTCATTGGTAACAGATGCCTCACTAGTGACACTTGTTGCTAAAAGTGATCAAAGAAAAGCTCCAAGGGAAATTATTTAAAATTCAAAATTATCTGTTCAACTAATCTGTCATTCAAGAGTGAAATCAGTGCAGTAACTCAAATAGTGTATACCACTTTCAGAACATTTATTAAAAAATTGCCCAGAGGGGCACCTGGGTGGCTCAGTGGCTTAAAGCCTCTGCCTTTGGCTCGGGTTGTGGTCCCAGAGTCCTGGGATCAAGCCCTGCATCGGGCTCTCTGCTCGGTGGGGAGCCTGCTTCCCCCTCTCTCTCTGCCTGCCTCTCTGCCCACTTGTGATCTCTGTCTGTCAAATAAATAAATAAAATCTTTTTAAAAAATTGCCCAAAGATATAATCCAAGTCCAATAAAATATTAATCTAAAATAAAATGGGGAGCCCCTGGCTGGCTCAGTTGGAAGAACATGGGACTCTTTTCTTTTTTTTTTTTTTTTAAGATTTATTTATTTATTTGAGAGAGAGAGAGAGAGAGAAAGCTCATGGAGCAAGAGAGAGGGGCAGACTCCACTAAGAGCTCTATGCGGGACTCCATCTCATGACCCAACCACCCAGGTGCCCCAGAGTGTGGGACTCTTGATCTCAGGGTCGTAAATTCAAGCCCCACATTGGGTGTAGAGATTCCTAAAAATAAATAAATTAATTAACTTTAAAAAATAAGAGAAATGGCATATAAGAAGAAAATAGCGGAGACATTAAACTCACAATTAAAGTCTAAGTCGTTGTTAATGCATTGTTTTTAGGTTCAGGGTAATTGTGGAGAAAATTTTCCTAGGAAGTAATAGATATTGGGTAAACACTGTGGATCTTTCCCTTTTGCCCTAAAACTTACCCATAACAGCAAAGATTTCTTTCTTTGTTAAGAAAGATATATATATTTTTAGATAGAATTAGCTGTTGACAGCACAGGAAAATAATAAGAGTAACATCAGGATGGTCCTTTGGAAGACAGAGAGCAGTAAATCAAGTTCAAAGCTTATATAAGGATGTGTTCTGGTCGGAGTAAGATGGGCCCAGGGATGACACCAGGCACAGAAACAGGAGTGTTCAAGAGGAACAAGGTAGGGCCCTGCACAAAAGTCAGAGTAATTGCTTAGAAAAATAAAATTAGGAAGTACCTGATAAGTAAGTCCTCTTTTTCATCTCCACTTATGTTAAGCAACAGGAAAGAGACATTTGTCTCAGGGTAGAGGAACAGGGGTAGAATTGGAGCAAAGGCCAGCAAAAACCAGAGTCCACAAGCCAAATCCACCTGTGGTCCATTTGTGTTTTGTATATTATCTGCAAGCTAGCTATGATTTTTCCATTTAAAATATTTTTTAAAAGGCAAAGAATACATGACAGACCTTGGTGGCCAGCAAAGCCTAAAATATTCACTATTGGGAATTTTCCAGTTTGTTGGCCCTTGGTGTAGACGTCTGGGAAAAAGAAGTTGTACCATCTCTGAATGGCTAGTGATGCTCTGGAGGAAAAGCAAAGATTTAAGTGAAGGGTACCATGTCGTCTAGCTGAAAGCTCATCCCACTGGCTCCCCATCATCACAGGCCATGAGGGATATTAACCGATGTGCACAGACAGGAGGAATGAATCTTAAAAAATAAGAAAGGAGACATGCCAACAAATATCAAAACAACCGAAGAAAATGGAAACATAAAGAATCCTCAAGTTCAAAAAACAGAAGCATTAACACCTAAGAAAAACAAATAATAAAGAAAAGATGGGGCGCCTGGGTGGCTCAGTCGTTAAGTGTCTGCCTTGGGTTGAGGTCATGATCCTGGGTCATAGGATCAAGCCCAGCATCGGGCTCCCTGCTCAGCGGAGAGCCTGCTTCTCCCTCTCTCACTTCCCCTGCTGTGTCTCTCTCTGTCAAATAAATACATAAACTCTTAAAAAGGTAAAAAAGAAAAGACGACTAAAATAAAACTAGAGAGACATTCAGTTTGGGGCTCTTTTACTTGCAAATTAGTACTAGGAACAGCTTACAAAGGTCTGTTACAAATCCTGCTGTGATTTTTATTGGAACTGCATGGAATTTGGAAATTAATTTGGGGGAATTGCCATCCTTAAAATATTGAGTCTTTCAATCCATGAAAATTATATATCACTCCTTCTAAAGTTTTTAGTAACATTTATAAATTTATCTGTTAAGGTCTAGGACATCTGTTAGATTTCATTCCTTAGTGAGTTAGGGTCTTATCATTGCTCTGGATATTCTTTGCTGGTACATATGAACACCATTCACTTACAAATAATGGTCTTATATGCAGCGAACTACTGACCTTGCTTATGGATTCTAAAAAATTTTTGGAGATTCTTAGGATCTATATATTATATACTCTTCATTCGTTCATCAGTGGACAGTTGGGTTGTTTCCATATCTCAGCTATTGTGAATAATGCTACAATGAACATGAGAGTGCAGATATCCTTTTGACACCCTTTGATGTCTTTTTGATACTCTTTTCATTTCTTCTGAGTCTATGGACAGATGTTGAATTCCTGGGTCGTATGGTAGATCTATTTTTAATTTTTTGAAGAACCTCCATTCCTGTGGAGGATGGGAATTTCCATTCCCATCCCCAGTATAAAAGGGTTTCCTTTTCTCCCTGTCCTCACTGGCATTAATCTCATCTTCTTCCTGAAGAGTCATTTTAATAGGTGTGAAGTGACAGCCCATTGTGGTTTTGATTTGTATTGCTTTGATGATCAGTGATGTTGAGTGTCTTTCAATGTACCTGCTGGCCATTAAATCTGGCTGATCTAGGTTATCTCTAGTTTCTCTCTGAATATGACCATGAACTTTGTGGACCCTAGAGTTAATCATACTGTAAGAGCCTGACATAAGCTTTTTGATTGGGAAGTAGGTGCCTGACAGTGAGCTTTTGGTTACTGAGGCATCCATTTCAAAAGGCGTCCATATTGAATATTGCCATATAGTGCCAGCTGTGGGACACAGCTACTGGCAAAACAATAAGTAAGGAAATTAGGTTGCCCCCATTCATGAAGTTTCTTCTTTCAGAAAGCCCCGGATAACCTAGATAACTGATCTCTTGAGTGACTCTGCTTCTCCCTTCTTATGCCTTAATTCTTCATTTTATACTTTAAATTAGCTAATAAAGATTGAACTCACAAAATCCTAGATACCCCACCCTTGGATCCTAATAAAGGCAGTGCCCGACACCCTCTGTGTGTGTGTGTGTGTGTGTGTGTGTGTGTCTTTCTCTCTCCCCCCGTGACCTTGCTGTGTGCCTCTTGGATACACCACATACATTTTGTTCCTCACCGTTTGCAATGACATGGATGGAACTAGAGAGTATAATGCTTAGAGAAGCATGTTAGTCAGAGAAAGGCACATAACAGAAGATTCGACTCATATGTGGAATTTAAGAAACAAAACAGATGAGCATAAGGAAAAAGAGAGGGAGGCAAACCAAGAAAAAGACTCCTAGTTGTAGAGAACAAACTCATGGTTACCAGAGGGGAGGGAGGGGATGGGCACTAAGGAGGTGATGGGGATTAAGGCACGCATTATGAGCAGTGGGTCATGTACAGAAGTGTTGAATGACTGTACTGTACACCTGAAAATAATACGACCCCATCACGGGGCTCCCTGATCATCAGGGAGCCTGCTTCTTCCTTTCCCTCTCTCCGTCTGCTGGACCCTGCTTGTATTCTCTCTCTCTCTCTGTCAAGTAAATAAATAAAATTTAAAATTAAATTAAAAAAAAAAAAAAAGGAATCACAAGGAGGGGTTCCAGCCACAACATTGGCCCTGTGAGTAATAGGGTTGGGCGAGTGGTTCAGGCATTGCTAACCCATAGCATCATTATCAGTAGACTGGGACCCACACCACATAAATAATCCAAATGTGGCCCCACATCTTCATGAGCATCCTTGTTCTAGCCTGTGAAATATTAGGTTGTAAATTTTTCCTACATCGTACATCAGATTAAGATTACTCACATAAAACTGGATTTAATATTTTAAACATTTAAACATAATTTAATAACTGATAAAAAGAACTGGAAAATATACTACTTATTTAAATGTTAGTATTGCCTGGAAGGGAAACATTCATTCAACAGTGAACATTTAATGTAACCAGGTATAAGGAATTCAGGGCATCGAATAAAACTTAGTTTTCTCTAAAAGGATTTCCACCCTGGATAGGAAGAGAACTAGACATTAAATATGTAATGGGATAAATCCAATCACAGAGGAATAACAAAAGTGTCGTGGAAATAGAGAAGAATGATGATTATTCTGTCTGGGAGAGTCAGAGGAATGAATCTGTGTCCTTAGTTCTACTTACTTCAAGCTCAAATATCTCCATTCTTACTCAAATATCTTCATTCTGGAACCTTCTGTGGCTAAGGCAGTGTGGTGTACATAGAGGAGAATCTGATACAAGAAATGCTCCTTGTTTAGAAGCTAAGCTGGAATGTGGGAACCAGTGGAAAAGGAAGAATGCAGGATGTCTCAGGACATTTTGCCTTGAAAATGAATAAAGGAGGAAGAGCATTTGGGGGGAGGGGATGAATTCTCCTGGGGATACGTTTATGGGTCAGTTAAAGGAAGTGAATCTTCCTGAAGTCACTTGTGAATTTTTGCATCCCTACAATGGAGACAACCAGACATTATATGTATCCTGATTCCATGCAAGAGGACCCCCTTGCCCTTCTGGCCAATCTAACCATAATCACACTTTTAGATCTAACTTCTAGTCTGTAAGAAACGTGTGGGATAGAGTAACAATTGAAAAACGAAACAAGAAAGCAATCAGTGAAATCTAGAATGTGGGATGTTCTACATGACTAAAGATCTGTTCTAGAAGAAAAGAAACTTAAAAGAGTTTTGAGAGGTCAGAAACAAATTCAATGGGTGAAACTTGTTCAGATCCTTATTTTTTTTAATTTTTAATTTTTAATTTTTTATAAACATGTATTTTTATCAGATCCTTATTTTGACAAACTAATAGTATGAACTTTTTTTAGACAATTAGGAAATCTGAATTTGAATTCGGTATTCAGTTACACTGAAGAATTATTGCTAATTTTCTTACGTGTTAATGGCATTATGTTGAATAATAAAATGGTGGGGTTTTTTTTTCTTCTTTTGAGATGCATCCTGAAGTTTTTAGAGACCAAAAGACAAAATGGCCTGGAATTTGTTTTCAAATATTGAAGTTAAGGAAAATGTGGAGGACAATAACTGAATCAAGTATAGATATCATTATATGTATCATTTTTTTTAAGGATTTTATTTATTTATTTGAGAGTGCATGTGCACCAGGGGAGGGGAGATGGAGGGAGTGGGCAAGCAGACCCCTCACTGACTGTAAAGCTGTTGTCGGGCTCAATCTAAGGACCCTGAGATCATGACATGAATTGAAATCAAGAATTAGACACTTGGGGCACCTGGATGGCTCAGTGAGTTAAAGCCTCTACCTTCGGCTTGGGTCATGATTCCAGGGACCTGGGATCCAGCCCTGCATTGGGCTCTCTGCTTGGCAGGGAGCCTGCTTTTTCCTCTCTCTCTCTGCCTGCCTCTCTGCCTATTTGTGATCTCTGTCAAATAAATAAATTAAAAATTAAAAAAAAAAAAGAGTTAGACATTTAACTGACTGAGCCACCCAGGAACCCCTGGGTCGTTCTTAAAGCTGATTGATAGGATTACGGGGTTCATCATCCTCTATATTTAAAGTATGTTTGGATACTTTTGCATTAAAACATTAAAAATAAATTGCACAAGAGAAAAGGCTGGACTTGAAGCTGAGTAGGGAGGTTGAGCTGTAATAGAAATACAATGCATTGTTTTATCACTTAACATGGACAGCAGCAGCTTCATAGTGCCAGTTGAGGGTGACTCTGAAGGACAGTGCTAATGGGAAATCCTCCAACAGGCAGAACTTTGAGGACATTTGGTAGTTGGCTTTGTCTGGAGGGAGAGGTGACCAGAAGTATGGATCTATACTCACTACATGGGCAGTTGCATAATTGGGCAGGATGTTAGGGACTTGGGAGAAATGGGATTGGAAGATTGGTGACAAAGAAGTTTAGGGACGAGGTATATGGATGGGTGTCTCACAACAGGAAAAGACTATGAAGATATTTGTGTCTAATGTGAATGCCTACCCAACGGCATATACTATAGAGAAGGCTCTTAATTATCAGGTGAAGCAAATGACTCATTCTGGGTCTCTTAGCCAGACACTTTCCCCTATCATCCAATCCTTCTTCTTGGGCCCATGAACAAAGGGGCTCTGGTGGCAGGAATGGAAGCTAAGCATGGGCTCAACAATACGGACTTTCCATTACCAAGGCTGACTTAGCCGGTGCTACTGCTGAATGCCTAATCTACTAACAGCAGAGACCAACACTGAGCCCTGAAATGGTACTTCTCTCTAGAGGGTCAGCCAGGTATCAGGCATCAGGGTGATTACACTGGACCTCTTTCATCACTGAAGGAGCAAAAATGTGCCCTCACTGGAACAGACATGGAATATGGATTTGCCTTCCCCGTCCATAATGCTTCTGCTAGCACCACAATCCATAGGCTTGTAAGATGACTTATCTATCATCATATCATTTTGCATAAATAACCAAGGAACTCATTTAGAGCAAAGGAAGTTTGGCAATTCACTCACGTCCATGGAACTAACTGGTCTCACCACATACCTCATCAGGTACAGGTGGTAGGCCTAGTTTAAATTTGTAATGGCTTTCTGAAAATTCAGTGCCAGCTCCTGAAAGAATGGAATTCTCTTATACAGGATGCTACAAATACTTTGAATCAGGGACTGTTATATAGAATATTCTCCATAGCCAGAATACATGGGTCTGGGAATCAAGGACTAGGTTGAATTCTGTGATTTGGTTTTTAAGTTGGAATGCTCCCTCTAAGGGGCACAACAATGGTTCCACTGAATGCAAAGATGAGATTTCCCCTTGGTCATTCTGGATTCCTTGTGCCACTAAACCAACAGAGAAAACAACAACAACAACAACAACAAAACAATCACTCTAACAGAGAGGAAAAAAGCACATCACTCTTCTGGCTGGAGTGATTACTATTTTCAAAGGTAATTTCATCACACTACTCAGTAGGGGCAAGGTGGACAGTTTTGGGAACAAAGGAAATTCTCTGGGCTTTGCCTCTTAATATTTCTATGCCCAATAGTAAAGGTTAACAGAAAACTATAGCAACTAAAAAGAAGTAAGATGATAAAGGATTTATAACTTTCAGAATTGAAGATTTGGATCACCCCACCAGGTAAAGAACCCTGACCACCTGGAGTTCTAGCTGAGAACATGAGAAATATAGAATGGGTAGTGGAAGAAGAAAGTCATAGTTATAATATGCAAATTTGTAACTGATTATAAAAGTGGGGACTATAGTTGGGAATGTAAAATGGTGTAGTCACTATGGAAAACAATATGGAGTTTCCTCAAAAAAATTAAAAATAGAATTATTGTATAATCCATAAACCCCAATTATGGGATCCAAAAGAATTAAAAGTAGGATCTTGAAGAGGTATTTCCATACCCTTGTTTTTTTCAGCGTTACTATTCTTAATAGCCAAGAGGTGGAAGCAATTCAAATTGTCCATCAAAGGATGAATGGATAAAGAGAATGAGGTCTATACATACAATGGGATATTGTACAGTCTTTGAAAAGGAGATCCTGTCCTATGCTACAGCATGGATGGACCTTGAGGACATTATGCTAAGTGAAATAAGCCAGTCACAAAAGGGCAAACACTGTATGATTCTACTTATATGAAGAATCTCTGAAGTAGTTAACTCATGGAAACAGGAAATAGGATGTTGGTTGCCAGAGGCTAGCAGGAAGGGAAATACAGAATTATTGTTCAATGGGTATAGAGTTTTGGTTTTACAAGATGAAAAATTTCTAGAGCTCTGTTTCACAATAATGTGAATATACTTAACACAGTAGAACTGTGCACTTAAAAAATGGTTATGATGGTACATTTTATGTCATATAATTTTTTAAGATTTTATTTATTAGAGAGAGGGAGAGAAAGTGTACATATGGACAACCAGGGGTGGGCAGGGGCAAAGGGAGAGGGAGAGAATCTCAGGCGGACTCCATGCTCAATGCAGAACACAACGTGGGGCTGGATCTCATGACCCTGAGACCATGACCTAAGCCGAAACCAAGAGTCAGACACTTAACCGACTGAGCCACCCAGGTGCCCCAACGCAATGTAAATAAATGATAAAAACATTGAGGACTATGGTAGCTTTGCATCTTTTCTCATTGATTGTGTTTATTTGTACATACTAACCAGTTTTTCTCATTCTTCCCATTATTTTTATTATTGTACATGTTTTTATGTATACAAGTTATTGAAGGTTAACTTCGCAATGCTTTCCTTAGGTAATGGAATATTCAGTGGGTCTGTGACTGCACTCAAGTAATTAATATAGCCAGTGATGGATACAGTAATTGTTTAGACTGTGTCTTCCTGTTTTGGAGAAGTATGAGGTCCTCTTACACAAAGGTTAGCCAGATCTTGTTGGATGGAAGCATAGTTATTTCAGTTGTTACAGGGAAGTTCAAATGTGTGTAGCAAAAATTCCCTCTAAGGTCTAAATGAATCCTTTGTGATACTAGAGCTGGACCCTCATGTTCTCTCATCATTTAGCTAATTTGGCTCTGAGGGAAGACTTGAGTAGCTCACATAAGAATATAAAGGAGAGGCAGGTTTTCCTTCAGAGATGTGTGTGTGCCTGTGTCTGCGTACATGTGAGTGTGTGTTCCGATTTCTTGACACTGGCTTGTGTAGCCCAAAAGACTAACTACATAGACTCCAGATTAGTGAGATGTTACTCTACATGGGTATTTAGTTTTTGAATAATCTCAACCCCAGGATATAAACACTAAACCTTTTCCTCCGAGCAATCACGGCTCCTAAGTCTACTGCTTTATATCTCCCTTTCTTCTCATAGCAGATTCCTTAATAAATAGCACCTTGAGCGGATTCCAGAACTTTAAGGTCACCCTCGTGATGGAAAATCCATTCCCAAAAGCTACAACCTCATTCCAGTCTAAGGCTTTCCTTGCCCTGCCACTGAAAAAGTTCCCAAATCCAGGGAAGCTGAAGTGTGGAGGAAAGCAAGGTGTGTTCTTTGAGGTCCCCTCACTCCTCCTCACCTCCACGTGTGTAGTTTGGTGGAGAAGAGAGGACATGTACTCTTGCCCTTTCTCTTCTTGGGAACAGATGAGTGTCTCCTACTGATTCAGCTGCTGGTGTGGCTTTTTGTTGGCTGTGGCTACTTCTCTTTTTCACGCCAACTGGCTGTGGATACCTACTTCATGGCAGGTCACCAACCACTCTTTCTTTGTGGCATGGTGTGCATTCTTGGGAAAGCCTAGAAGCCTCCCTATTGAGCATGTTCTCTGACCTGGGAAGTCTGGTCCCTGCTCAAACTCTTTCACAACTGATTGGGTCATCTTTGGGCCAGGATACAAGTCATGTTAGATAAAATTAGGACAAAACCAATCAAATCCAGTTCCCTTCCCTGATGACCCTTGGAATTAAGGGAATCTTACACATATTTGTTACAGCTATGGTTGCTCCTTCCTCTTCTATAGCCTCTTTCTCTGTCTTGCCAACTCTCTCCAGTCTGTTCCTTTGTTTAGCTAGATGAAGTTCAAAGCTTTAAGTTCACTCCTTGGAAATAGATCTAACTAGAGTAGGAGATGCCAGTCTTCCCTTTGGGCTTACTTTGTTTTTTCAAGTGATTCTCTTGTCTTCCTCATTTTGCTTAGGAGTAGGAGGTAGGGGTAACCACAACATTTCCACTGGGCTGATAATTCACGTTTGTGACGATCTTTCTCCCTTATCAATCTTAGTTTGATATTAGGGAGGAGGGAATGTTTAGATCAGGAGTCGACAAACTACAGCTCATGGGACAAATCAGACAGAGGACAAAGTCCTCTTCCCCTGTCTTTCTCCCTCTGCCCCTCCCCCATTTTTTGTAAATAAAATTTTATTGGAATACATGCATGTTCACATACTGTCTATGGTTGCTTTTGCACTGCAATGCAGAGTTTCACAGTTTTAACAGAAACCATACCCGCAAAGCCTAACCTATTTATTATCTAGCCCTTCAGAGAAAAATACTGCTGACCTCTGAGTTAGAGAATCATGGTTGATTGTAATAAGACTGGTTTTGGGGGTGTCTGAGCGGCTCAGTCTGTTAAGCATCTGCCTTCAGCTCAGGTCATGATTTCAGGGTCCTGGAATCTGGCTGGCATTGGGCTCTCTGCTGGGTGGGGAGTCTGCTTGTTCTTCCCCCTCTTCCTCTGTGATCTCTCTCACTCTCTCTATAATAAAAATAAAATAAAAAGACTTGTTTTGCCATGTCTTAAGAATCTCTGATGGAGATTTATGAGCCTCGTAATGTGGGACTTAATGCTCTTTTGACCTCCATTCTGGCTCTTGTCACTAATTCCATGGACAAGAAGCTAAATCCTATTTAATATTTTGTTACAGTTGCTTAGACACACACACACACACACACACACACACACACACACCATTTGAAGTTTGACACTTTGCTTGATATTTTATCTTTTGGCTCATAGACTAAAGTGACCCATTTAAATAATATTAGTTGGATTTTTTTTTAAGATTTTATTTTTAAGTAACCACTACACTCAATCCGGGGTTCAAACTCACAACCCCGACATCAGGGGTCGCATTCTCTAACAATTGAACCAGCCAAGTGCCCCTAGTGGAGTTATTCATTGCCAAAATTCAATGTGTGTTTCAGAGACAGAGAGAAATATTATTTCTCACTCTATCCCTCTTCCACTGTATCCAAACTTATGTCTGAGATCTCTACATAACAAAGAATTGGCCCCTGACTTTGTTGACTGTCTTTATTGTACATTGTTTCCTATTTCATTAATTTCGGCTACTTTTATAATTAAAATCTCAGGTACTTGTCTTTTCTAATTAATGCATATATTCCTTATAAATTCCCCCTTAGCACACTTCAACTACACTCACATCTATTTTATTTATATTCTCAAAATATTAAAAATATTTTCAAATTTTCATTTCGATATTTGTCTTTGACCCATGGGTTATTTAAAAATGAATTGTTTAATTTCGGAACATATGAAGATCACCTAGTTACTTTTCAAACATTTCTTGCTTAATTGCTTTTTGGTCAGAATAGGTGCTCTGTATATTTCCAATTCTTTGAAATTTGGTGATTCTTATTATATGAGTGATAAATTATTGTAAATATTTCATCTTATGTATATGTCACATTTTGCTCATCCATTTATCTGCCAGTGGACATGTGAGTTGCTTTCATGTCTTGGCTGTTATGAGTAGTGCTACTGTTAACATGGGTGTGTGCAAATGTCTCTAATGTTTATTCTCTAATGGCTGAGTTGAATAACTATGACAGTGTGCCAGAGACTCTGGTCTGCAACCCTAAGATATTTAACATCTGCACTTTTTAAGAAAATATATCAACCCCCGTCCCAGGTCACACTATCAATGGTGCTGTTCAGCCTCCAGACTATTTCTCCCACATCAGAAATCTCTGGATTTCCATTTCTCTGGTATCTTGGCTTAGTCCTGCCTGACTATCTTGCTGTCTCTTTGATGCTGTTAGGAAGGACACATTTATTTCATCCAACTTTCTTGGTTGGTTTCAGCAGAAAGGTGGGTCTGAAGGAGGAGTCCATTAAATGTAAAAGTCAGGAGCACCTGGGTGGCTCAGTTGGTTAAATGTCCGACTCTTGGTTTCAGCTCAGGTCATGATCTGAGGGTCCTGGGATCGAGCCACACCAGGCTCCAGTGCTCAGGGGAAGTCCTCTTCCCCTTTCTCTCTCCCTTTGCCCCTCCCCCCCATTCGTGTATCCATACGTGAAAACACACACACGCACACACACACACACACACACACTCACACAGTCTCTCGCTAAAATAAATAAATACATCTTTAAAAAAAAGACGTGGCTGAGTCAGTGAAGCGGCTGCCTTCAGCTCAGGTCATGGTCCCAGGGTCTTGGGATTGAGCCCACACAGGGTTCCTCCGCTCAGCCAAGAGCCTGCTTCCCCCTCTCCCTCTGCTTGTCTCTCTGCCTACTTGTGATCTCTCTCTCTCTGTCAAATAAATAAATAAAATCTTTAAAAAAAATTTTTTTTAAGTATAAGTCAGCTCTAGTACCTTTTAATAATTCCTTTTCTAATGAAATCAGCCAGAATCAATTTCTGTTGATTTCTGGTAAAAACCTTGTGTGATAAACATTTTTTCTGTTGGAGATATAAAAACAATTCCATGAGAAAAATACCCATCTATTTTGGATTTCTTTTCCCTAGGGGTTGTTTTTTAATTTAATTAATTAATTTATTTAAATTTATTTTGTATTTTTAATTTACATTCAATTAAGGAACGTATAATGTATTATTGGTTTCAGAGGTAGAGGTCAGTGATTCATCAGTCTTATATAACACTCAGTGCTCATTACATCATGTGCTCTCCCTAATGCCCATCACCCAGTTACCCCATTCCCCTAGCCTCTCCCCTCCAGCAATCCTCAGTTTCCTGTGATTAATTGTCTCTTATGGTTGGTCTCCCTCTCTGGTTTTGTCTTGTTTTATGTTTTCCTCTCTTCCCCTATGATCCTGTTTCACTTCTGAAATTCCACATACAGTGAGATATATGATCATTGTCTTTCTCTGATTGACTTATTTCGCTTATAATCCCCTCTAGTTCCATCTGTGTCATAACAAATGGCAAGATTTCTTTCTTTCTTTCTTTCTTTTTTTTTTTGATGGCTGATATTTTGGATGTTTTATGCCCATGGGAAAACAGGCCAAAAAAAAAATTGTGGTTTTGGCTAGATTGATACACACTGATCATGAAGGATCAATAAGGTTTCTGGTGCATGTGAAAGACCGAAAAGATTATGCTTGGAACTTGGTACTATCGTATGGAGGGGAATGAGTCAATGGGCTTTCACTTCCACCTTACGCTGCTGTGCAGTTAAGGTCAGAATTCCCGCCAGAATGATAACTTCAATCCTACCACCAGATGAAGCAGGTTAAACAATTGAGGTTTAGGGTGTGTTTGGTTGGTTAGTTGGTTGGTTGCATTTTTGGCAACATTTCATATGGATATATTTTCGTACTTAGAGAAAAACTGAACTAATGGTACAAGGAACTCCCTTATACCATTTACCCAGACCCACTACATGTTTTTGCATCCATCCCATTTATGGTTCTGTGTGTATACATTTTTTTGAAGCTTCGGAGACTATGTTAGAGACATTATGCTACCTTATACTCTAGACACTTTGGTACAAAGTTACAAAGAAAAATTTTTATAGAATCAGAAAATTTAATATTGACACAATAACATTATCTAACCCATAATCCACATACTATTTTTTCCTCTATGGTCCTAGGAATGTCCTTCATCGCTTTTCTTTGTACCTCCGGCTGAAAATCAAATCCAGGATTGTACATTGCATTGATTTTCATTTCTCCTTAATTTCCTTTAGTCTAGAACAATTCACCCATTTTTCTTTACATCTTTGAAGAGTACAGGCCAGTTATTTTGTACAATGTCGATCGATTTTGGTTTGTGTGATGTTTTCTTATGACTACAACCTCAGCTTATGCACTTGGGGTAGGAGTACCGTCACAGGAATATTATGCACAACTCTGCTTTCTTTCAGTTTCAGTCAATGTGTCCCAGTGTTAGTGATATAACTTCACTCTCTTGATTACATGATATCTCCAGGTTTTTTCGCTGCAAAGTTACAACTGCACCTTTACGGTTAATAAGTAATCTGGGGGAAGATATTTTGAAACCGTAAACATTCTGTTCCTTATCAAACATTTGCCCACTAGTTTGCAGCAACCATAAATGATGTCCTAACTCCATCATTCCTTCTGTGTTTACTAGTTGGCCTTTTACTGTAAAAGCTTTCCCTTCTCTTCCATTTATGTACATGTATATATATATGTATGGGTTCATAAACTCATTTTATTTATTGCATTACAATCTATTCCTTTCTAAATATTTATTTTGATGCTCAGAATGTCCCATGTTAGCCTGTAGGAGACCCTTCGGGGTGAAACTGGTGCTTTTGATTTTTTCTCATCATTCTCTGCGTACTATCTACTTACTCGTGCCACGTTATGGTGCAAACTCATACTTTCCCTGCTCAAGCTCTGGAACCAGACTTTTCTCCAAGGAGAACTTGACTGGCTGAAATTTTAGCAAAGCCAAGAAGTACATGGGTAAAAGTGAGTCCTAGCATCCGGCTACTGCCTTGGTGAGCAACTGCAGATAGCAAACCTTTAATCTAAAAATGGCCCCTCTGAGAAGAGGATTTGCCGGACAACCTAATATTGTTGTTGTTGTTTTAAACAGGGTCTTTTTCTTACCAGAAATACACATTATGTACGATAGTATGTTAATTTCAGGTGTAAAACAGAGTAATTCCACATTTCTATGCATTACGAAGTGACTACCATAATAAATCTAACTAGTCAGCAAACAAATTTATTACTATATTTTGACTATATTCCCTATGTTATACTTTTTGTCCCTGTCACTTATTTATTTTATGACTGGAAGTTTGCACCTCTTAAACCCCTTTACCTGTTTCATCTATCTTCCCACCCCCCTCCTCCCTGGCAGCCACCATCTTATTCTCTGAACTTGTGATTTTGTTTCTGTTTTGTTTGTTCATTTGTTTTACTTTTTGGACTCGACAGGCAAATGAAATCATATAGTATTTGTCTTTCTCAGTCTGACTTATTTCACTTATCATAATACTCCTAGGTTCATCCATGTTGTCAAAAATGGAAAGATTTCATTCTTTCTTATTGCTGAGTAATATTTCATTGTATATCTATACATACACACCTTCTATATCCACCCATCTATCAATGAACACTTAGGTAGCTTCCATATATTGGCTATTATAAATAATGGTGCAATAAACACGGGGTGCACGTATCCTTTCGAATTAGTGTTTTTGTTTTCTTTGGATAAATACCTAGAGGTGGAATTGCTTGATCATATGATATTCCTATTTTTAGTGTTTTGAGGAACCTCCATACTGTTTCCTGTAGATCCTACATCAATCCCACCAATAGTGCACAAAGTTTTCCTTTACTTGCCATCCTCACCAACACTTGTTATTTCTTATCTTTCTGATGCTAGCTATTCTGACTGGTATGAGGTAATACTTCATTGTGCTTTAAATTTGCATTTCCCTGACGGATGCTGAGCACCTTTTCACACACATGTTGGCCACCTGTATTTCTTCTTTGAAAAATGTCCGTTCAGGTCCTCTGGCCGTTTTTGAACTAGATTGTGGTGGGATTTTGGCGGGGGCGGGGAGTGTTTAATTTGTTTGGTGTTGAGTTGTATGGGTTCTTTATATATTTTGGATATTAACCCCATATCGGATACATCATTTGTAAATATCTTCTCCTATTCAGTAGGTTGCTTATTTCATTTTATTGATGGTTTCCTTAGCTGTGCAAAAGGTTTTTAGTTTGATGGAGTCCCAACTCTATGTTATTGCTTTTGTTGCCCTTGCCTGAGGAGATGATCCAAAAAAGAAATATAGCTCAGACCCATGTCCAAGAGTTTACTACATGTTTTGTTTTAGGACCGACAGCCTAATCTAAAGGAGCTCCTCTCCCTCTAGGTCTGTTGATCTCTATCACCTCCCGTTGTTTTTTTTTTTTTTTTTTCCCCACAGAACTTAAACATTGTCTAAAATTATCTTGTTTGTTGATATCTTGTAAGTTTTCTATCTCTCCAACTTGAATATAAAAGCTCTATCAGTCTTAATACATAGATATATTACCAGAAAATGAACCTGGTGCAATTTCTTTGTCAAATATATGTGAATAAATGGAATTTTCCTGCTTGAAAATACTGTGAAAACACAACATATTTCTTTACCCTTATTTTACATAATGAAAGTTTTTCAAATGACATTTGCCCTGATTCCCACCATCCCTTAGAAAAGTTTCTTGATTACATAGGAAAATTTCGATGTATGGGAATGACTACTACATTAGTGTTTTAAATTTCCTACATTTCCACATATTTGTCTGGCAGTCCAGAATGTATTTAAAGTCACTCTGAGGCTTTTTGTAACTGTATCCCCTAAGAATCTCATGCTATTACTGTGGTTACTCTTTAAACCATTTTTCCTCCCCTGGGTCATCTCTGATACACAGCCATGCAGGTGGAAAGTCTAATTTAAATACTTCTTGCTGAGTCCCCTGTAAAGGCCACCATATGAATGCTAATTGTGGAACTTCCATGCCTGGTGCACTCAGAGGTATGCAGAAGGGGGTCACCAAAGGTGTTAAGTGTCAGAGTTTAAATGTGTAGACATGGCAGTAATCAGTACTTTTCTTCCTAGCTGTTCATGACCCATTAAATCTATGTAGGGAAATCCTGAGAAAATGAACCTAAATCAGAATTTTCCAACCAGTAATCTGTAAGATACAAGATACATTTCAACCACACCATTTTCTTCTCCATCATTTTCTTAGTGCTATGACTATGGATCTGCTCTTCTATCTATTTCTTTTATCTCACTTCCATATCTCACTTCCACATACCAAATGTACAGAATTTTCTTTTCCATTGTACTTTTCATCAGGAAATATCACTTGAGACCAGTCTAAGTCTCATTTGGTCTAAGATGATGGTACTACATGTTACATATCATCTGGTCTATCCTGAGCGAAGGTAAAAGTCCATTGGCCACAACTCTCAACACACAGCCAGCCCAGAGTTAAAAACCAAACGAACTGGTTTTGATCATTACACTTTGGTTATGTAAGATGTTAACACTGGAAGTAGCAGTTTGAAGGATATACAAGAACTCTGTCATTTTTGTAACTTTTTCTCTAAGTTTAACATTATTTCCAAAGTAAAAAATTTTAAGGAAGTCTTCTAAAAACCTACATTTTTGAGACACCTGGGTGGCTCAGCGGTTAAGCATCTGCCTTCAGCTCAGGTCATGATCCCAGGGTCTTGGGATCGAGTCCCATATTGGGCTTCTTGTTCCATCGGGAGCCTGCCTCTCCCTCTGCCTGCCACTCACCTTGCTTGTGCTCTCTCTTTTTCTCTCTCTCTGACAAATACATAAATAAAATCTTTAACAATAATAATAATAAATAAAATAAAATACAACCCTACATTTTTGCCTTGTGTACCTGGCCTCAAGCTCACTAATAATTCACTTTAACTGAAACAAATGGCCTAAAGTTCATAAATAATTCACTTTAATCTTGCAATAACTTCTTAACTGTTTCTCCTAATCTCAGCTTGTGACGACAGTTAGCCCAAGATTCCCCTCTACAGATCGACCCTCAATGCTGTCCATCATTTTCCGAATTTTGTCCTCTTAAGAACCTTTTCTTTCTGGATCATTCAGCCCACTTCTCTGATAGAGCCCCCGGGATCCTTCCCAAGTTGTAGGTTAGGCTTCCTGGGCTCACAATAGGACTTGTCAAGTTAGTCTTCCAGATTGCTACAGTGGATGCCCTTCTTTCTAAGTCTGTAGGTGTCCCTCATGGAAAAGGGAGCACGGACAACTTCACCTCTTACCCTCTTCCTCTCAGAGACATCACTGTTAGTTCTCTTTCCAAGGTCGGAAGTTGGCTCTGAGAGGTTTGACCTCTGCTCTGTTTCCCATTGCCGCTTAAACCCTAAGCCATCCTGACCAGAAGAGGGAGTCATGACAATAAGGAATCTTCCAGTCAGTCATTATTGGTTTTCTCAAACTTCAGTTGTTTGCCTAGTCTGTTCAAAGGGATCCCTGCTCCAGATTCCCCCTTGACATCGACTACTATACTAAATTCTTACTGTTTAAAAAGTTTAGGAGTAGTGACTTTTCCCTCTCATTTTTTGAAGTAATATATGCAAAGAAAAATTTTAAAAACCAGTCATCCATAATTGTATTACACAACAACAAAAAAAGGGAGAGAGCAACCAGGATATATACATATTATATTTCAATGTATATTTATTTTCTGGTATTCTTTTCAATAAAGAGTATCTACCAGAAACCTATATCAAACCTCTGACATATCATGCACAAGAATTAACATGTCATTTAATGTTGGGAACAACTCAAGGATAACTGCTATCACTGCCACCATTTAAAATTGTATCACAAATTTTTGCCGATGTAAGAAGACCAAAAAAAAAAAAAAGAAAGAAAGAAAGAAAGAAAAAGAAACAAGATGACTTAATTTGGGAAAGCAAGAGGCGAAACTAGTATTTATAGATAATTACCAGAAAATGTGAGGTATAATAGACTGAAACACTATTAGAGAACACACTGAGAGGGGCGTCTGTGTGGCTCAGTTTGTTAGGTGTCCAACTCTTGATCTCAGCTCAGGTCTTGATCTCAGGGTGTAAGTTCAAGCCCCACGTTGGGCTCCATGCTGGTTGTGGAGACTACTTTAAAAAAAAAAAAAAGGAGAAGAAGAAGAAAAGAAAACACATAGAAACTATTAGGAATAATGAAAAAATTTAATAAAATCCACATAGATGATCAAAATCAATTGTTTCCCTTTTTGCTACCGACAACAAAACGGATACATATTTTTAAAATCCCGTTCCCAGTAAGCACAAAGAACTGTTTAAAATATGGGCGATTAATATAATATGGCATGTGCAAGACTTGCATAAGAAAACTATATTAAGGAAATACACAACAGGGGGCCTGAATAGGCATACTACAGATCAATGTTGTCAAGGTATAATTACCTCAAAATTAATCAACATGAATTTTGTGCAAATTCCATTAAAATCCTGATAGGATTTTTCAAGGAATTTGATAAACTGTTTCTAACATTTGCCTGAAAGTAAATGAGCAAAAAATACCATGAGAATGTTGAAAAAGACCAGTAAAGGATTCTTTGTCTTGCCACAGAGCAGAGGTCTACTGCAATTTTTTGAAATACAGTTTTGGCATGTGGATAGACCAAAAAATCGGTAAAACAGAATAGAGTCCATAAAAAGACCCCCAAATACATGAGAATTTAATACATAATCTTATTGACAAAGAAGGTATTGGGATAACTGGTTTTCCTTAGCAGAATAAAAAATTTAGGTGCCTACCTTAAATCGTAAGACAAAATAAATTCTAGATGGCTGAAATCCTGAAGAGTTAAACATAGAGGGGGGGAGAACAACTACGAAAGTTAAAAAAGAAAATATAGGTAAATTTTTTAAAAAGATTTTATTTATTTATTTGACAGAGATCACAAGCAGGCAGAGAAAGAGGAGGAAGCAGGCTCCCTGCTGAGCAGACATCCCGATGCGGGGCTCGATCCCAGGACCCTGAGATCATGACCCGAGCCGAAGGCAGAGGCTTTAATCCACTGAGCCACCCAGGAGACCCAAAATATAGGTAAATTTTTGTGTCATCATTTGTCCAGGGAACATATCACAAGTGAGGTTCTCCAAAAATCAGACTCTAAATTGATGAGTGTGCAAGGGAGCTCTTCACATTCAGTATTTATGGAGGAAGAGAAGGGATTAGGATTAAGTAAAGAAGCTGGTCTGTGATACAATTACAGTAAGGCCTTGTTTCCCCCCAGAGAGCTCATCGGCTGCTATGGGCCCAAGTTAGGGTGAGGGCATTGGGACTTTATAGCCCCACACACTCCTGCCATTGGGTGTAGGCTGACCCCAGATGGGATATGACATAGGGTGGGGTCACTCTCCGAGGCTGAGAGTAATTTCCAGGGAAGGCTGACAGCTTCAGTCCGGAGAAGATCCCATTTGTCCAGTGCACCATCCACACCAGAGCAGCTTGGATCAGTTTCTTCCGAAAAACTGAGAGAGTAGCTCCTCTGAATCCCGTGAGTGTGTTTTCTTGGGGAAAACTTACAAAGGGAAGATTAGTGGAATGACCTACAGTTTCCACCATTGTAGTTGGTCTTGAAGCTGTAACCGATGCCCGGTATATCTCCTTCTTCTCTTTCCCTTTCCAGATTCCCCATATCCTTCACTAGCACCTCTGCTAGTCTGCATGCCTAGTTGGTCAGGTGACCCAGACCTTTGTCCGAGAGTCCGAGCCTCTGATCACCAGGTACTTCTCATGCCATAGCTATTATACTTGTCATTTTTCTTCAAAATGGAGTAAGGGAATAGTAAGAGTGGAGCACCTTGCAATGCCAGGAAATAACTAAGTGTTCAAGGAAAAACCCACAGTGATGGGGATAGGTCAAAGACTTGGGACAACGTGAGAGAACTACCTATGGCCTCAGCTGGAACAATTAGAGAAAAAAAATAGTATTGTTTATCTTTTGAATATTTTATTTATTTATTTGAGAGGGAGTGTAAAAGAGAGATCACAAGCAGGGGGGAAGGGCAGAGGAAGAAGCAGACCCCACACCGAGCAGGGAGCCCAAGGCAGAACACAATCCCAGGACCCCAGGACTGCAACCCGGGCTAAAGGTAGACACTTCAACTGACTGAGCCACCCAGGTGCCCAAGGTAGTATTGGATTATAACCTGAAGTTTAAAATAAACATCTATGAGCCCCCCAATGATGTAAACAAATTTTTTAATAAATAAGTAAATTGGGGGAAAGAGACAAATCTCCTTTATAGAAGAATTCTAAATAATTTATGTAGGTATTTTACTCTAAAGAAGGTGGAACGTAACTCCCTATTCCTTATATACAGGTTGCCAATAGTGACTTCCCTCCAAAGAGTGAGGTATGGAAAGCGGAAAAAACTGGCTTTTCAGTGGAGAAAGTTAACAAACACCACTGAAGTCAGGTGATCAAGGTTAGCCTCAACTCTGGTTAGGTCCCGTCGATGGAATGTACCCCAGCACTTCACCTCTGTGGTCTTCCTCTTCCAAACCCAAAAGTCCAGTCTAATCATGAACAAAACATGGGCCAAAACCAGGGGGGCACTTCATGAAATAGCCGATTAGTATCCCTCAAAATCGTCAAGTTCATCGTAGCAAGTGAAGACTGAGAAACAGACAGAGCCCAATGAAGCATGTCGACTGAAAGTCACGTGATGGGGCATTCTAGATGGGGTCTTGCAACCAAAAAAGGGCATTAGGTAAAAATTTAGAAAATCTAATTAAAATGCTCCATACTACTCTAATATGGCAATAATGGGAAACTGAGTGGGGTGTACATGTGAACTTTCAGGACTATCTGCATATTTTCCTGTAAAGTTTCTGTAAAACTAAAGCTATTCAAAAATTTTAAGTTTAATTATTTTTATTTATGATTTTATTTTTAAGAATACCTCCACACCCAACACGGGGCTCACGCTTACAACCTTGAGACCAAGAGTTGAGTGCTCCACCGACTGAGCCAGCCAGGAACCCCTTTATTTGTATTTTTTTTGTGTAAAAATGCTAGAAGAATTACCTGGTTAAACATGACCTTTAGTGGCTATTAGCCAACCATCACATAAAAAGACACAGTAGCCCCAAAGGTGAAAACAATATATTAATTTATTTCTAAGACAACAACGTGGAACATCATTGCAATCAAGGATGGATTTAGTAGTTTCAACCGTCCCCATGGGCTAGCAGAAACCCACTGGCCCAAACACTACAATCTTCCAATATTAAAAAATGCAAGACACAGAGATGACCAGCAACAGACATATAAACATCTTCTACTCCAAAAAAGAGTCTCGTTCTAGATGAGAAAGATCCAGTGTTAAACATTCCTTCTTCTCGGGTGGGGTCATTTAAAGTGGAAAAAAAAAAAAAGATGGTTCTTAGACTCCATTAGCTCTGGGTGTGTTTCCTCTGCTTCAAGCCTTTACCACTCTGCACAGCTACATCTTTTTCAGTAGCAGGAACAAAAGGCGGCTTTACTTCAAAGCCACTCCCTTAAATACAATTAACACTCAACAGGCACAGTCACAGGAAAAAAGAATAAAATTTGTGAATTAAAGATATCATTAGTTGTAGTAACTTTTTTTTGTTAGAATAAATAAATATTAAGGAACTTAATGGATTTAGGAGGATAAGAGTAGACTTCACATTTTTCTGAGGTGACAGCACATTTTCTCACATTAATGCTGAGACCCTTCTTCTTAAAACCTACCGTCTCTGGTATACTAAATATGGCTTTATTTCACCTTCTCTAAATACTCCATCTCAGGAAATCGAACGAAGGAGACCAGTAAGAACACCCCTATCCTCAGAGAATTTGTTTCCTAACGCTTATTAATAAAGTCTGTAAGCCTCACTTCATCTGCAAAATGGAGGCAATCTTGTGAGCCTCCCAGGTGTTGTAAGGTTTTAGCGCAACGAGCCGTAAGGGAGCTGTCAGGATGCCTACAACGCAACAGGCTTTAGCTTGTCTATTCCTACCCTTCTCCCTTTGCAATGATCTCTAATATCTCTGATTTAGACCTTGATTTCTTTTTTTTTTTTAAAGATTTTACTTATTTGAGAGAGAGAATGAATGGAGGGTGGGATGGGGAAGGGCAGAGGGAGAGGGAGAAGCAGACTCCCCGTGGAGCAGGGAGCCCGATGTGGGGCTCGATCCCAGGTCTCCAGGATCATGACCTGAGCTGAGTGCAGACGCTTAACAGACTGAGCCACCTAGGGACCGCCAGACCTCAATTTCTAATTACTCATATTCTTGGCCTGATATCCCAAATCTATAACTTTGCACATGAAAGTATTAAAATACAAGCAATCCGGGAGATTCTCTACAGCTGCCTTTTCGAAGTTGATGCTATTACCAAGAACTTTAGAGTGAAAAAGCTTCTGTCTCCCTTTTCTCCTGGTGTCCAAGATGGGTGTGGTGTACAACAGGCACTCAACAAATATGTACTGACTGCATGCTGAATGAATGAGTTGGATAAAGGAACGAGACGAGGGATCGGTGACACAGAAGGCTCATCACAGTGGAGAGCTCTTAGAAACCTAGTGGCTCTTACTAGCACTAAGCACTGTAAACCTACTCAGAGAATACTCTGGAGTCCTTGAAGCCTCATGGCGTAGAAACTGGACTCCATTTTGCAGGTAAGATCACTTCGGTGGGGATGGAGGGTGGTGACCAAAGAGGAAAGTGACTCATTCTGAGGCTAGAGACTCGGGACAAGATTCACGCAATAGCACCTCTCTTCTAGAAATATCTTCATTCTTGGGAACGTTTCGGCGTTCTCCATGGAAAGCAACGGCAGGGGGACTAGCGCACATTCTAGACACACCCCAAGAAAAGTCCAGTTTCCCTGGGATCCCTTTGCTGAAGCAGGAAGCAGTGGCCACTGTCCGAAAAGCATATCCCGCCTCCTGTCAATGACTTTACCTTCTACACAGAACTCCAGACACAGTCAACCGGAAATGCTAGTGTTGGAACTCGGGAACAAGACCTAGTTCTCCCTTGTGGTAGCTCAAGTTCTAAAGGAGATGGCTGAGTTGCCCAGAAAGCTGTTTCTATGCCTCCACGCAGCTGAGCAGAGAGGACTTGTGTCCATGAATGCGTAGCTACAGACCTGTCAGAGAAGACTCCTTCAAAGAGACACAATTCCTATTTCCCTCAACAGTTCTCCTTTTCTTATCTACAGTTCTCCTTTTCATGAAAACGTGTCTCTCCAGTGAGCATCTGGTGCCAAGGTCTGACGTCAGTTCAATTTATCACCGATCAGAGCATCAGCCCCACATGGAAGGAACATCGGGAGGCCACTGGTGAGGCCAAAAGGCTCGCCTCGCCCCGGGGAACCACCCTGATGGGCAGAGTTCACAGTGTCCACAGATGTCTTCACACAGAACGACAGGGCCAGGTTCTGCAGCCCTAACCTCACTCCGGCACCTCCTCCCCTAAACGAGGCAGAGTTCTCGCACGAAGCAAGGCTCTTCTCCCCGGCCTCGGGCGCCCGCTGAGCCCGTGTTACAGGGGATCAGAAATACCAGCTGGGTTGAATTACGGTTTCACTCTGATTTAGGGTTCTTTCTCGAAGCCTCAGCTCCAGGCATTCCACAGTGAGGGGGTACGTGGTAAGCTCAAACTTGTTAGCGAAGAGGCTGGGCGAATTAATCAACCACTTCAAGTCTCCGTTTCCGTAGATACAGATGCCGTGTACGTAGCGGCCTGCGGAGGGGAGAACAAGAGACCATCAGAACATGCTGGGGGAAGTGAGATTGCCCAGCAGTAGAGTCCTGTCTACCTGCGGAGCGGCTAAAAGGGTGCTAAGCACTACGGGCTTCTTCTTTTTTTTTTTTTTTTAAGATTTTTATTTATTTATCTGACAGAGATCACAGGTAGGCAGACAGGCCAGCAGAGAGAGAGGAGGAAGCAGGCTCCCCGCTGAGCAGAGAGCCCGATGCGGGACTCGATCCCAGGATCCTGAGATCATGACCTGAGCTGAAGGCAGAGGCTTTAACCCACTGAGCCACCCAGGCGCCCCAGCACTATGGGCTTCTAATGAAGCAGGACCCTGGGGGCCCAGCCCACAAGGAAGTTCAGCTCTTTATGGGAAGACGAAGGGCACACAGAGGTCCTTAAAGAACAGGACAGTGAACGGTACAGTACAATGGTACACTTCCGTGTATTAGCAAATGAGAGTGATGGAGGAGAGGTTCTAGAAGCGTACAGAAGGGAGAGGTCGCTATGGGTCGCCCTGGTCAGGCCTGTTCTGTGAGCCTATCCAAGTGCTGACTTTTTATCTCCACTTAGATGAGAATGAATCTCCCTGAGAGGACATGTCAGGACTCAACTCCTCACCCGCTCTGAGCTCCCCTGGGTACGTCTGTCTCCTCCTTTCTCTCATACCCCACACACAATCTGTCAGCCATTCTGACACCTCAACCTTCAAAATACTAATGGAATTGGACCCCTTTCCACCACCTCCGCTACCACCACTGGGGCCCACACCACCTCGACCGTCCTGTCCAAATTGTTACAGTAATAACCGGATTCCACTGGGACCACCTTGGTCTGTTAGCGCAAAAGCCAGAGCGACTGCTTTAAATGTCAGCACATCATGATGTCTCCTCTGCTCAAAACCCTCTAAGGGCTTCTCCTCTCATTTGGGGTGTTAGGTCTGTGATCAAAGGAGCGAGACTGATACAAAGTGAAGGTCAAGCAAAGCTTCATTTCGTGCCAAGGATCAAGAATCAAACCGACCAGTCGGGGCCACCTCTGACAGAGAGAGCGACCCCTCCCAGCCTCACAGACTAGCTTTTATAGAGCAAAGGCCGTGTGATTGGGCCTGGCCACACACAGGTGGCCAATGAGATTGCAACACACAGAGAAAGCTGCACAGTCATGCTAGGTCACACACGGGCGGCCAATTGAATTACAATTCACCCCATAGTAGCTATTTGAACTACCTTGGTCAGAATTGGCGCCCAAAAGGCGGGGCCCACACTCCTTGGTAGCTAGGGGACGGTATGTGCGCCCCACTGATTGGATGTCTCTACCTGGCCCGACTCATCCCTGCATTCATGCTTTTATCTCCACCTGACCTGACCCACCCTTGTATTAGGGCTCTGTTATCAGAGACTGGTCGACCACATTCTACTGGTTTCTGGGACTTGCTTTTAAGTAAGTTCCCCTGGCGGGGTGGGGACAGGGTCAGTTTAAGTTTTACTGCATAAACAACAAAATCACTGTTTAACCTGAGGGAATCACTCTGGCTAAGTAGGCCCTTACATGGACTCCTCAGGGTCTGGCCTTTACCTCCCACCCCCCTTGCTCATTGACTTACAACCCTTAATAACCCTTGCTTAGTCCCTTCGGCCACACTGGCCTCCTTGCTGGCCCCGAGCACACCACGCACGTTCTACCGGAGAATCCACGTTGCTCCTCTCCCCCCGCCAGCCCCTTTCCACCACACATCCTGGAGGCTCCCTCTCACACCGCACCCCAGGCCTCTGCTCCAAGGCCGTGTTCTCAGTGAGGCCTCCTCTGACCCCTCTTTCCTCCTTCCCTGATTCATTTTTCTCTTGGCTCTCATGAGCAACAGGTAGACATGTGTGTCAGTGCCAGGAAGGCAAATATTTTGTTTACTGTCTTTCTTTCCAGATAATTGTTTATTGTCTTTCTCCTTAGACTAGAACATAAGGTTCAAAAGGGCTGAACTTGAGACCATTTTGTTCCCCTCTATGTCCTCAGCATCTGGGACAGAACCTTGTAAACATCAGGTGTTACATTAATACTATTGAACAAATGGATAGAGAAGGATGGGTGGCGACTCTGTGGAAGGACAGACTAGGGGAAGCCATGCGGGGTACAGATGGTGGCTTCATTTGGGGACAATGCCTCTGGAAAAATGTGCAGAGGTGGGAATTTTCTACTAGAATTGGGAGTTTGGTTGGGAAGTGGGTTAGAAGAAGAATGGTAGGAAGTTGAACCTCTTTTCTAGAGGTTTCTTGGCAAGAGTAGAACGACTATGGTTGACTGACCTAAAACAAACTAAAGGGCTAGGCCTTTTTTTTTAATCCCATACATAGGGAGAGTCTCTGAAGATTTCTGAATGGAAGAATCAAATGGTGAAACGAGCTTTAGCCAAGATTAATTTTGCACAGCTTGGCAGGGTGCGTTAGAAATCAATCATGAGGCCACACTAACAACTTAATGTAAACCAGAGAACCGGTTCAAAGTTAATGGTTGCCATGAGAGGGGAAGGAAAGGGCTGCCATGAGAGGGCTGACAGGAAAGGTATTAGAAACAGAGCAGAGAAGGGCTGACAGGACTTGTGATTAATTGAATGTGCCTGGGAGGAAGTACAAGAGAGAATGGAAATCATGGGGCACAGAAGCCAGAGTTGTGGGAAGTCAGAGAAGGACCCGGGGTAGGAGGCGGCAGTAAGAACTGAAGTCATAAGCAGCCCGTCCGTGCTTGAGAGAGTGAAGTGAACAGGGGCAACTGTTTCAGTGTGGATGGAGTAGAGGCTACACAACTTGGTCTTCAGGCCAGAGGCAATCACTACACACCTGATAGAGAAGAGAATCCCTACCCACCAGCACAGAGGGGGCAACAGAGGAAGGCAGGAGAGCAAGGGATCCTCTAGGGAAACCCACACAAAGTTGAGACCCCCCCAGATGGTGACGCTGGTTGTGAGGATGGGTAGCTTTCCTCTCAGAACAGGAAGGAACGATGAGAGTGTGTCCAAAGTACCCTGACATGGAGAAAAGGGGATGGCATGACAAACTGGTAAGGGGATGTCCATCAAATGTCTTGAAAGTTCTTCCTCAAGTTGAAGTTATTACCTTCTGAGAGTAGAGAGGCCATTTTAGCCTAAGATTGAGAGTTTAAGGTGAGCAGAAAAGATGAACAGGACACCAGGAAGATAATAAGGTAAATAAAAGAGTAAGTAGGCAGCCAGGAGGGTCTAGCCTCCTTGTTGCGGGGGGACAGTCTCCAGCAATGGTTTGCTTAGGCAAACACAAATGGCATAAAGCGGATGGTGGTGACCCTTATGCATAGGAATGGACCTTGTAGGGTCAAATGGCAGGGGAATCTGGAATGTTGAGTGAGAACAGCATGGGACAGTTGACCCAGTTACACAGGCTGGACAGGGAGTCCTCAGAAGGAAGCTAGTAGGAGGAAGCAACTGGGACAGTTGAAACCTTGGCAATCCCAATTTTAAAAAAGCTGCCACGTTTCAAACAACAACAACAACAACAACATATTTTAGATGTGGGGATATAGCAATGAACAAATTGGTTAAAAATCCTAGTCCTCTTGGAGCTTCTATTCTGCTCTGGGGAGAAAGACGGGAAGATACAAAGCACGTAAGCTGGTGAAGAAAACTAGCAGAGCGACAAAGAGATTGTAATCAAAGGCGGAAGCTCCAAGTTCAAGATGACAGAGCTGGAGTGATTCTAAGTGCTGACAGGGTCTAGAGTGGGTACACATCCACGGGTTTGGAACAATTCCTATTACTCGCCACCAAGGGGAAAAGGTCCAGATCGTACTCCTGACTTGCTGGTCTGGCACGCACTGTTCTGCCTTCTCTGGGTTCTTTTTCTTTTCCCTCTCGAGTGGTTTGGGGGACAAACTATTTTTATGCTCTGTACCGTACAAGGCTTTCAGATGTTCACTGGTGTAACAGGTGCTAAAAGAAGAAAAATGAGACATTTTTCTGAGAGACTTGGGCTGCCCAAGCTTTGTACACTAGGTAGGTCCCTGGCTCAGGGCTCCTCTCATGGGCCCACTTGTCATGTGGTAAGTGAAAATCCCTCTAAAAATGTAAACCTGACTAGCCTATACCTTCTCTATGGGGTAGGGCCTGGGCACAGGTGAGGACAAGGAGGTGGAAGGTAAGGCTCTATGGAGGGGCAGGGGTTGCTGATAGAGGCACAGGGGGACAGGAGCTTCCGAGGGGGAGGCTAGAGCCACAAAGTCATGACATCCCATGGGTCCCTGCTGTGGAGGCTGAAGTCCTCCCGAGTTACAGCCAGAGTGAAGCAGCAGATTAGAGGATGACCACAGGGGTCCCAGAGGGAGGGTGACAGGGTTATAGGAGGACTTCGGGGAACTCAAATACTGGGACCCCCAACTGATGGTGATGATGGTCTCTTTTCTAAAGAAGACCCAGGAGACCCAAAAGCAAATGTCCTCTCCACCCTCCTCCTTCCACCAGCAGGGTGGGCCGTGATGAAATGCAGGCACGTGGCACGGGTGTCAGCCAATATGTTGGCTGATTAAGTAAAGACATGAATATACCTGCCGAGGGGCAGACTGTACGGTGACATGAGGATTTGCCATCTGCAGCGGAAGCGGATGCTCAGAGAGATGGAAAAGGGGGTGGGGAGGAACGGAGAGCTGCCCAGAGGCAGTCATTTGGAGGTTTTCCTCTGAAACATGAGGTGTCGATGAGATGGCCCCGAGAGGGAAGCCAGAGACTGCACCTAGACGGACTGATGGATGAGTAGAGGTGGCAAAGCTCTGTCAGCACAGGGAGCAAAGGCCACCTCCCGTTATGGGCTGAGTTGTCCCCCTGCCCAAATCCATCTGTTGAAGTCCTAGCCCCACTGCCTCTGTACCTCAGACTGTGACTGTGTCTGAGACAGAGCTATTCAAGCTAAAATGAGTCATACAGGATGGGCCCTTGTGCAGTAGGAATGCCGTGGGGGTAAAAAGAGGAGATGAGGACCCAGACGCACACAGAAGGAAGACCACGTGAGAGACCACTTGGGAAGAAAGTGGCCACCTGTGAGCCTCTCAGGAGAAACCAAATCTGTCACCACCTTGATCTCCAGCTTCCAGCCTGCAGGAGGGTGAGGAAACAAATTTCTGTTGTTGAAGTCACGCGGTCTCTCATACTTGGTTACGTGAGCCCTAGTTAATGAATACCATGCTCACTACATACCAGGCAACAGTTTAAATGGAATGTTGACCAGGGCTGATGAAAGCCCTTCTTTATAAAGTCCTACAGAAATAAAAACTACTGGGGCGCCTGGGTGGCTCCGTTGGGTAAGTGTCTGCCTGAGGCTCAGGTCATGAGCCCGGGTCCTGGGATAGAGTCCCTCTCGGTGGGGAGCCTGCTTCTCCCTCTGCCCACCATTCCCCCTACTTGTGGTCTCTCTCTCTCTGTCAAATGAATAAATAAAATCTTTAAAAAAAAGAAAGAGAGAAATGAAAACTACTTAAACTTTCTCATTCTTGTCCATTTGGAGGAAAGACATCTCTTGTTAGTGTTGCCCGTCATCATGCCAGAGCAGCCGTGAGTACCTCCAAGCCAGCTGGAAGCCCATCTGCGGGGATAGCAGAAGCTGGTGTAAAGGGTAGGGGTGGAGGTCCAGCTTGCTCGGTGGTGAGAACATGACATCACTTCTCATCTTGACCACTGTCCCCTCCTAACCACTGCACCCCCAAAAGGAACAGAAAGAGGAATAAATAAGAAAGCAGAAACTAGTAAGAAAGTATCCTCAAAGTTGAGGCCACTTCTATCCCCACTTGATAATCATGAGCTAGAGAACATCAGTGAGATCTATCCACCTTTCTCTCTTTCTTTCTTACTTTCTTTCTTTCTCCCTCTTTCTTTCTTTCTCTCCTTCTTTCCTTCCTTCCTTTCTTTTTTAAATGCAGCCTCCACGTCCCGCATGGAACCCAATGTGGGGCTTGAACTCATGACCATGAGATCAAGACCTGAGCTAGGATCAAGAGTCGGATGCTTAACCAACTGAGCCACCACCCAGGAAATCACCTAAATTTACCATGTCTTGAAGCCTCTAGCTACTCTAAGAACACATAGATTGTTCTCCATGAGAACCCCTGTATTTCACAACAATGTTCACGCCAACACCAACAAACTGCGTGGCCTCAAAGTGTGGAATGAACAGCTCACCATGGCAGCCTCCGTGTTTATCTTCCATGTCCATCCACTTTATAGCCCTGAGGTTACCAGTCCATGATGCATTTGGCATGGAGCCAGGGACACCTGCAATGTTGATAAAGAAAAGCAAAAATGAGAACCAAGAGAGATGGGTGCCATTTCATCAACGAAGCCTGCAAATTATGCTTATGTTTTCTGTAGATTATCTTTCACATTAGATTTTCCTTCATGGGTGCAAAACCTCAAAAGCTTATGGCATTAATGGTTGGTGGTTATGACCCCACCTGGCCACCAGTGGAAAAAAGAAAAAAAATATATATATATATGCATAATTTTTTTGGTTACAATGTGTGCCCAAGCCTGCAAAATAGAGTTTAAGAAATACCATAGCTTGAAATCATAACGAAGATGGAAAAGTTGGGAGATTTTGGGGTTATCTCTTAATGGCCCTCAACTGATTTTACATCCAGTCCTAACATTACAGCTCTTTAAGACTTTTCAGATGACTTGTATCTTAAAATGAAAGCTCAGAAAACAGGCTACTCTATGTGCTAAGCACTAATAAGTGAAAGCCCTTTATACAAGGTTGCAATGTTAGGCATACAGAAGGGAAATATCTTGTTCACTACTTATAAACTCAAACACATCCCTTAACATGCTACCTTTTTAAAATTATTTTTTAATTTTTTTATAAGCAATCTCTATACCCAACATGGGGCTCGAACTTATGACCTCAAGATCAAGCATCCCACGCTCCACTACTGACTGATCCTGCTAGGCCCCCTGACACGTTATACTTTTTATTCCTTAAAGTGCTTCTTGAGCATTTGGTGTTGCCAAGCATTGTGCAGGGCCCTGGGAGGAGAGAGAGGAAACAGACCCAGTGAAGATGAATTGTCGACCACAAGCGGTAGGTTTGAGCTTTGAGATCCCCACTATGAGGAAGACTGGTGTGCACTGACCCACCCATCTTCTCTATTTCTTTCCCCTGTTCTTTGGCCCAAAGTTTAGTAGCTGACCAATTAACTAATCAGGAATCAATGCACTTTCTTGAAATGTAAAGAGCCTTTAAAAAAGAAAAGAGGGCTTTGGGTCCCCACGAAGCCAGGGCTTTTCCACCTTGGCAATACTGACACTTTATCTATTTATTTATTTTTGCATATTTTTATATTTATTTATATTTTTATTTTATTTTAAAGAAATTTATTTTATTTACATTCAATGAATGAACATACAGAGCATTACTGACACTTCAGGCTGGATGATTCCCTGTGATCAGGCCTGTCCCGGGTGTTGTGGAATTACTCAGCAGCATGCCTGCCCTTCACCCACCGGATGCCAGTAGTACACAGCCCTCTGTTGTGACAATCAAAAACATCTTCCAGTGTGGCCACATGTCCCCCAGGAGGGAGGGTGGGTGCACAAAACTACCCCATTTGAGAAATGCTCTGTTAAACCATTTTTAAAAAGATCTACTTATTTATTTTAGAGAGAGAGAATGAGAGAGAGAGAGAGAGAGAGAGAGAGAGTGCACACACACGAGTGGGAGGGGCAGAGAGAATTTCAAGCAGGCTCCCTGCAGAGTGTAGAGCCCGATGTGGGGCTTGATCCTCGACCCTGAGATCACGAACCGAGCTGAAATCAAGAGTCAGACGCTCAACCAACTGAGCCACCCAGGGCTCTCTGTGTTAAACCATTTCGTATAACCCTCTCCATCTCAATAAATTTTGGACAGTTCACAGAGATTAAAGGGTCCATTTAATCCTATAGAGTAGTTTTACCCCAAGATTTCCGTTACTGAAAAGTGGGTAGATGGGAAAAAGGTAAATGTGACAAAAGAAAAAATATTTTGTTTCATAAGCGCTCCAGCAATTTTCACCGGTGAGCAAAGCAAATCTGAACGTAATTCTGATGTTTACAGTACCGCGCTCATGACCTCTGTACCCAGGCTGTAATAGTCCTTTCTCAGAAGACCCAGTAGGCACAATCATGCCCCTCCCCACGACATGCATTCCAAGAAGTCTGGATCCTAATCTCTGGAACCTGAAATTATGTTATGTTACAGGGCAAAATGGAATTCAGTTTGCTAATCAGCTGACCTTAAAATAGGGAAATTATCCTGAATTATCCAGGCTGGACCAATGCAACCACAAGGGTCTTTTAACAGTGGAAGAGGGAGGTGAACAGCTGGTACACGGGTACCATTAGAAAAGGCTCAGACCCTGCAGAAAGGAACGGAGCCCAGCCAACACTTTGGTTTAGTCTGGTGAGACGTGTGTCAGATTTCTGTCCTAGTAATATAATACATTCACGTTGGTTCAGCTGCTAAGTCTGCGGTAGTTTGTTACAATGGCAAACAAAAAAACTAATATGCATACTAATGAGAAAAAAATTATCCAGGATGATATTTTTTAATAAGAAAAAAAACCTAGACAAGACCAATACTTTTCAGAAAGTTTAATTGGATTAGGCACATGAACACATTTCCTCTTTAAGAACATGAATAAAGGGATGCCTGGGTGGCTCAGTTGGTTGGACGACTGCCTTTGGCTCAGGTCATGATCCCGGAGTCCCGGGATCGAGTCCCGCATCGGGCTCCCAGCTCCACGGGGAGTCTGCTTCTCCCTCTGACCTTCTCCTCGCTCATGCTCTCTCTCACTGTCTCTCTCTCTCTCAAATAAATAAATAAAATCTTTAAAAAAAAAAAAAAAGAACATGAATAAAAATGTGCATGTTCAGAAGAAAAAAAGCTCTGTTCTTTTGCCCTGGTGTCACATGGTAATTATATGATGACCTAAATCAAGAATTGTACCCAGGTCTCCCAACTAAAATTAAATTTTGCACAGCCCTTCCTGTAAATGGCATGATCCCTACTCCTAAGGGCTTGCTATAAGACAGATCCTTTTTTTCTCTCTGCCAAACTTGAAAAGTTTGCTTATAAATAATGAGTAGTCCCCAAGAAAAATACCATTTATTTAGCAATATTTCTTCCTATTGCTCTGATTTGCATTTATTACTTTAAAAATTACGTTAGCACATGCCTTTCCCAAGAGAAGCTTCTTTATTTTGTTCTTAGTACACATTTTAAAAGAATTTAGAATAAAACTTGCCTTGGTTAAGTTGGGGGGTGAGTGGAGGACACTCCAGAAAACATAGAGGTACTTTGGTATATTTACTTGTGTCAACAAGATTAGCGGACATTGATGTAATTTCTACAAGTCTATTTTGGTGAAAAGCCACAGCAGAAAAGTGCAAACACATCACCGTAACAAAACGTACCTACCCTCCTTTACGCGATTATGTCTTTTAAAGGATAAGATTTTTTTTTCCTCTTTCATTCTCATGAATATTGATCATCACAAACTGACTCTTCCTCAGAAACACACTCCATTATTCTAGAAATAAGATGGTGACATTTATAATTAATGACTGCCGTCTTTACAATAAACACATAACAGGAGTGCTTGGGTGGCTCAGTCGGTTAAGTTTCTGCCTTCGGATCAGGTCATGAACTCGGGGCCCTGGGATCGAACCCGTGTTACGCTCCCTGCTCAGCTGGGAGTCTGCTGTGTGCCTCCCACCCCCACTCATACGCACATGCTCTCTCCCTCTCTCTCTCAAATAAATAAAAATCTTTAAAAAATAAAAAAAATAAAAACAATACATGTGAACTTCCTGCTCATGGAATTACAAACCTCAATTTTTCTTTTTTAAGATTTTATTTATTTATTTGAGAGAGAGCGAGAGAGAAAGAGAGAGCAAGCACAAGCTGGGGGGAGAAGCAAACGCCCCGCTGATGTGGGGCTCCATCCCAGAACCCTGGGATCATGACCTGAGCCGAAGGCAGACTAAATCAGTCAGTTAAACTGACTTGGCCACCCAGGTGCCCCAGACCTCAACTTCCATACTTTGTTTACCGACAAGTCTCAAACATGTCTGTTTAAATATTATTCATATGTGTGCAGACAAAAATTACCCATTTTTCCAAGTGGAATCAGAGAGAGGGACAAAGTCGAACTCTATTCTGTCTTTTCTTGCAAAGAATTCCAAGGTCCAGAAATACCTGGCAGGAGTGGGGAGCGCCCCTGGCTTTGTTGGACTGGGAACTTGGGCATCCCCTGGGAGCTTGTTAGAGATGCCAAATCAGCCATCCTGCCCGAGAATCTGCACCCTCACAAAATCCCCAGAGCATCCCAGCACGCGATCGAGCCTCAGCAGCCCTGGGCCATAACCAGCATTGCAAAGAGGACGTAGCTTCTGTCTCCTCTCTCCTTGAAGCCCCTCCCTCAGCCTTCACCAGGTTTCGGTTACCTTTTCTTTCTCCTTTTCCCCACATTTTGCCCTGGTGAAGAAATCTGGTACTATGTACCTTCTATCCTTTGGTTAAGTTTGCAAACCTGTCCGCACCGCAGGGAACACAGGCATTTGAGTAGACCACTCAAATCACCTTCCTGAAGCCCATCAGCCCCCCTCGTGTGGGGGAAAGCTACGTTGAGCAGAAGACTGGTCCTCAGGGAGCCTTGACCTCACAGCATGGGGCCCACGGGGGATTCTCAGTCAATGTTAAAGGACTGAATGCGTGAGGCACACAAGGGTTGCCCCCAGCAACTCAGAGTCTCCCGGGCTGCCCATAGTGTGTGGCTAAGACAGGCCTGCCTGCCACCTTGGTTTCCCAACAGGTCACTGTACAATGAAGGTACAATCATGCTCTACCTCTCGGTATCAAAAAGTATTTATTCTCCTCTCGTGGCCGAGGCCAACCTGTTTCGGTCTGCCCTACAGCAACTGCTTAAGCGGCCGTCAGTCACCTATTCGCCACGTGGGTCCTGCCTGGTACAACTCGCTTGATAACCCTCCACAGGGCTTCTGGCGACAGCTCAGATGTCAACTCAGTGTGAATACTCTGCAGGCGTCGCTTGATTATTTTTGTCAGGCAACAACGGCAAGCGAGAGACTGAGTGGTCTGAATGTGCCGTGTGCCTACTACACGGTGACTTAATGGGGTCTGGGTTAAAACATTACGTGGAGACCCCAAAGCTACTGATCGAATCACTTGTGCTGACATCCGATGCTCCTTCTACTTCCTAAAATTATCTACTAAGCATAATTTTCTCCCAGGGATGACCCGCAGCAGACGCCCCAGCACCCGTGGAACACAATTTCCCACTGCGATTGGGGAAATTTGTTCTTACCCCAGCTTTGTCAGCGTTGTCACTAACCAGCTGTGTATCCTGAAACCATCACTTAAGACTGTAGACTCACCTTTCAAATGAAGCCTAGAACAGATCGGCGGAGTTTCAAACGTTCAGACTGCAATCCACAGAAAAACAATTTATACCACCGCAGGCACACACACGTACATAAACAAAGTTTCACAAACGACTTAGACTTATTATGTGTCATGCACCTGTTTATTTGGTGTTATTTCTGGATCCACTCATGGGGAAAAGTGCTATTTTAAAAGTACTGGACTAGGGTGCACCTGGGTGGCTCAGTGGGTTAAAGCTTCTGCTTTCAGTTCAAGTCATGATCTCAGGGTCCTGGGATCAAGCCCCGCATCAGGCTCTCTGCTCAGTGGGGAGCCTGTGTCCTTTCTTCTCTCTCTGCCTGCCTCTCTGTCTACTTGTGATCTCTATCAAATAAATAAATAAAAATCTTAAAAAAAAAAAAATACTGGACTAGGGGCACCTGGGTGGCTCAGTGGGTTAAGCCTCTGCCTTCAGCTCAGGGTGCTGGGATCGAGCCCCGCATCAGGATCTCTGCTCTGCGGGGAGCCTGCTTCCCCCTCTCTCTCTGCCTACTTGTGATCTCTCTCTCTGTGTCAAATAAATAGATAAAATCTTAAAAATAATACTGGACTAGATGACTGTGTTTTTATTATTGCTGTTATGATTATGATTATTCTCACTTGTCAGGATTCTAGGAGCGCAGTTATGGGGTATATGGATAAAGTCTACATTCAATTCACCCGTGTCCTAGGAAGGGTCTCTTTTGCATTATTTCTAGTTTGGGGCAAAAAGACGACCCTAGTATTATCCTATCCGAGAAACCATTCTAAATTATCAACTCCAATTCTCTCATTTGCTCTTCATAGGCTTATTTAAACAAAAGATTTGAGATACGTTTACAGAGTAACCAAGAATGTTTTTCTTGGAGCTTAGCCATTATTAGTCAAATAACTGCGTTTGTTGAATAAATGAATACGGTTCTTTGAAATGCAAGCTTTATTTATGTTGACTTGACTTTCTCCTTATGGTTCTCACACAGTGTGGTCCTCATTTTGGGAGACCTACTCGTGCTAACAAATTCCAGCAATTGCTTATTTTTGAAGCTCAGATGTATACTTTTTAACTTACTGAATCAACAAGGGCTTTTGGTTTTAAATGTCCAAAGTCAACCCCATTTCTCCCAATGCTCACCCATTAAGGTCATGCTGTAAACTGGTCTAACTCTGGAAAATTTGGAAATATGCAAAGAAAGCCACAAGAACACCCAATTCCCTCTGGCCCTTTAAACGAATAGCTTCAATGTAAGCTAGGAACCTAATTCCTTAAGTGTAAGTATCTATATGTGAAGATGGTCCTTTAAGCATTATTTATACATAATGATTAACAGCACAGGCTTTAAAGTCAGAGTCCACATCTCAAATCCTTATCTCTGGTACTACTGGTTGTGACCTTGAACAATTACGTAATCTCTTTAAGAGATCACGAACTAACCTTCAAAACCTTACAGGGTTTTGTTCCCGTTAAATAAGATAACATATGTTTTGTGCTTAGCACCTTGCCTGGCATAGTTCCCTGAATAAATGGTTGCAAACAAAACCCATCTATTAAAGTCACCGGGACCATTGTAGCTGTGGAAGAGACTGCTTCTTTACTATAACCAGAAGCAAGTTTACCAGCCTCAGAGCTACTGACATTTGGACTGCAGTGACGTCATTGCTGTGGGGGCTGACCTGCACACCGGAGAATGTGGAGCCTTTATCCGTTACATGCTGGTAACAGTCCCCACACCTGTCCCATCCTCTTACCTCCTGCCCCCACCCGTGACAACCCAAAATGTTTTTGGATGCAGCCAAATGTCCCTTGGGGAGCAAAACTGCCCCAACTGAGAACATGAAATTGTGGATTATTAATAAAAATCATGTGCAAATATTTGCGTATAAAATGAACATTTCTTTTAGTTTATAAAACCTTTAATGTTGTTGCTTTTATATTTTTCATACATTTATTTATGAACCTCTGAGGCTTACTGGCTTTGCTGACTTAGTCATGGTACTTGTGACTGTTCTAAGAATAATTCAACAAAAGACAAATGCACAATGTTCAGTGGTGATTTGCTTTACTAACAACAAAAAAAGGGAAATTACCTAATAAGTGGGAAATGTAGTGTGAAGTAACTTGTAGTCCTTTTTTCTCATTGTCAATTGGGGTCATGTTTAGCAATAAAACGGTATGTTTATACTTTTACCTACAAAGTTGTTCATTAATCACTTAGGATTTTTGACACATGAAATTTCCTAAAAGAGATGCTGTCTGGTTTCTTAATGGATGTTTCTAGAGTTCTGCAGCTTTGAGATCATAGCATAATATCCTCAAAATGACACCCCGGCATTTAACTCCAGTGATTGTAAACAAATTGATTCTTCTTTCGTTCTAAAAGGAAACGATGAAATGAGTAGAAGGAAGAAAAACCCAGAATTTCAGACTCGAAGGGATTTTAGAAACTTTAATATGCTTTACTATTTTAATATATTCCTTCTCATTGGCATGCTGTGTAAACTAGAGCCTAGGAGATGTAAGTGAATTGCCCAGGAGTATGGGCATGCTAGGTGACTTACGGAGTTTGTTTCAAGACAATTTACTCAATTATTCAATCAGTTTTCTTGAACGTTTCCCTATGTTCTAGAGCAGATGTTGAGGATAAAGCTATGAATGAGGCGTTCTTGGAGCTTTTGGCCTAGTGTATCCAGAAGGGTTTATATTTATTAATGTTTCTACTAGCAGCCCAGACACCTCTACTCAAGTCTTTTCTGGACAGTCTTCTGGGGAAGAACAGGGAAGGTCAGTGGCAGGTTTAGAAAGATGGAAAATCTTTGACCCAGAGCAGTTCAGATTTCAATACAACCCTAACCTAAAGGCTGACCTGACCCACTGACCCTCTGCCTACATTTCTCTTTGGCTGTGTATTACCTTTAACTCTTCTCAAACACTCCTTTTAATCACAGAACATTTTTCTGAGATAGTGAAGACCTCCAGTTTCACCAGTGCCAGGCTTGGAGGCTGTCAACTTTGCCTTTTTTTCCTCCCCTAAACCACGACAGCTTTCAAAATCCTTCATCTTTGCAATGAACCCAAATCCACTAATTTTAGTATATGTGCTGCCGAAGCGAGCACCCAAATCCACTAATTACTCCCTTCCAGCTGAGACTTTGCCATTTTGTGCAGTAGGGGAGCTCCCAACTGATTTCCAGCCTGCCGGTGGTTCCTGGTTTAAACCCTCCCTGGCTTTATAATGGTGCTGCTTCCCTTTGTGGGCATTGTCCTAACTCAGGGGCTTCCCATCTCTCGCCGAGACTGTTTTGAGCGCCTCCAATCTGTCCACTTTACTGGCAATACCACAGATGGCTTTTTCCATAATCACCGTTGACCTTGTTTACCTCCTATTCTGCGGCGGGGGGGGGGGGGGGGGGGGTGCAGGATTACTTTGAACTGTCTGCCCATGTCTGTTTCTTCAAGCCACGTTAAGATGCTTACCCGCCAACCACTCATCCCCCAACACATGAAAGCAAAGTTAGACTTGCTGACATCCCTAACCTCTCCCACAGGTGCCCATTCTGCCTCTTATCAGAATTCCCACTCCTCACACCCACTGCTCATTTTACACGGCTGCTTCTGCTTCCCCTGGACCCAGTTTAAAACATTTATCTCCTCCCTCCAAAGCTTGACCCTCAACTGCCATTTTTAATGTTTGGCCTCAGACTGTCACTAATCAAGCGGCCGGGCCCAGCGAGCCCCTCAGACCCGAAACCCTGGCTGGGACCAGCAGTTCACGGCTCGAGTTCATATTCTGGCCAGGAAGATACCAAAATACTGACCATGACAACATAAGGATCCTTGTGATCTTGTCCCCAGGCTGTGAACAGCAGACGGGCAGCTCATAAGCCACATCTGATCACAGGCCTATTTGTTTCAACCCTCAGAGAAGTGGGGGCTGAACACTGAAAAGGAACCAGAAGGTTCTCCATGGAGGTTGGGACTGCCAGTGTCCCTTGACAACAACTTATTGGGCTTTAAGAAGCCAGGAACTCTCCAGCTCCTATGACGCCTATATACTTCACTCATTCATCTTGTCTACCTGGCCCGGATCAACGTGTAGCGTGTAGTACTTGGTTTCCAGACCTCATCCTTCATACATCACTGCCCACACACACCAGGCTGTCCTCCCACCCTTTGGGGAATTCCTGAATTGGTCTTCTATTTTCACTGGTCAGCGGTGAGGCCCAGATACTGCTGTTTTTCAAAAGGCTTGCATATTATACTACTGTGTAGCCAGGGTTGAGAACGCCTGTTCTTACAGAATATTTTATGGAACATCCCTTCCCAGGGATAATACTTTTTGGCTTCTCAGACACCAAGCACTGTGCCTCTTAAGGAGAGATTTTACTTTTTCACCAAATAAAGCAATTTTAAGTTTTAGAGATTTTAGAAGCACAGGAAAAGTACAGAGAGACCAGTTGTTTATTTTCCAACTCCCCAAAATTAAGCATTGTCAAGCAAGGGGGCACATTTGCCTTGTGACTCTTTCCTTTTTCTCTTCCTAATATATTAGTCTATAATTTGTGAAAAACTGAACTCTGGTTATTGGAATGGATTCAAATAATGCATAGCAGTACAAAGAACAAACATGAAAGTTGAATGCAAACTGGTGTAGCCACTATGGAGAACAGTATGGAGGTTCCTCAAAAATTTAAAAAAAAAAAATAGAACTACTCTACAATCCAATAATTGTGCTACTGGGTATTTACCCAAAACCCACAGAAACACTAATTTACACACCTTGATGTTTCTAACAGCGTTATTCACGATAGCCAAATTACAGAAGCACCCCAAGTGTCCATCAATAGAAGATGGATAAAGAAGATATGGCATACATATACAATGGAATATTACTCAGCCATAAAAAAGAATAAAATCTTGTCATTGGCGACAATGTGGATGGAGCTAGAGGGTATTATGCTAAGAGAAATAAGTCAATCAGAGAAAGACAAATACTGTATTATTTCACTCATATGTGGAATTTAAGAAACAAAAAAAATGGGCAAAGAGAGAGAGAGAGAGAGAAACCAAGAAACAGACATCTTAACTATAGAGAACAAACTAATGGTTACCAGAGGGGAGGTGAGGTGGGGGGGAATGGGTGAAAGAGGTGATGGGGATTGAGGAGGGCACCTGTCATGATAGTGTGATATACGGAAGTGTTGAATTACTATACTGGACACCTGAAGTTAAGATAGCACAAATGTTAACTATACCATAATTGAAAAAATTTGGAAAAAAAGAAAACATTATTTCATAAAGCATCTTCTTATACAAATAAATACTTCCATGCTCCCTTAAGACTTCAACATAACTATTAACTAGGTGACTAACCTATACTGGATATAGATTGCAAATAACCTCTCACAGGTGGCTTTTACCGTTGAGATATATGGGTTGTTGGGGCACCTAGTGGCTCAGTTCGTTAAGCGTCCAACTCTTGATTTCAGCTCAGGTTATGATCTCAAGGTCATGAGGTAAGCCCTGCGACGGGCTCTGCGCTGCTGAGTGTGGAGCCTGCTTAAGCTTCTCTCTCTCTCTCTCTCTCTGCAACCCCCTCCTCCCCTGCTCATGTGTATGCTCGCTCTCTCTCCAAAAACAGAGAGAGAGAGAGCGAGCAAGAGATGGTTTGTGTTCCTCGAAATGTGTCTTGGCATTCCTTACGTACAAGTTTACCACTTTCATAGGCGTATCAATTCAAAAACAGTTTCCTTAGGACTTAGGTTTTTACAGATTCTAGAAATGGGAGATTCTGTTGTTATTTGCAGCATGTGAACATGACATACTCTAATTTCCTGTGATCTATTTGTTTAGATGTGTTTGTTTCCAGCTTCAATTAAGTATTTGCCTTTCAAGGGGCATTTCCTAGATTTTACGTGACTGTTTCAAATAAAAGCATGTACCAGACTGATTCCCCTTCTCATTCCATTACATGGTAAAGGATTTCATGTCAGGATCATTCCCTGTTGGAGGAAACAGAACACTGCATGCCCTGTGCTACCTCGTTGGTTGTCTGGGAGAAGGTTCTTAGCAAATCCATTAGACAAATTTTCATCTTGCCCAGTACACAGTGCCTTCTTCATCTTCAAAACAAGGCACCAGGCTACACCCAGTTGGAAGTAAATCAAGAACTCATCTGCAAGTTTAAAACATTCCCTCCAATTCCATGGAAAAGCAGCCAGACAAAAAATTTAGGACTTAGGACTTTTGTCTAATTTTTTTTTTTTAAGATTTTATTTATTTATTTGTCAGAGAGAGAGAGCACAGGCAGACAGATTGGCAGGCAGAGGCAGAGGGAGAAGCAGGCTCCCCTGATGAGCAAGGAGCCCGATGTGGGACTCGATCCCAGGACGCTGGGATCATGACCTGAGCCGAAGGCAGCTGCTTAACCAACTGAGCCACCCAGGCGTCCCACTTTTGTCTAATTTTAATCCTATTTTCAATTCAAGACAGGTCCAAAGAGTTAAAGGTCAGTGGTAAGTTCCATTTGTTGCTACATGTACTGGGGTACATAAAAGGTTGCTAATTCTGGGAACTAAGTGCCTATCTATAGCAAGCAATCTTTTTATATAGAACCGGAGAGAAGTAGTTCTTCTGTTTACAATCTTCTTCTACAAATATGAGAAACATCCAAACTTTCAAAAGAGAAGAAACACAGGAGAAAGAGTCTTGGGATGTGCCCCTGGTATGTGGGCATCCCCCACCCGCCATCCTCTATCTTTCCACCCCCACCCTTAACCCCGGTGGAGTTTGTAGCAGTTTTTAGAAACAAAGCCACAGGGTAGGCCTAGCATTTCTTCTGAAAACATCTCTTGAACCTGAACATTTGGATGAAAAGCACTGGGCTACAACTACAAGTCACATAGCAACACAAAGACACACATAAATAATTTGGGGGGTTGGGGATGGTTGTCACTCTTGGAAGCGACTAGAGTGGTTTCCTGGAGTATTAGCAGTAACTATTTTCTTGTGCAGGTCAAGTAAGATCAGTTGAAAATTCAGTGATTGAGTCTAAGATTTATGCTTACATTTAGGGAGTGTTTTCAGTGAACAGTTAATAAAGTTACAGATGTGTAGGAATGTGGTATTTTTATAAATTTGTAAAATAAAACTTGAGACTTCAAAGAAACGTTGGCCCCATCGGTTCCTTGACCTGGTCCCTCTGCGCCTTCCCTGGGTCATCCTTGGGATCACGGGGCTAGTTCTGAGTCTCCAGCTCTCGGGTTTCGAGGCCCTCACTCTGAAGTACTTGACACTGGTGTTCTCATTTGTATAACAGTTATTTCAATATTTTAGAAACTCTGAATTATGGACTAAATACAAGACCAATGACTAATACATTTCATTTGTAGTAAAGGATAAACTCTCAAGGCACCCAAAAATCTAGACAAATCTTCTTCTGTATGAGTTTCTGTTTTTTAAGTAGGCTCCACGCCCAATGTGGGGCTTGAACGTCCAACCCTGAGGTTAAGAGTCACGCCCTCTATGGACTGAACTGGCTAGGTGTCCCCCAGATGAATTCTTTTAAGAGATAATACTAGGAGGTTGTGAGGTGCTCATTATGATGCTCTCGTATGACGGACTGAAAAGACTCACAATGGAAGTTTTGTGAATCTGTCACATGTTACTGGAAGAAAAGTGAAATACAGTTTTTGTTACTCTTATTCTTCCAATGAAGCCCGTGATGTTCCTATGATTTACAGATCTTCCTTGACTTGGGGCTAAGTCCCAATAAATTCATTGTAAACTGAAACTATCAAACTGAAAATACATTTAAGACACCTGAACTACTGAACATCAATGCTTAAGTCTAGCCTACCTTAAATATGCTCAGAACGTCCCTATTGCCTCTGGCTGGGCAATACCGTCTATCACAAAACCTATTTGATAACACGGTGTTGACTATCTCGCGTAATTGATTGAACACTGTACTGAAGGTGAAAACCAGAACCGTTGTCTGTATACAGAATTTGTCAGTCTACCAGCTGCGGACCCTTGCCATAGGAGGGGGCTGACCCAGAGCTGCAGCTTGCCGCTGTCGCCCACGAGAGGGGACAGCGTATCACCAGCCCGGGAAAAGATTAAAATTCGAAATTCAAAGTGCAGTTTCTACCCGAGGAGAATTAACATTCACACCACCCTAATGCTGAAAAACAGTAAGTAGAACCAGAACCATCCTAAGTCGGGGACTGTCGGTATTCTGAATCTACTGTCAAGTCAAAGCTAACAGAAGCTTACCAAATGGAAGCTTAGTAATGATATAACTACATACTGTATTTGCTTTTAGTTTATTTACCCCAGGGAATAATATTACTAAAAATGACCATGCTTTTTTTTTTTAATAATAAGAGATCCAACTGATTCTATTATTCATGGAAAACAATAAATAAATAATATGGGGAAAGTCTGCCAAATGGAACCAGTTATCAACAGCTATTATGATGCCAGAAGGTCTGTAAGAAACCATTCACCACTGTTGCGGTTTGCACTCCAAACTATTCACCGTGGAACACGCAAAATGTATAAAGATTTTTAAAAAGGCTAAATAAGAAGCTGCTTTTTCAGACCCTAAAGGTGACATATTCTAGGATTCCATTTTTATGACATTCTGGAAGAGGCAAAACCATAGGGCAGAGAAAACAGGTCAGAGTCTGCCAATGTGGCAATGGACGCATGACGTGATGTAACTATCAGAACACATGGGACCGGACACCAAAAGGTGCCTATGAATTTAAAAATAAAAAAGGAAGCTTCTTCAAATTCAACAATACTGTGTAACAGAACAGGTCTCCTTTATGGTAAATGGATACATTGAAAAGTTCCCTTTTGTAGTAGACTAATAGAGATTTTCATTTGACAAATATGACTATTCATTACCTTTTTTGATAAATTTGGAACACATTTATAGAGTCGCATCATTAAGACTTAACTTTCAGTATTAGATAACATACATAACAAAATGTTACTGCTCTTTTGCTCCAAAATCTAGAGTATTTCAGAAAGAAACTGTGAGAAGCACTAAATATACAGACTATTGTATTATGACTTAGAAGTCCCATCTTCGGGGCGCCTGGGTGGCTCAGTGGGTTAAATGTCTGCCTTCAGCTCAGGTCATGATCTCAGGGTCCTGGGATTGAGCCCTGCATTGGGCTCTCTGCTCAGTGGAGAGTCTGCTTCTCTCTCTCCCTCTGTGCTCTCTCTCTCAAACAAATAAATAAAATCTTAAAAAAAAAAAAGAAAAGAAAAGAAAAGAAAGAAATCCCATCTTCATGTCCCAGACAATCACTTCACCTTCCTGGGCTTGGTTTCTCTAAAAGTGATGGGAATATATCACCAGCTCCAGAAGGAAATTACCCATTCCACTTCATAGTCATTTTGTTCTTGAAGTAGCCCGTTCCAAGTTTTTACTGTTTCTAGTATGGTCCACTTAAAACAAAAACAGAATTTACCCCCAAAACCACATTCAGGGAGCACCTTCTGGGAATCAGTGGTATCACGGGCTTCAGAGTTCTGGCTGGAGTTAAGTTACTAGTTACAGAGTCACGGTACAGTTAAGAGTGACCACATGATTCACTTCTCACAACACGTGCCTCCTTTCCCATCACTGCCGTGAGATTAGCTGTATCATTCCTCAGCCGAGGAAATGAAGTTTGAAGAATGGAAGGGAGCTAGAAAAAGACATGATTTGGGCCCGCCTCCCCCTTTGAGGGAAAGGGGCCCCCACTCCTCCTTCTCCCACAGTTCTTTTTATTTCTTTTAAGATTTTATTTATTTATTTGACAGACAGAGATCACAAGTAGGCAGAGAGGCAGGCAGAGAGAGAGGGGGAAGCAGGCTCCCCGCCAAGCAGAGAGCCCAATGTGGGGCTCGATCCCAGGACCCTGGGATCATGACAAGCCAAAGGCAGAGGCTTTTACCCATTGAGCCACCCAGGCACCCCAACCTTCTACCACAGTTCTCAATTCCATGTGACCCACTGGAGGACTCTGAGGGTAAATGAGGCCATGTCTGTCTCATCCGGTGCACTCCTCTCTCCACATGTCCTTCTTGGGACACAGTGGATGGAAGCGGACAGGGAGATGGACCGGATGCCCCTTCCTGAGACACCCTGTTTCATCCTGGTTCAGGTGCCTCCTCATTCTGCTGGAAACAATACTGCATTTTTTTTTTCCCAGCTGGGGCAGAGAGAGGAGATTCAGATTATCTGGAAACTGCAGGTATCCTCAAGAGTCAAGATGTCAACATTGAGGTAGGACTGCTGTTGGTCATCTGTGTTTCCTCATACCTAAGCATGAGCTTGCACACCCACAAATGATGCCCATGAGATAAATACTCTCACTAACCAGTGTAATTGTACGGTCAGTTACTCTGTTCCTCTCATGTTCCCACACAGGTGAGTAGTACTGGAAGATGGGGGGAGGGAGAAACTCAAACTGATTTTGTCAGAGTTCTAGAACATCTTTCAGATCCTTTGTGGTAATCTCAGAAGTCTTAGCGTCATGGAAAAATTATGTTTTTCCAGTACCTGCTGTCTCTTAGTGAGAACAATTGGGTGGAATAAAACAACAAAAATAAAAAGCTAATAGTTATTACTAATAAGCTAATAGTTATTACTACTTACCAGGCACCAGACACCATTTTTGGCATTTGAAAATGTCTTGCTACATGTAATTAACTTACAAGGGTGGGTACTATTATCGTCCCCACTCTACAAATACCGAAACCAAGATTCAGAGTGATTACATCATTTGCCTCAAATTGTAAACACTAGGAATCTGCAAAACTGCATTTGAAGCCAAGGAGTCTGGCTCCAGAAGGCCTCCTTCCCTCCCCCACGGTGACGTATTACACTGGCCTCCCTCGAGCTCAGTATTTATGGGCGTGCCCAGAAAATACGCTCCCGAACAAGGAGAAATGTGCTATATTAAGACAGCCAGGCAAATGGGGATAACGTGTTAGTACTCAGCAACTAACATCCTCATTTGGTTAGAATTTTACAGCACAAAAATCACTTCCATCGACTGCCTATGATGACTGGTCCGAGTTTTAAGAAGTCATGGCAGGAGTTGTGGTTGGCATCTAAACATAGACATAGTGACCGTAACAAGGAGAGAAGAGAAATTCATTGCCCAGAGGCCGTTGTTCCAGTAATTCTATACTAGAATAGAATTACGGTGGGGGGCGGAGAATGGAAATGGTCACAGAATCAACAAAGGCTGAACCGGGAGGACCCTCTCTATCATCTTATAAATTGCTGATATTGTCTCCATTTTACAGATGAGTCAACAGAAGCCCACATAGGACAGGTTAACTGCACAAAGTCAGCCAGCAGATCTGTAAATGAATGAGTAAAATTTCTGCTCCTTCCACTGCATGCTCCAGAGCTAAAGCAAAATAATGCAGGAGAACTTTTTTGAGATCACCCAGCCCACTTCTTTCATTTTACTGAGGAGGAACCCAAGGCCCAAAGAAGTTATGTGACTTATCTAGGGTCACACAGCTAATCAAAGACAGAGGCTAGAATAGAGGTTAGAAGATAATTTTGCAGTGTGCATATCTAGGTCATTGGCCCTTCTTATGTGGTCCAGTGGCTAGAGTTTGAAGAACTTATAAAAAGGAAAATAAAACATTCATACCATGCACATAGCACTTACTGTCCATTTATTTAGTATTAGATGTGCAGCGTGTAGTGTTTAAAAAACTCAAAATCCAAGGGGCACCTGGGTGGCTCAGTGGGTTAAGCCTCTGCCTTCAGCTCAGGTCATGATCTCAGGGTCCTGGGATTGAGCCCTGCATCGGGCTCCCTGCTTAGTAGGGAGCCTGCTTCCCCCTCTCTCTCTGCCTGCCTCTCTGCCTGCTTGTGATCTCTCTCTGTGTCAAATAAATAAATAAAATCTTTAAAAAAAAAAACCCTCAAAGTCCAAAAACTTGCTCTAATTTTTTTTTTTAAGATTTACTTATTTATTTTAGAGAGCAAGGATGAGAGAGTGCGAGGGGCAGAGGGAGAGGGAGAGAGAGAATCTCAAGCAGACTCCCCACCGGGCTGGGAGCCTGACCTAGGACTCGATCCCACACCCCCAAGATGATGACCTGAGCCGAAATCAAGAGTGAGATGCTCAATCAACTGAGCCAGCCAGGCGCCCCTGCTGTTCTAATTCTTGAGTGTCCTCTGGGGTCATCCAAAACGGTCATCCACAGAGGCACCCCAAGATTCTTCTGGCTCTTTCACAAACATCTTGGAAAAGAAATACTAGCCAGTCAGGGCCACTGCTGTGAAATGCATTACTCTACCTATTTATATATTAGGAAGTGAAATTGAACCAGAACCGCCCAATACACAAATCTAACTTTTTAATAAATTCCCAAATACCTTCCACACTTTCTCTAATGTCCCAAAACCAAAAATGAACTGGGGCCCCAGTCGGTAAAAGTAAACTCACCCAGGGTCAGGCCAGCTGCTAACTGAGGAGGCTGGGATGCCAATGTCGAAATTGGTCCCTCCGCACAGTCCTGCAAGCTCAGAAGCTTGAAACCCGGGGAATCTCAGATGAAATCACACATGTGAAAAATTAACAAGATGACTGAAGCCACCAGAGAAGGCTCTGGGAGAACCAGTGGTCATGGTAAATACATTTACATGTAGCTGAAAGCGGAGTATCCTTGTGTCATTTCCACAAACACACAGAAGGTCATAAAACAGGAAGACTGTTTGTCTTCCCACCCCGCTCAAATCGAGAAAGTGGATATTTGGTAGCAACAAGAGATGAACAGAAGTATCTCTAAAACATTGTAGGTGTAAGGGTCTACCTCACTAAATCGGTTTTACTACTCCTAGTAACATACTCTTCCCATTTTCCCGGCATGAAGAGGAAGGCCAAGAGAAGGGAAAAGTTAACAGGCATTATTCTGACTCTTGCTTTCTAAGGCTTAAAGAGTTTGTAGACTCGGCTTTGTCCATTGGAAAAAAAAAAAAAAAAAGGGAAAAAGAAAACACAGTCTGGTTGATGTAATATATCCTGAAAGTTTAGGTTGGATAAAAAGATTTTCAATTTTCAGCAAATCATTATCATGGGATACACAGAAAGCCCCAGCCTGGACTATTGGAATTTTAGATTTCCTTTGATAAGAGGAAGCAACTCATGTCTGAGAATTCTATCTATTCCATGATTTTTCGTCAATTTTGTTTTCTGGCTTTGAGTGTGTGTAGTATGTTGGTAGCTGCAGAAACTGGTTGGTGGGTACAAGAGGGTTATGGTGCTGCACGCCGGTGAATTTCGTGTGAGGGTTTATAAATTATCCCTGCGTAAGTATCTAGGAGGGGCAGCGTTTGTTTTAACTTTGAGGAAGTTGAACACCCAAAATGGGAAGGATGTGGCTACGCCAGCAAAAACGTGTATAGAATGCTTGTGAAAAAGCTCACTTCTTTTGGGTCCTGGCTGTGCTAATTTCCTTTTGTGAGAAATTATATTATGTTCTAAACAAATACCACGTAAGTCCCTTCTGGTGCATGGTACGATTTCAGAAAACAAAACAACCTATGAATCCCAATTCCTGTTCCTTTCACCTGAAGTGACCACAAAAATAAAGTCTTGAAGACACTACTGACATCCTTTGGATTTTTAAGGAAACTCTTCTCAAGGATAATACACACTTAGCAATATTCATGTGAGGACTCTAAGGACCTACTTGGCAAGAGGCTTTCATTAAAGTTAAACTGTCCCTGCTTCCCTTCCCCCAGGGGATTCACTTAAAACAAGTCCCGGAAACCAGCTCCAGGTAACAAAGCCCAGATACAAGGGTGGGTCAGGCCAGGTGGAGACATCCAATCAGTGGGGGGGGGGGGGGGGGGGTGCATACTGTCTCCCTGGTTACCAAGGAGTATGGGCCCTGGCCCTTTGGGAGCCTTTTGGGCTCCAATCCCAACCAAGGTGATAAGCTGGGTCAAATGTCTACTAGGGTAAATTGTATTCAATTGGTCACCCAGCATCACTGTGGAGTTTCCTGTGTGTGTTACAATCTCATTGGTCACCTATGCGTGGCCAGGCCTGATGGCATGGCCTTTGCCCTTAAAAGCTAGTCTGTGAAACAGAGAAGGGTCACCCTCTCTTGTAAGAGGTGCATCCTCAAACGTTCGGTTAGATTCTTGATGCTTGGCGCGAAAAAAAGCTTTTGCTTGACCTTCACTTTTTATCAGTCTCACTCCTTTAATCACGGACCTATTATTGGGGCATAACAAGGACGATGGGAGCTATTTTAGTGGTTTCAAAAATTCGCACCGATTACATTAAGGGAAATTAAAATGACAAAGTGTCCATCCCCAACATGCGCAACAGCTTACATTTTCCTATACTTCCTCCCGGTTTTCTTTCTTTTTCCTTCTTTCTTTCTTTCTTTTAAAGATTTTATTTATTTGACAGAGTCACAGCTGAGAGAGGGAACACAAGCAGAGGGAGTGGAAGAAGGAGAAGCAGGCTTCCCACCCAGCAGGCAGCCCCATGTGGGGCTCGATCCCAGGACCCTTGGGATCATGACCTGAGCCAAAGGCAGACGCTTCACCACTGAGCCACCCAGGCGCCCCTCCTCCTGGTTCTCTTTGGGTGTATCTATATCCAGTTGTACATGGTGGTGAAGTCATAGAGTAGATATTCTTTTGTAAAAAGATATTTAAATTAATTTTATTTAGCACCTTGAGGATCTCCTTAGTTTAGGAATTCGAGGTCACGTTAAGGTTTTCTTTATGTATATTCATATTACTAAGTAGAAAAACACTTATCCTGTCACTTTACACTCACTCAACGTTTTCCTTTAATTCTCAGAACTTGATTTTTAAAAAATTTTTTGGGTAAGCTTTAAGTAATCTCTACACCCAGCATGGGGCTCGAATTCATGACCCTGAGATCAGGAGTCCCATACTCGACCAACTCGGCCAGCCAGGTGCCCTCCTCAGAACAACTTATTAAATAGCTGTGTTAATCTGGACAGTACAGATGAGGAGTCTGAGGTCAGAGTTACCCACGGTCACCAAGCTAATAGGGACAAAGCTAAAATTCATCAGCAGGTTTTGTCTCATTCCTGAGCCCTGGAGGTATATTTGCTCAATAGCACTTTCCCATTAGCCCTTTGCACACCACCTCTAAAACATCCTCTACATGTAATCAACACCGTCCAGCTTTTCCTTATACACTCTCACTTCCCTTTGTCCTGGTGGCTGTCTTTTTTCTCAGTCAAGGAGAGTGTCTGGAGGAAATCAACACAACCAACATTTGCTACAGATCTATAAATGGGCCAGTTTCCATAAAAGAGGGTCTAGAGCAGTGGTACTCAAAGTGCGCTTCCTAGACAGGAAGCATCAGGATCCCCTGGGAACTTGTTAGAAATACAGATTCTGGGGCTTGCTCCAGACCTGCTGCATCAGAAACTCGGGGCGGGGGCAGTATTCTGCTTCACCAGGCCTTACAGCAGATTTTGGGGCTCTGTCTAAGAACCGTACTGCACTATACACATGATCTTCCTTAATACTTTTAACTTCTCTGGGAACTAAGTGTTATTTATTATTCCCATCATAGCAGATGGGTAAACTGAGGGTCAGCACACACTAAGGCCAATATCACATAGTTAGTGAATAATGGGAGCCAGGACTTCAACTATTTTTGCCTGACTCCCAAGTCTTTTCCTAAGTATCATGTGGACTCACTCAAAGGCAGATGGAAGGAGATGCTGTTGTAATGGTTCAGAGTGCTAGTGTAGAGATACTGATGTTACAGAGACAATTTTGACATCAATTATACATCTATTAGGGCTTTGACATGCAAAATAAGTTATGGTGTTGCTTAAAGAGTCATTGAAATGCACTATTATGTTTTTGCTTAAAAAAAGGCAACTATGGCTTCTAGAAAATACTTGTCTTATACAATCAGTAGACAGTGATGGCAGGTTGAAAGAATGTTGGACAAATGGTCTTGCCAGTTCTGAAATCGTAGCTACATTAATCCTTTCCGCCAGAATTCAAGCCATGTTAAGCTCAATGAATATTTACCAATCATCATAATGGTATTTATATTTAATTATATCTTCATATATACATATATATATATATATATATCTTTATATATATATATATATCTTCTTCTTGCATAATGTTGTTCTAGAGATTAGGAATTAAAAGCTAATTAAAGAGCAGTGTTTCCGGACTATCTCCTTCACAGGGGTGGGGGCAAATAATGTTTGGGCACAGATTCTCCAGTAAAGATGTTCCAAACATTACAGCACAACCAATGGCTTCCAGCAACATAAATGAGCCCTCAAACTCCTACGGCTTCAGCAGATCTTAATTATGCAACTAGTAGGCAACCTGCCGAAGGTTTCTCTACCAGGAGCTCACCATTTTATGATATAAATTCATCAGTCGGGGTACTGGAGAGCCATGATGAAGTGTAACTATAAATCTTCCCCAAATTCCTGGCCCGAGAAGAGCCTCAAGCCCTTTTGTAATGGAAGAAAAACAGGCCCAAAGGCCCAAACCACTGATACAATATTTTAAAAATCACGTCCAAACTCATTATGTGTATTTTGTATTATCTGGCTATACAAAAGTGGTATCATTTTATTTTTTTATTTAATTTTTTAAAAGATTTTATTTATTTATTTGACAGAGATCACAAGTAGGTAGAGAGGCAGGCAGAGAGAGAGAGGAGGAAGCAGGCTCCCTGCTGAGCAGAGAGCCCGATGCATGTCTCGATCCCAGGACCCTGAGATCATGACCTGAGCCGAAGGCAGAGGCTTAACCCACTGAGCCACCCAGGTGCCCCTTTATTTAATTTTTTTGAGAGAGAGAAAGAGCATGCATTCATGGTGGGGAGGAGTGGGGTGCACAGAAGGAGAGGAAGAGAATCTTAAGCAGACTCTATGCCCAGCCTGACACGGGGCTCAAACTCATGACCCTAAGATCATGACCTGAGCCAAAACCAAGAGCTGGATGCTTAGCCACCCAGGTGCCCCCAAAGTGATATCATTTTAAAATTCTGTTAAATGGATAAGAACCCATGGAAGTTTCTGTGGGTTGTCCTCTGGCCACACACACACACACACACACACACACACACACTCAGCTTTCTGGTAGACCTGACTGTTCTGACATTCATGAAGATAGGACTACTTATACCAGGCCATCAATGTTTCTAATTCTCAGTCATTGGTACAATCAACATGACTGAATGGCATCCTTTGGGGTTCTAGAAACTAACTTCTAAATTTAGGCTTATGTACAGAGCACACAATGCATACTTTGAAAAGGACTGGGACTGATCCAGCCCTTCCCAGGTTTAAAGGTCTGGTAACCTTTCCGTAGAGAACACATACCTCCTCAATGGCTCACTGTTTACGTTTGCCGGGAGCTATACCTGGAGAAATGTTTCAAGTTTCTTTCTATTGTTGTCTTTCCTAACCTTTAATTTCCTTATACTCAGGTGTTTTTTTTTTTTTTTTCTTTCTTTTTTTTCCCTCCTAATCCCACTGCTGAGCAGAAGCCTAGATCAAATTAAAGACAGCAGAGCAGGCCAGGAAAAGGTCCTACCAGCAGGACTGGATGGGCACCGGTGCTCTCTCTTGGAACCAGATGAGACTGCATGAACGGCCCAGGGTGACTACCTGGAAATCAAGTTTTTTGTTTGTTTGTTTTTTTGAGGAACTCTGCCCTACTAACTTTCCAGCTGGAACTCTGGGGCTTGCCAATTCTACAAGGTCTTTCTGATACTGTTATCTTTCCCTTTACTGATACCATTTGCAGGACTCGCGGTGGAATGATACCTCCAAGCAGTATCTTTACTTCCTGTTTCTCTAATCCTTCCCTCGAAAATTCGCCCCACCCCACCCGGAGACAACAGTTGGTCCTTTGAAGCTTCGGATAACTATCTAGCCCCTCCTACAATCTGCCCCACAAGCTACAAACCCTCAAGTCAGGCACCATCGTAGGTGGTGGGGTAGTGATGGGGAAGACGTGGACGGTGGTCCTATTTCAAAGACAATCATCTGATTCCGTACCCTTCAGGAACCCAAACACTGAGGGGGTAGGGCAGAGGAGATATGCGCTTAGCGGGAAATGATAATCCAATGCTGGCAGTAGGGGCCTCCAGGAGAGGAGAACCCAGAGCTGAAGTACCACCCGTCTTCCAGTGACTGGCGATGGCTTCAAGAGGTGCATCCCAGGTGGAGTAGAGAAGATGAACTGGAGTTAGACAGAGATGGTCGGAGGGATATCTGAGAGAGGACATCACAAAAAGCCCCTCTCTTCCCCCAGATTAAGTGAAAACTGCCAGAAGTGTGGAGGGTCAAGCAGTTGCTGAAACATCAAGTCTGAGGCATCAAGTAAAAAAAAATGGAAGTAGAGCGATGGGTTAGGGATGCAGAAGGGGGAGGAGTCAGGTCATGGAGGTCACGTCCCAGTAAGAACTTCAACCTGATCTCAAGATAATGAAAAGCCAAGGGAAAGCTCCAAGCAAGGAAACAGTAGGTGTTGTACTAACCCACCTGAGAGCTCCGTCCACCTGCCATTGCTGCGTTCTGGGAAGCAAAGATCCCTGCAGACTCTGTTCCACCAAATTGTTTGCGTCCAGATTATGAAATGCTTCCAAATTAAGAAAAACTTAAGCATTTAAATTAAAAATTAGCTTCCTAAATATCTGCATATGACCTGTGTAAATACGGAACATATCCAGGAGTCCTTTGTTTCTCACTTACACACAACAGGGTGCCTAAAATGAAGATCATTTTTCTTTTTCTGTGTATTTTTGTGGTAAACTTAAAAACAGTATATGTGGGGCGCCTGGATGGCTCAGTGGGTTAAGCCTCTGCCTTTGGCTCAGTTCATGATCCCAGGGTCTTGGGATCGAGCCTCACATTGGGCTCTCTGCTCGACAGGGAGCCTGCTTCCTCCTCTCTCTCTGCCTGCTTCTCTGCCTACTTGTGATCTCTGTCAAATAAATAAAAAATAAAAAATCTTAAAAAAAAAAACCAAAATACTATAGGTAAAAGGCAAGAGAGGCGCCTGGCTGGCTCAGTCGGTAAAGCATGTGACTCTTGATATCGGGGTTGTAAGTTTGAGCTCCACCTTGGGTGTAAAGATTACTAAAAAAAAAAATCTTGGGGTGCCTGGGGTGCCTTTGGCTCAGCTCATGATCTGGCCTAGGTCCTGGGATCGAGCTCCGCCTGGGGCTCCCTGCTCAGCCGGGAGCCTGCTTCTCCCTCTCCCACTCCCCCTGCTTGTGTTTCTGCTCTCCCTAGCTCTCTGTCAAATAAATAAATAAAATCTTTTTTTTTTTAAAGTAAAGAAAAGGTCTACTAATTGTAAAGACAAAGTCTTCAAGACACTTCACAGTCATTAGGTTCAAAGTCTCAGCATGTTTGCTTCTCCCCACAGCCTTCAGTAAGAACATTAACTAAAGAACACCTCCCATTTCCACCAGCTCACAGAGGGAAGAGCTAGACCAAAGCCCGTTCGAGATAGGGACGGAGGAAGCTGGCACAGAATGCTGTGCGGGGTTGGCAATCCGTTCAGCAAGGACAACTTCCCGTGACTCCAGCGAGCACAGTGGCCCTGCTAAGCCTCAGCAAGTTCACTGTGTTCACACACACAGACACACACACACACACACACACACCCCTAGCACTCCATATTCCTGCTAATCTTATTCCAGCTTAAGGTGGTCAGGTAGAACCTACTTCCACTGTTCTTCCCCGCTCCCCCCCACCCGCTTACCTTACCCCCTTTCTGAGATTCTGCAAGAAATTTGCTTTATTTATTTATTTTTAAAAAGATTTTATTTATTACTCTAGGAGAGCACACCTGAGTGCGTGCGAACAAGCAGGGGGAAAGAGAGGGGCAGAAAGATGCCACACTGAGCTTGGAACCTGACCCAGGGCTCTGAGATCGGGACCTGAGCTGAAATCAAGAGTTGGACACTTAACTGACTGAGCCCTCCGCCCCCCACCCCAGGCACCCAGAGAATTTGCTTTAGATACAGGAAAGGAGAAATGATTATTCCCTCCTTTTCTGGTGCAAGCTCAAACTTCAGGTCATACGGATCCAGGATTAGACCCCGGCTTTGCTTGGACATGATGTGTGAAGAGGAGCGTGTCACTTTGGTCTCTCTAAGCCTCTTTTTCTTCCTCTGTGCATGAGGATAACAGTGATTCTTTCTTATAATTGAAAGAAATGATGTAGAACACACACCTGGAGCAAACTCCATCAACCAAAACAGTATTAGAGATGCCAGCAACAGCATACTGCCATGTGTTTAAACTTTGTAAACAGCAAGAATGAACACTCACTACACTCTGGTAAAGTGCTGGTTTACTATAGCTCCTACAACTCTTTGTGATCTGACAATTTTGTAGCCCATGGGATAGAAAAGGTCTCTGTCCCCAGTCACCTTGCCTGTCCTCGTTCTGCCCTGAGTAGACTTTTGTGACCACCACTCCAATGTGGCTCTAAGGAATGCTGGGTCATTGAGAAAAGAGTCACTGCTATGAATCTACTTTCAACTACGAAGGTAGCTTCAAACCGCTCTCAGATGTGTCCATGATACCAAGACTCCGTGTAGAAGCAGGGAGTTTTTTCACATATACAGCAGGCATTATGGTCTTGTTCACACAGGGCTGACAGCCACAGCCCTGCTGTCACAACAATGGAAACTGGTTTATTGGGACATCACCAGGAACAGGTGCTACAGGTCACACAGGTGTTCTCAGACAACAGACAGAAAACAGAATTTTGAGAAGAAACTCAGTCCCGAATAAAAGAGGGAAGCTGGTGCTGTTTTCTGCCTTCAGTGGCCTGACAGACCTCAGACCCCTTTCCACATGATCATAAACAATGGAAAAGACTTCGCAGTCTACGAAATCAAGAGACTGCAAAGTGGAATTTCCAATAATCTGTGACTTCGAAATTGAGAATTAACTTTGGACCAACTCCCACTGTTGATCCCCTCTGTGTTCATTTTACCCATTCTCCTTGACAACAAAACATCAGACAGCTCTTGTTGAACCAAGTCGGTTGACACCTGGGTCCTTGGTCAGGTCTTAGGTTAGAGACATTTAACTGAAGAACTAATTTATCAACTTCCAAAGAAGATTCACAGATTCCAAAAACAGCCCGAGCAGCTTTGAGCAATGACTTTGAGGATGAATGGGATACTGTGTGACACGGTCTGAAAGGAACATACCTATTTCAAGTCATAAATTCTAGGATGCTTATTAAAAATCGATTTCAACACGCTGTAGCTGTGCTTATCAAGGACAATGAAAAGCATCCATTCACGAGATTGAGCTAGTATATGTCAATTATGCCTCAATTTAAAACACACACACACACACACAAAGACTGAGCTACAGGATACACGATCAAAGACAGCTTTGCCAGAGTTCCTGCAGCTTCTAATGCTTCTTAGATCACTATACTGCACACAGTTATAAGTTGGCACTAAGCTGGTCACTAAAAACAACCAGACTGAGGCGCCTGGGTGGCTCAGTCATTAAGTATCTGCCTTCAGCTCAGGTCATGATCCCAGAGTCCTGGGATCCAGTCCCTCATTGGGCTCCCTGCTCCGCGGGGAGCCTGCTTCTCCCTCTCCCACTCCCCTGCTTGTGTTCCCTCTCTCGCTGTCTCTGTCAAATAAATAAATAAAATATTAAGAAAAAAAAAAAGCAACCAGACTAATAGTTTTCTAAGCATTAAAAGTTCTGGTTTTTGTTTTTTGTGTGTGTGTGTGTGTGTGTGTGTGTGTTTTTTCCCCAAATAATCTCCGACGAGTCTGTTCTCTAGAAGCGCTGGATATTAGTGAACTCAGTCCATGAATACAAAAAAATTGGAATGGACATCGGCACATACCTGGAATCCTATTAAGTGTCACCCAGAAATGTTCATCGGGGCTGTAAGTATCTTTCGACCAGTGTAGAAGATCAATGGCCCTTTTGTCGTGGAAGACAAAGTTGACAAACTCTCTGGTCAGGGCCACATAGGCAGTGCCAAAGTAGATGGTCAGCTGATGTGGAGGTGAGCTTTTCAAAATATTAGTATTTTTCACAAAAGAGCCGTCTTTGCCTATGTGCTCCTGGTGCACGAACTTAGTCCGTCCAATGGCGTGAGCTGGGGGCAGCACCCCCGGGGTGATGTTTTTCCCTTTAAAGCTTTTCAGATACCGAACGATCTCCTTGTTGGTCTTCAGGGGGAAGTCTTGCCCACACGTGTTGATGGCGTACTTCCAGGGCACCTGGGACACCACGAGGTCTTTGAGGCAGTTCAGGTCAGCCTGGAGCCTGGAGATCCCCCCATAGACAACCGGCTCCATCTTGGAGGCCAGGAAAGCATTTGGGAAGCAGCTCAGCAACTGCTCTACTGACTTCTTGAATTCAACGGTGGCCTTTTCATCCACGTGAACGCAGTAGACATTCTGGGGCATGTAAACAGCTCGGAAGAGCCTCTGGAAAGTATCAAAGTCCTTATGGATGACCATGACATAAGCCAACGGGAAAGCAGCTTCCTCTTCCGACAGGGGGCTGGTGATGTAGTGATTCTGGGTCAGGTAGTCCTTGCACGGGACGCTCCCCAAAGGTGAGGGCAAGGTCCTCCCCCACAAAAAAGGAGCCTTATCTTCTAAGGCGTAATCACAGGCATGAATTCCGAAGTACTTGTGACTAGAGCCATTCAGCGACCCGAACCTCGCCCGCAGGTGTAACTGGCTGTTATAAAGTATCACAAATAGAAGCGCACTGAAGACCGTGAAAGCAAAAAGGCAGTACCTCCAAAAGTTCATTATTTTCACTTCCCTGGGGAAGGACGCGCTCTCCAGGGACTGAGAAATGACCAGTCCCCGAAACCGCGAGTGGGGAGAGGTTGGACCGATCGCTCTTCCCGGTCTTGAATTCCGACAGGCTTCTCCCGAGGGCTGGAGTCCTTCAGTCCTGATGCACTGTCTGCCCCAGCGCGGCGTCCATCCTCCGGCGGGGGTGCCGGCGGGAGGAGATGCAGCCGGAGCGCGCTCGGCTCTTCCGACCCGGAGGTGCTGAATCCCCAGCCGCTCTCAGCGCCGCGCTCAGCCCGGCCCGGCGCTCGCCGCCCAGCCCCGCCTCTGGGAAACCCTCCTCATTTGCATGCGAAATGCAAGTGGCGGATATAGCAAATTGCGTTCTGGAATGGACTTTCCACGGGGGCTGATTTTCCCTCGCTTCGCCCCGCCCGCCTTCCAAGCCCCGTGCTCCGCTCCGACCTCCCTGCTCTTGGCCGGCTCTCTCCTCGCCTTTTCGGCTCTCTCTTCGCCTTTTCGAGTGAAGAGCTTCTACTTTTTCTGCTTCGCCCCGGCAACCTGCTAGCAGCCCTTGCAAAAGCACAACATTTAGGACTCCTGCCCCTTCGGCTTTATTCGTCTTCCCTCTTTTGCATTTCAGTGTTATTTCTACCTCTGGGCACACAGACACAGGTAAGAAAAAATGCACTTGTACTAGGCGTAAGCGGAAAACTGTCAACGGCGACAAGAGTCTGTGGCCAGGTGGGTGTTCCTGGGTTAAATCAGACAGTCTGATCGTGTTACGTAGCATATACATGTGTGTGTAGGCTATGGGAAGAGGGGGAAAAAAGGATTACACTCTTGGAGTATGGGATGAGGGCAGAAGGAACCTAGCAGCGACTTGTAACATTAAAGGGTCAGTGTGGCTGACATAAATGAAATAAACACACCTTTCAGTTTGCACTGCCAAAGGGAAAGGTGATAGTCATTGTCCCCAGAAAGTTGGTTCCCCTTTCACACAGAGCTTCAGATAACGTGAACTCTTGCCAGTGTGTGGAGTCACTCGCCAGTGGTCTTTCAAAAAGTCTGACATCTTCAGATCTGAGGTCATTTCATACAAATCAAAGAAATCTCCTTCCCACCCAGCCCCCTCTTCTCCCACTTCCTCACTCTGAAGAAAGAACAAAGGCTTCGGGGTTGCTGCAAAATTCCTGGAAGTACCAGTCAGTGTAATTCAGGGGAGGCAGGAAGGGAAGCCCAGCAGGTCTGGTCACATTACAGAGGGCTTGTCATAGCTCACCTGTGAGGGTGGCTGGAGCACTTAGCAAATGTGAAGGGTGCTGGAGACATAGGAGGGTGGTAAGGACACTCCTGGGGGAAGCAACTCAAGCAGCTACAAAAGAAAATCAATGGTGGCAGCCACAGGTAGCTAAAAGTGGCCTGGTCCCCTCTCAGCCCGCAGTCACCTAGCCATCCTAACTGCCTGGGCACCAGGTGGCTGTTGGAGCAGGTGCCTCTGTTCCGAAAGTGGGGTATAATGCAGCACTCTCCCTGCCCCCTTCCTATCCCACACCCCTCTTACTCTATGAGCACTTGAAAAGGAGTCCGGCTGGGATTCCTCCCCTACCCCTGTAACCACCACACCAGCATTCGTGGTTACCTCTCAGGGCCCAGCTGGAGTGGACACAGAGCTCCTAGAATGTTCACGAGAACTACAGGACTGTAAGGGGGGATAAGTTTCCACCATGTTCTCAGAAAGCCCCAGAGAGCTCCGCCTTTCACTTTCACGTAAAAGTGGAGTAAAAGTGGATTACTCTAATCCATGGAGCTAATGAATGACAACAGCTTGGCCTGGAGATGATGGATATCGATTTGGAAACAGACTCAAAGATCATCTAACATGACCCTTTATTTTACAGATGAGGAAATGGGAGCCAAGAAGAATATTTTTTCCCAAGGTCATTCAGCTGGACAGAAGCCAGAAACCTTCACTCTGCAGCTCCCTTGTCCAGATGCTGAAGCCAGTCTATTTGGCTTCTAATCCCTGCTGGTCAGTGACCAGCTGCGAGACCAGGGTAAAGTTATTTAGCCTCTCTTAGCTCCGGGTTCTTCATCTGTGAGATGGAAAAAAAAATCACAGCGGTTCCCGTTTCACGCGGTTGTGAAGAACTATAACCGAGATGACTTCTGTTTAGGGTTTGGGTGGACAATCCCGTGTGTTCAATACGCATTACCAGTTACTGTTGTCACTTCTTTTTTGAAAAATAGCCAACATTTCTCACCATGTGAATGACCTGATATTTTGACTTCTGTTCTTAGTAACGGAAAAGAGATACATTTATCCTATTAAGGCTTTCCACCAGGTTGATTTTATTCCCACTCTTTTCCTTCCCCATCCCTAGCCCCCTTTGGCCCAGACAAAAAGCAGAACTACTGCTTGAGGAAGGGAAGAATGGAATGGTCCATTTGGATGCCTTCACTTGCCCCTCATTCTAGTTAGAACTACACCCTTTTCTGCAAAATACATCCTTGGCCAGACTTGTGGAGAGCAGGAGGGGAAGTGCCAAAGGGGAGAGAGGGGAGGCACAAGGGCTCTCTCTCCTCACAGGTTCTGTGGGTTCTTCCCTCTTTTTGCCCTGAGCCTTGGCCCCACAAGTGGGATCGCTGCTGGAATGCCCACCCAAAACAAACTCAACCAATCTTTAATCAGGATTTAGTCAAAGCAGATTGCAAATGGGGGGGGGGGAGTGGTGCAAGGTGATTTACAGTTCAAAACACTAGTACCCCCAGAAACCCTTCTGTGGTCTGTCCTGCCTTACTTACAGTTGCTTAGATGAACAACCAGACGTGAAAATGGGATGCCTGCTAAGCGCTTAGCCCAGCGGGTAGGTTTGTTTTGCTTGGTATCTGTGGCAACTGAACAGGCATTTTCTTCTAGCAGATCGCTGGGCGGGCTGAGCTAGTAACTTCCAACCAGTATGTTATTTCTGCTCTGTTCATTCTAGCTGGCTTCACATACTGAAAACTGTCATCACGTGGACATTCGGTATCCCAATCCCTGCCTCTCTCGGTCCCGGGATCATCTTTAACATCACCAACAAGGGGACAGCACTGGACAGCCGTTTGCCACACACCATCAACTTAGCTCAATGTGAGAGCAAAAGGTGGGGCTCTCTGGGGCTTTCTGAGAACATGGTGGGAACCTTCCCCCGCTTACAGTCCTGTAGTTCTCATGAACATTCTAGGAGCTCTGTGTCCACTCCAGCTGGGCCCTGAGAGGTAACTGCAAATGCTGTTGCGGTGGTCACAGGGGCAGGGGAGGAATCCGGCCTGACTCCTTTCTAAGTGCTCATAGTTCTCCTTGACCTCAGATCACTCCTCCTAGCTTAACTTTTGCTACCGAATCAAGGCGATGCTTTCTGATGGATCCCCTCATCTCCACCAAGGGTACACCAGTTGCTGTCAGTCTGGCAACCTGAAACACCTGGGCTGCACGGGAGACTCAGAAAATGAACAAGATCTCCCAGCAACCAGAACAACGACCACAAGGCTGTGGACTGGACTCACACATTGGAACGTGTTGAGGATGGCAAATGTAAGAAGGAAGTGAAGCTGGTGGAGGAAGGGAAAGACCGGGCTGGTAAGTTCACGAGTGGCAGCGAACACTAGGCCAAGGGGCCATGGACATAGAGGGAGAGTGGCGACCACAGGGAAGAGCCTGGGTCCCACTTAAAGAAATCAGCTCCCTCTCAGCACCGGCTATTCATACCATGCTGGTCACAGGGCCAGGATGCCAGCTCCTCAGATATTTTAAGAGAAGTGAGAAAGCTGAGATATATATATATATATATATATATATATATATATCCCAAACCCTTTAAATGTTACCGAGTCACTAACACATTTGTAAGACACAAGTGTATGCATGCATTTGCACCCCCAGAGACTGCATTTGGCCCTAAGGATGCCAGTGTATCATCTTTGCTTTAAGCATTGAAGGTCATGTACTTTGAAACTCTCTTGAGACTTAGCCTATGGACTCTTACTTTCGAAGACACAATCGTAACAATCAGACTCAGAACTGAACAGATAAGAGGTCACGGATTAAAAGAGGGATGTAGCCCTGGGGGATTGGGACACCCTGTTGTCAGCAAGAAGCGATGGACAGAGGATGAAGTGGAAGGTGCCAGAAAAACTATGGGAGCAGAGCAGTGCACGATCATTCAATGGAAGGATGGCTGGCATTCATACAGCTCAGTGACCATTTTACTACTGTAGATCAGGACCTCCAGCATTTGTAAATTATCAACTAAGTTCATGTCACTGTGAAAAGGCTTGACAACCGTAAAGATCACTGCAAACATTGGGCCAACCAGACCTTGAAAACAAGCAGAGTGCTAACATTTAGGAATAACATAACAGGAATATAAATGTATTTGTCTTATGCATACAAGCTTCAGATGCTATTTAAAAAGTCATCTATTGGGGGTGCCTGGGTGGCTCAGTGGGTTAAGCGTCTGCCTTCAGCTCAGGACATGATCACAGGGTTCTGGAATCGAGTCCCATGTCGGGCTCCTTGCTCAGTGGGGGTCTGCTTCTCCCTCTCGCTCTGTCTCCCTCTGCTTGAGCTCCCTCTCTCTCTCTCAAATAAATAAATAATGTCTTTTTTTTTAATTAATATTTATTTAAATTTCTATCATGTTTTGTAGTTTTTAAAAGAAGGATTTTATTTATCTATTTGAGAGAAAATGAGAGGAAGAGAGAGAATGAGAGTGCATAGAGGGAGAGGGAGAAGCAGGATCCCTGCTGAGCAGGGAGCCCACTATGGGGCTGGATGCCAGGACCCTGAGATCAATAAATAATGTCTTTAAAAAATAAAAAGTCACTTGTGAAATGTTTATTCAGAATCCTTTTCTTTTTTTAAGATTTTATTTATTTACTTGACAGAGATCGCAAGTAGGCAGAGAGCAGGCAGAGAGAAAGAGAGAGGAGGAAACAGGCTCCCCATGGAGCAGAGAGCCTGATGTGGGGGTTGATCCCAGGAACCTGGGATCATGACCTGAGCTGAAGGCAGAGGCTTTAACCCACTGAGCCACCCAGGCGCCCTCAGAATCTTTTTTTAATTAACCATTTCCTGTACAAAGTGGGAGGCTTTTGGTTATTTAATAAAACTCCCATTATGACAAAAATGTTTCTCTGAAAGTATTAGACAATTGTGCTGACCACACGATCCTATATCAGGCATCATCATTTTTTCTATAAAGCTCCACATAGTAAATAATTTAGGCATGTGGGACTTTTGGTCTCTGATGCAACCACTGAGTGCTGCTTCCCCAGCATGACAACAGCCATAACAATACCAGCCTGTGTATTTTTTTTTTCTTTTAAGATTTTATTTTTAATTATTTGATAGAGAGGGAGATCACAAGTAGGCAGAGAGGCAGGTGGAGAGAGCAGGGGAACCAGGCTCCCCGCTGAGCAGAGAGCCCGATGTGGGGCTCAATCCCAGGATCCTAAGATCATGACCTGAGCCAAAGGCAGAGGTTTTAAGCCACTGAGCCACCCAAATGCCTGGGCCTGTGTCTTACTAAATTTTCATCTATGGACACTGATAACTGAAGTTCATATAATTTCCATGTCACCAAGTCGTCTTCTTTCGATTTTTTTCCCAATCATTTAAAAATGTAAAGTCACTCTTAGTTTGTGAACGGTAGAGAAATGGGCCAGATTTAGCCCAGGGGCTGTAGGTAGTTTGCTGATCTCTCTTCTAGATTGCAGTTGGGATCCTCCAAGGCCCACATTTTGCATTACTGGAGTCTTTGCAATCACCTAGAATTTCTGTATCTTTGCAGATAAAGCAACGTGAAATGAGGGCAAACAGTGATGTTGGTCATCCTTTTACTTGCATGAAACTGATTACAGACACCATCTGGGTTAGAGCGCGGGGCACTGGATTACATGCCTCAGTATCCCTCTTTCTTCTAGAAAATGGAGATGCTAAGAAAAGACTGACCCCATAGGGTTCTAGACAGACTTATCTATTTATCTATTTTAAGATTTTATTTATTTATTTGACAGAGAGAGAGAGTGCATGTGCATAAGCAGGCAGAGCAGCAGAGGGGGTAGGAGGAGCAGGCTCCCAGCTCGGCGGGGAGCCTGATGCCGGGCTCCATCCCAGGACCTTGGGATCATGACCTGAGCCAAAGGCAGAGGCTTAAAAAAAGGACTGAGCCATCGAGGTGCCCCAGGTTCTAAAGAGTTTTAAACAGGTCAGGACATAAAAAGAGCTTAGAACAATGCACATTGAATGACTCAACATAAGAATAAGAATGCACGTAAGAATGACTCAACACATCTAAGTCGTCTCTCTGTTGGCAAACTTGTCTCACCTAGGAAACTACCAGTCCCGTCTGCCTCCCAGGTACGTTTAGTGAAGCAGAACAGCTGTGCTCGAGGGGTCATTCTGCCACCTAAAAGAACCCGAAGACAGGCAGGAGCCCTCAAGGCCACTGTTATCATGGGTGGCATTGGTCTCTTCTGCCCTGTTCCCCTGACTCAGGGTGGGGCAGCGACCCTTCATTCCCAACTGCAGCCTCTTTAGCCTGTTTTTCCAAACCACATCCAAGTGGTTACCTCTCAGAGTGCCAGCCTGCTGGGGCATCCCACAGAAAGGTTATGATGGAGACAAACACACAGCATGGTGGGGAAGACTGAGGCTCTGGAGCAGGGTTTGAGAGGGGGTGGCACCTGCATGGCCCGGTCCATTAAGCAACAACTCTTGGCTTAGCTCACATCCTGCTCTCAGCGTCGTGAGATCGAGCTGCACATCTGGCACCACACTCAGTGTGGCGTGTGCTTGTGATTCTCTCTCCGTTTCCCTCTGCTCCTTCCACTTGTGCTCTCTCTCTCTAAAATACACAAATAAATCTTAAAAAAAAAAAACAAAAAAACACCAAGGCTCTGTTGCTTACTATGTGACCCTGTAAAGGTCTCTTGAGATCACTTTGTCTTAGTTTCCCAATTCTTAAAAAAGGAGTAGTCCTTTTTTATCCAAGTGGTGGAAAGTAAATCTGGCTAAAAAGACTTCTTCTGCATCTTCTCCCACTATGCCACACAACACCACCAGATTCTTCTGAGGTCACAAGCCTTTTCCTACTTTCCTAGAAGTAGTATTCTTCGGAAAGCAAAGTTCTTTCCCTTCTGGGGTGAATTGCCCAGATTTAATTCTAATTGTCCAAACAAACAAAAGTGAAAGCCAAATACAGAACAGAAACAGAAATTTTTATCTTCGGTCATATTCTGTTAAATTTCAAGGAACAGAATAGGTGACTGTCTTTCTGTGCAAGGTCTCCTTTGAGAAGAAAAGATTGAAGATTCATGATGAGAACTTGCATGTCCAAGGTCTGTCCAGATCTGGAACAGTCTTCCGCCACCCTTCTGACACCAACCACCTCCCAACTGCCTCACCTCCACAGTTTTGAACGTGCAACTGACATTGCAAGGGGATGGTATTTCCATCAAGAGACAGTATTTTATCTTCCAGCAGCTGCCACAGAACTCTATCTTGAAGATATTCCTTATCTGTTGAACATTTTCAAATAAGTGGAAACAAAACAGTCTTAAAATAGAGATAGGCAGTGGCCCCCTCCAACTTCTCCTTTTAATAGCCCTATTAAATTCTTGACTCTGGTTCAGTTTATCCAATCCACTGTCCTACTAGCTTCTTCCCCACAGAACCTGTCATTAACTTGAGTTTAGACAGTTTATTAGGGCAGAGGGCTTGGATTCATCCCAAAAAGCAGACACTTCTTCTTTGCTAGACATTAAAATGCTGGAACAAATTTGTCTCCAAGATATGTCCTGTGTTTGCATTTCTTCAAAGATCTTTGCATTTGATTCTCCCACTGGTTAAAGCGGGTTCAGATTCCGATTTTACGTGTACCGATTTATCCTTTTAAATGATTTCCTTAAGGTTTATCCTTTCTCCTCAAAAACAATGGAAAAATTGTTATAAATAGAGTAGGCTTGGTCCCAGTCTGCTTTGGTTAGGGCCCTTGTGACCGGTAGTGAGTTTCAATGACTACCCTTCAACGAGTCTTCAGTATGATGGAACCTGCCTTACTGAGTGGTTTGATTGTAACTTGTTTCCAGTTTATTGATCAGTGTTGTTCTATGGAACGTGATGACCCACCTGGGCTTTGGGAAGTGAGCAGGAATGTGTTGGGGCAATGCTTAGGGCAACCATCTGTCCCAGTTTGCCCAGGATGGAGGGATTTCTGGGGATGTGGGATTTTCAGAGCTAAAACTGGGGAAGTCCTGGGCACACCAGGATGAACTGGTGACCCCAGACAACAGCAGTCCTGCCCACTCACAGCTGAGAGATATTTGTTTGAAGAGTATTCAGTAACTGATCAGTCTGTGGGGCATCTGGGTGGTCCAGTCCGTTAAGGGTCTGACTTTTGATTTCAGCTCGGGTCTTAATCTCAGGGTTGTGAGATCAAGCCCCCCCCCCACCTCCCCCTCCACCCTGCCCTGTGCAGGGCATGGAGCCTGATGAAGATTCTCTTCCCCTCTGCCCCTTCTCTCTCTCTTTCTTTCTTTCTCTCTCTCCCCAAAGGTGGGGGTGGGGGGAGGAAAGAAAGCAAAAAGAAAGGTTAAAGAAAAAATACCAGGGGCACCTGGGTGGCTCAGTTGGTGACACATCTGACTCTTGATTTCAGCTCGGGTCATGATTTCAGGGTGGTGAGACTGAGTCCTGCATTGGGCTCCTCCCTTCAGTGGAGAGTCTGCGGGAGATTCTTTTCCTCTGCCCCTCCCCCTCCGTGTGAGCTTGCATGTGCCCTGTCCCTCAAATTAATAAACCCTTTAAAAAAAATAACTGATCAGCATGGAAGGGAAAGAAATGTTTAAGCCATTGATCTGTGTAGGAGAGCACGCAGACCATCAAAAATCTCCAAACTGTAATCCATAAAAACTACATAACCCTTCCCAACATATCCCGAAACACTGAGGAATGGGGACAAAACGATTAGTGTTTGTGGGGCAGCTTCACAGTGAACCAAAAAGAACACACATAAATTGTTCTGTCTACATGGATGTTCCCCAGTGGATATAAGAATGTCTTAATAACAACCTACATAATGAAGGGAGAACCCAAAAGGAAAATAACTGTTATTATAGTGTTAACGGATTCCGAAATCCCACCCCCCTCCACATCCCATGTGACTTGAGAGGTCTTCTTTCTGTTACAATGAGACTAACAGAAAAATGGGGGGGGGTGTCTTAAGAATGGAAACACTTATTTTAACGTTTGCAATAAATGGGCAATAAAGCCAGAAAATGTTCGCTTGTTTGCAGAGCAGCAGAGTCGGCCAGCCGTTTGAGCTCTCTGACTCTCAATTTCCAAATTTGTACAACCTTAGGACTGGAAGTAGAAGCTCCCTCAGGCTTCCTTCAGCTCTAAATGCTGTGATTATTCTAAATTCTGCCCAGAATAAAGAGGAGGCTGTTTTTACAGGAAAACTGCACTGGGAAATTTTGTTTAGATTCAGTAAGTGTCGGGGGAAAGTCCAAAATGTGGTAGGATAACTGACCCGTGATATAATCAAGAAGTCTTGGAAGTGGGTGGAGGGCAGTTAGCTCAGACAGACCAAAGTCCTGGGAGAAGAGGAAACCAGATGGGGGTGTGCAGCCCCTCCAGGAGGCCACCAGAGACCTAACCAGGACTTCAGGGTCTAAGCTAGGCAGTTTTCAGGTGGGATGTGGGAGAGCATTTGGAGACCCGGGCAGGAGGGCCTTCCTTTTGCAGACCCCCAAGGAGCTCTGACTTGAAGACAGAATTAGAGATTTTCATGAAGAAGGAATCCTGTGAGGATTGGGCTAAGGAAGTGGGTGGAGGGAAAAGGAACTGTCTAGAAGAGGGGATTTATGATGGCAGGAAGCTAACTGCATTGGGATGATCTGAGTATCTTTAGCTTACTTAATTAAAAAAAAAAAGGCAGTTTTGGGGTGCCTGTGTGGCTCAGTCCATCAAGTGTCCAACTCTTTGTTTTGGCTCAGGTCATGATCTTGGGATGGTGGGATCAAGCCCTGCATTGGGCTCCATGCTCAGTGAGGAGTCTGGTAGAGATTCTCTCTCTCCCTCCCTCCTGCCCCTCCCCTGCACATGCACACACATGTGCTCTCTCTTAAATAAATAAATAAATCTATATAAAAAATGGCAGCTTTATTCTGCAAAATGTTCACAATTATGTTCTTATCTTTCAAATCTGGCTGAAAAGAAAGATTATGGGGGAATGAATATCATCCATCTGTTCTCTGAAAACATGGCACTGATATAGATACGGGATAAATATATTCTGGGGGAAAACCTGCTACTCATGGCTTTGTCCAAAAGCATCTCGAGAAAGAATGTCATATACTCTGCAGGTCAGAGGATGAGAGAAAGACAGGCTTGTATGTAGTTCAAGCATTGAGAAATCACATCAAGAAATAGTTAAGTTAGGAAAGTAACTAATACATTTACTGTTTTGGATATAACTTTCTAAGATTGCAAATAGTCTACTCTGAGTCTCAGAGGGAAAACAATCACCCAAAGTCTTAGCAAGATCACTTCCTTGACCAACTGATGAGTTTTTCCATTAAAGAAGCAGCCTTATGGGGTGCGTGGGTGGCACAGTCGACTGAATGTTCAACTCTTGGTTTTGGCTCAGGTTTTGATCTCAGGGTCTAGGGATCGAGCCCTGCATTGGGCTCCACATTTAGCCAGGAGTCTGCTTAAGACTTTCTCTGCCCCTCCCCACTGTGTGCTCTCTCTCTCTCTCTCAAATAAATAAATGTGTGTGTGTGTTTTTTTTTTAAGCTTTATGAAAGCCCAGATCTGGTCTTTAAGGCAGGGGCCTCTACTGTTGGGCTGTTCTTTTTACTTCTTTGGTGCAGAATAAGGCACCAGTTTGGTAAACTCAGAGCTGGTGGAGCTAGCTCCGACTGAAGCACAGTCTGGCTTGAGCCCATGCTGTTCCCAAAATAAGCTTGGGATTTCAAAGCATTCCCAAGATGAGCAAGATGCTTTGGAAAAACTGAAGGAGAGAGAACAGTCCCATTGCTGTTGACCGGGAGCAGAAAGGACTTCGGGAAATGTCCCAGAGAGGCTGAACATGGCTAGAAAATGCTATCTTAAGTTGATCTCTCAGAATGCAACAAAGGAATCTAGGGTGTGTGTGTGTGTGTGTGTGTGTGTGATGGGGGTGGAGGGTGAGGCAATGATGATTTGCAGCTGACTGAGTGGCAGGGATGAGTGGTGTATTAAAAATTATTTCCATTTAGGAAGAACAATACTGGAGGTATCACAAACCTGGATTTTAAGATATACTACAAAGCTGTAGTAAACAACACGGTATGGTTCTGGCACAAAACAGACACATAGATCAATGGAACAGAATAGAGAGCCCAGAAATAAGCCCACACTTATATGGTCAATTAATCCATGGCTAAGAAGGCAATAATATACAATGGGGGAAAAGGCAGTCTCTTCAACAAGCAGTGAGGAATACTGGATAGCTGCACGCAAAAGAAAGAAACTGGCTTTCTTACACCAGATACAAAAATAAACTCAAAATGCATTATCGACCTAAATGTGAGACCTGAAATGGTAAAATTCCTAGAATAAAACATATAGAGTAATTTCTTTGACATCAGCTGTAGAAACATTTTTTTTTCTCTAGCTACGTCTCCTCCAACAAGGGAAGCAAGCAAACTTGATCAAATGGGACTACACCAAAATAATCTGGCACAGCACAGGAAAGCAGCAAAAGACAGCCTACTGAGTGGGAGAAGATACTTGCAAATGATCTGTTAAGGGTTAATATCCAAAGTATACAAAGTACATGTAAACTGAACACCAAAAAAACCCCAATCCAATTTAAAAATGGGCAGAGAAAATGAACAGACATTTATCCAAAGAAAAAATACAGATGAACAACAGACACATGAGAAGATGCCTAACATCACTCATCATCAGGGAAATACAAATCAAAACCACAATGGGATAGATATCACCTCACACCCATCATTATGGCTAAAATAAAAAACACAAGAAATAACAAGTGTTGGCAAGGCTGTGGAGAAAGGGAACCCTCGTGCACTGTTGGTGGGAATGCAAGCTGGTGCAGCCACTATGGAAAACAGTATGGAGGTTCCTCGAAAAAATTAAAAATAGAATTATCATATGATCCAGTAATTCCACACTGGGTATTTACTCAAAGAAAACAAAAATAGTAATTCAAAAAGACAAATGCACTCTTATGTTTATTCCAGCATTATTTACAATAACCAACATACAGATGTAACCCAAGTGTCCATCTGTAGATGAATGGATAAAGATGTAGTATATATACACAATGGGATATTCTCAGCCAACTGAATGAATGAAATCTTGCCATTTGTGACAGTATGGGTGGACCTTCAGGGTATAATGCTAAGGGAAATAAGTCAGCCAGAGAAACACAGATACCATAGGCTTTCACCCACAAGTGGAATTTAAGAAAAAAAAATACAAAGAAAAAAGAGACAAATAAAAACGCAGACTCTTAAATACAGAGAACAAACTGGGAATGTTTGGTGGGGGGTGTTATTAGATAAAGGGGATTAAGAGTACACTTATCTTGATGAGCACTGAGCAATGGATAGAATTGTTTTTGTTTGTTTATTTGTTTAAAGATTTTATTTATTTATTTGACAGAGATCACAAGTAGAGAGGCAGACAGAGAGAGAGGAGGAAGCAGGCTCCCCACTGAGCAGAGAGCCGGATGCAGGTCTTGATCCCAGGACACTGAGATCATGACCTGAGCAGAAGGCAGAGGCTTAACCCACTGAGTCACCCAAGTGCCCCTGGACAGAATTGTTAAATCATTATATTGTACACATGAAACTAATATGACACTGGATATTAATTATACTTGAATAAAAAAATTATTTCCATTTAAATCAATTCAGTAACTATTCTTTTTTTTTTTTTTTCCAGTAACTATTCTTATCCCACTGGATGCTCACTATGTCTGGCTGCCCAAAGTATAAAAGACCCCAAGAGAGATTATACAGTTCAGTCAGAGTAATTTGAGATTCACATTCATAATTATAATGCAGAGAAGATTATAGAATGACATAAAAGAGTTATGACAAAGGTTTACAAAGTGTATAGTTGAAAAAAAAAGTCAGGGAAGGCTTCCTAAATGACAAGTCATTGGATACGGACATATTAAAACCATTATTTAAAAGTGAGAGATGGAGGAGAATGGCCCATGTAGAGAGAATGACCTGAATAAGAAAAGTGCCAAAGGCAGGAACACAAGGCACAGTGTTTTTTTCTGGGAAAGCAGCCGTGGGGACTGACAGTGAGGTGGTATTGTGATAATGAGGTGATATTTACTAGGAATACGCTGATACCCAACATGCCATGTTGAGATGTTTATACAGAGTAATTCAATAAGCTCTCGGAACTCCTTAAGGCATTTGGGATTGAGAAGTTATTCTTAGAGGCATGCCTTCATTAGAAAAATATGTCAAGAGTGTTAGAATGGTCTGAAGAGAGAGACCTGGGCTGGAGAGTGCACTTGGGCGGGTTTAACAATCTGTTAGAGTGGTACGATGGGCTGGAGTTATAGCGGGAGTGATGGGAACAGGGAGGTTGATAACTCACTAGAAACCATCCCAGACAGAATGTACAGAATGTGCTGATTAGATAGGGGGCCGGCAGCCATTGGCTAACTGGAGAGAAAAGTGGTGGTAGTCACAGAGATTCTGAGAAGTGGGTCTGTGGGGAGTAGGGAGGTGGAAGGCGGAGCATGTCAGTGGGAGCCTCAGGAAGAGATATCCAAGAGATAGGGAGAAGTGTATGAGAGGACCTGGGGAACATGAAGCAGGGTAATGACTCATCAGTACCCAAGCAGTGATGAGCTGTAGACATAAATTAGAATCACCAAGGGAAAGAGAACATTAAGAGCCAAAAAAGCAAGACTCCAGGGGGATGCCTACTGAAAATTCCAATTTCCCTAATTCTGAATTTCTCTGAGAAGAGTGACTCTAAAATCAACCATTAACCAACTCTCAACTCAATAGTCAATAACCAGGAGTAAGACAAGAACAAAACTATCCTTCTAAATACAAGTTTTTCACAGATGGATTCTAAAAGCAATGCCCTTTAACCCATTTGGCAACATGACAGCCTTGACATAAGGTTCAAACCATAGCTGAAAAAGTTAAAAATAGAACTACCCTCTGACCCAGCAATTGCACTGCTAGGTATTTACCCAAAGAATACAAAAATACTATTTCAGTGGGGGTACATGCACCCTGATATTTATAGCAGCATAATCTACAAGAGCCAAATCATGGAAATAGCCCAAATGTCCACTGACTGATGCATGGACAGAGAAGATGTAATATCTATATATGATGGAATATTAGTCAGCCATAAAAAGAATAAAATCTTGCCATTTGCAATGGCATGGATGGAGTTAAAGAGTATTATGTTAGGAGAGTAAGTCAGAGGAAGACAAATACCATACGATTTCTCTCATAGGTAGAATTTAAGAAACAAAACAAATGAGCAACAGGGAAAAAGACAGAGAGAGAGAGAGAGAGAGAGGCAAAACCAAAAAATAGACTCTTAATTCTAGAGAACAAACAGATGGTTACCAGAGGGAAGTTGGTGGGGGATGGATGAAACAAGGGAAGGGGATTAAGGAGGGTACTTGTGATGAGAACCGGGTGGTGTATGGAAGTGTTGAATCACTATATTGTACACCTGAAACTAACGTAACTCTGTAGGCTAACCCACTAGAATTTAAATAAAACTTAAAAAGATAATGTACCTCCTCAAATATGTAATTTGTAACTGTAATTAAAAACAAATCAATAGATTTGTAATATGTAATTAAAAATAAATCAATAAATAAAACTAGATAGTCCTCAAGAAAAAAATTTCCATGACAAAGTATTGTTCAAAGACTACCGGCTTTAGTCTTTGATAATTATCTCTTTGTGGCTCTTACCCTATTGCCTTTCTAAGTAAAAATGACTTATTATTTACTTATTTTATTTATTTGAGAGAGAGAGAGCATGGTGGGAGAAGCAGGGGGAAGGAGAGTGGGAGCAGGAGAAGCAGACTCCCCACTGAGCAGGGAGCCTGACACTTGACTCCATCCTAGCACCCTGGGATCATGACCTGAGCTGAAGGCAGACGCTAACTGACTGAGCCACCCAGGTGCCCCTAAAAATGACTTTCAAAGAAGAATGATTCTATACATTCACTCTAGCGGGGAGAGAGTACACTAGATTAGCCCTAAAACAATCTGAATTCCTGTTCTGAGTTTCCTGATTATTGGCCAGTCAATAAACTCAAGACACACTGAGAGAAAGATATGCATCCTACAGGGAGTGTAGGTTGCAAAGTCAGTATATAAAGGGGAAACAACATACAGTCAAAATTCCTCTGGAGAAATCCCTTGGGAATGTGCCACATTAAGATGACAGGGAGTCTCCGCGATTCCAACATGACCGATTTTCCCTTCGATCTCAGTGCAGATTGCGGTTTCTTCTAACAAGCACCAGATGAGGAAGTTGGCTGGATCTGAGGAGCTCTCTTATGAGATACACACGGTATCTTTAACACTCGGGAGTCATGGGAACCAAGACCATCATGGGAATAAGCAGAATCCAGCTTAAGCTCACTCTAAACCCAGACAAACTGGGTGGAACAGAGGGCGGGGTGGAATGGGCAAAATCATTTAAATTTACACACACATGCATGCATATAGGTGTGAGTTTGTGCAAGTTAAATGAACAGAAGTTGAAACTCCATTGTATTGAGTGCTGCTCATGTACCAGGGGTTGCACTAGGTATTAAAAAACAAAACAAAACAAAAACAAAATTAGCAGGTGCAGGTTCTACCTTTGAAGCTCAGTCTAGAAGACCACCGGGAACACAAACACGGCATTCCAAGGCTATTAATAGTACAGTATGGTACAGGAGGAGCGAGTCCATGGGAGTGAGAATCACAAAAGTCTTTTTAGAGTGACTGTAAGCTGAATCTTTTTTTTTTTTTTTAATTTGACAGACAGAGATCACAAGGAGGTAGAGAGGCAGGCAGAGAGAGAGAGAGAGAGGAGGAAGCAGGCTCCCCACCAAGCAGAGAGCCCGATGTGGGGCTCGATCCCAGGACCCTGGGATCATGACCTGAGCCGAAAGCAGAGGCTTTAACCCACTGAGCCACCCAGGTGCCCCCTGTAAGCTGAATCTTAAAAGAAAAGCACATGTCAGTCAAATGAGGGAGAGGGAGGAAAAGTCCAGAGCATCCTGGAAATATACATCCTGGAAAATACAGTTCCTGTGTATCCCACTCGCACGAAAAAGCCTGAATTCCAGGAAAATGGGCTAACTATCCAGATGACATAAGTAATAAGAGAGAACACTCTTACAGTCCGGAGGGTCCAGCCACCTAACCATCCCACAGACTTAACAAGACCTACAATGAGCTAAGTTCCATCTTCGGACCACTTGCAGGTTTTGCAATAGAGTAGGAATGGCACATTTGGGACTCACAAGTCATCTCGTAGAGCTGGACTATACCCCATGGGATGGGGTATATAGCAAGAGAAGGTGCCAGAAAGGTTAAGAATGCCCTGTGCCCAGTGAAGGGCTGGGATGTTATGTTGGAGGTAATGGGGATCTGCTGAAGGTCGTCAAGGGAGAGAGATGATTGCATGATCAATTTTTATAAAGGTCATTTTGTCACTATGGAGAATAGGTTGGAGCAGGTGGAAAACGGAGTCAGGGAAAATACAGTTGACCCCTGAACAATGCAGGGGTTAAGGGTACCCACCCCTCGTGCAGGAGAAAATCCACATATAACTTTAGACTCTCCCAAAACTTAACTCCTTATAGCCTACTGTTGACTGGAAGCCTTACCGATGGCAACCAGTCAACACATATCTTGCATCTGAGATGTATCATACCCTCTATCCCAACACTAAAGTCACCCGGACAAAAGAAAAATGTCATTAAGAAAATTATAAGGAAGAGAAAAGATGTTTACAGCACTGGATTGTAAAAAGTCCATGCATCAGTGGGCCCACACGGTTCAAACCTGTGTCGTTCATGGGTCAGCTGTAGTTAGAAAGAAACGAGATTGTTGTAGGAGAGAGTCGAGGGGACACGGATGGCAGCCCCAGAGGCGGAGAGGAGGCAGACAGCCAGATTCCATTTACTGACTGTTTAGTCTGTATCCAGCGCGATGCCAAGAACTTGTACTCATCGTCTCACTTTTTCTGCCAGTAACCCTAGGAAGGTGGTGCCAGGTCGTGTCATCCCCGTGGCCGTCACATGAGGGCCTGGCCCATCTCATGCCAACTCCAGCCCTCACCATCACTCATGTGGCTGCTTTTCTGGCTCACAAACAGCCAGATCTCCTGCTCCCCCCAGGACCTTTGCAAGCCCGGGCTGCTCTGCCTGGCACCTTTTTCCCAAGGGCATGGCTGGCTCGTCCTCATTTAGGAGAAGCAGCTCATGGACTCCTTTCCCCAGGAAGGCTTCCCTGCCCCGCCCCATTTTAAGCAGTTCCCTTTCTGGATCAGCTTGTCTTTCCTTCATAGCACTCGCTATAAATCTGTAATGATCTTATCTGTCTGCTTATTCTTGTCTATATTCCACGAATAGAACATATACTCCACGAGGCTAGGGGTCTTCTCTGTCTCATTCACTACAATATCCTAATACCCAGCATAGCATCAAGGTGATCAACAAATATTTATTAAGTGAATATAAATTTTATAGATGAAGACATAATAACAATAATAAAAAATTAACACTTAAAATAGGTGCTGGGCACTAGTCCAGTTCATTTAAGCCTCATATACTTTCCCCATTTTATAGATGGGGAAACTGAGGCCCCCAAATTCAGTAGCCTGTCCGAGGTCACACAGCTTGTAACTGGCAAAGCAGGGATTCAGATCCGGGCCGTTTGGCTACAGGTTGCATGCTTTCAATACCTTTGCTCTACTACTCAAAGCTGATGCCTTTTTATAAATGTCAGGCCACGTGGCTGGAGGTGGGGGAGCTAGGATTCCAACCTAGGTCCCTGTATGTCTTGGAAGAAGCTCCAGGGAAAACCAGATCCACAGGGATGGGACAGTGAGAACTGCCCAGAGAAGGGGAATCCAGCCCTTGGGGTGAAGCTAAGAGAGGACAGTGTGGGATTCAAGGGCAGAGCAAGGTGAGAGGGTGTGGGCTGAGGTCTGAGTGGGCAGGGATTTGAGGTTCTCATTGTACCCACTCCCTCTTTTGCTGTGCCTTCTACTTGCTCCCAAGGCGCCTTAGTCAACCCTTCTGATTCCATCTTCTTGTTGGTAAAATGTGGGCTTAAGGGCTGACCAGACAAGATTCTTGAGAAGATTAAACTAAGATAAGGTGATGTTCAGTAAATAGTCCCCTCATTTTTCCTGTGCATCCCACTCGCACGAAAAAGCCGGGAAAATGGGCTAACTATCCAGATGACATAAGTAACAAGAGAGAACACTCTTAAGGTCCAGAGGGTCCAGCCATCTAACCATCCCACAGACTTAACAAGACCTAAAATGAGCTAAGTTCCATCTTCGGACCATTTGCAGGTTTTGCAATAATTAAGGGAAGAATTCATCAAAGTAGGTACAATTTAATCTAAATACATAACACAAGTCTACTTCTCCTTCTTTTTATTCTTACTTCTTGCTAGGTATAGGAAATATTTGTCTTTGGACAAGTCACATATTTTAGTCTTCACGTTTCTCATCTGCAAAGTGGGAATGGCAGTCCTTTTATAGGGGTCTTATAAGGATTAAAAATCATGCATAAGTACTTTTGCAAAATAAGTACTCTCTCAACATAACAAAGGAACATTATTAAAAATGTTTTTATGGGAGGTGCCTGGCTGGCTCAAGTCAGTTGAGCATGTGACCCTTTTATTATTTTTTAAATATTTTATTTATTTATTTTTTGGGGGGGGAGAGCACAACCAGGGTGGGGAGGGGCAGAGGGAGAAGCAGACCCCCTGCTGAGCAAGGGTTGGGGGGCATGTATGACTCGATCCCAGGAGCCCGAGGTCATGACCTGAGCTGAAGGCAGACACTTAACCGACTGAGCCACCCAGGTGCCTCGAGCACGTGACTCTTGATCTTGGGGTTGTGGGTTCAAGCCCCATGTCCGAGCCCCAAAATAAAATCTTAAAAAAATATGCTTTTATGAGGCAGAAGAGATATGCTTATTGAGCTCATGCCACTCCCACAAAAGTAACTTAATTCATATTCTCCTAATTACAATTGCTCAAGGGCTTCAAGTTTTATATCTCGGCTGTCTTGTCCTTCCAGTACCAGGTGGAGATGCTCATAAACACTTTGCCCTTAGGACAAGGAGCCATTTTGCTGTGGTCTGACCAGTGTCACCCTAAGGAACCACCTTCCACCATAGCCTGCCCCTTGGGAAAGAGACCCAAGAAAGGCTGTCAACATTCTTCATTGCCCCCCATCCCCCCACCTCCACCCCAGTTTGGTTAGGCACAGGGATTTGAACCAAGCAGGACCAATCTGAGGACTCTCTTACACTGTTTCTGGGACTCTCAGCAAAAAGATCTTCTTGTCCCCTAAGGCGGCCAGCTGTCAGAACCGTGTACCTGGAGATTCTTCAGGCCATCTCTGACGCCCTGTGGGGAGGACCTGTCTGAATGGCGCCAACACAGAGAGAGAGAAAAAGAGACAAGGTCACCAGCTCGTCCCAGTTCACCGGGACTTTCCTGATGGTAGCACTGAGAGTCCCATACCTAGGACCTCCCTTTAGCTCTGGGCAAACACGAAAAGTTTTTTACCCCCAGAGACCATCTGGCAAGGAGTCCCGAATATATGTTTCCACTCTCAATCCAGCTTTATTTGAAGCCCTTTGAGCATCTCAATTCTGTGACCCAGTGGGTTCTGTTTCAGCAACTCTGAGTTGTGTTTCTGCCATTTGCCACTTCAGAAGTCAGAGCACACTCCCAAAGAATGTGCACATTTAAATACAACTCAAAGTTAAAGAAGCAAAATAAATCGAAGTAGGAAACCACGCTATTTTTAGATTTGAAAAATGCGGAAATGTGATCATGCAGTCACTTCTGAGGTTGAGATAATTTATTTGAAGAAGGGGCTCTGAGAAAAAAAATGTATACAAAATGGAAAAAAGGAAGAGAGGCAAGTGAAAACATTCTTATGGAAGAAAAACCTCATGGCATGAGAAAGGTCAGAGTAATGCAAGAGCAAAAATTCAAAAGAACAAACTTACACAGTGGGGGAGGGGTGTAAAAAAAAGTAGCTGGGGGAAAAAAAGTAACAGCTTTGCCTTTCCATTGGAGATGGACCGCTCCTGAAGCAGGATCAGAAGACAATTCGGGGGCGTCTGGGTCGCTCAGCAGGTTGGGCCTTTGCCTTCGGCTCGGGTCGTGGTCTGGTCTCGGGGTCCTGGCATCAAGCCCCTCATCGGGCTCTCTGCTCGGTGGGGAGCCTGCTTCCCCCTGTCTCTCTGCCTGCCTCTGCCTACCTGTGATCTCTATCAGATAAATAAAATCTTAAAAAAAAGAAAAAAAAAAAAGGAAGACAATTCAGCCACAGGAATGGACTTGCAAAAAAACAAGCACAATAGCTGTTTCTGCAGATCCTAATCAATTTCACTAGATTTAAAGCAAAAATCTAAATGACCTCTGGCTTTCCACCGTGGGGCAGGTAGGCCAAAGACAGTGCTATAAGAATGACCAGAACCTGGTGTTTTGTAGTGTTGGTCAGAGAAGTGTTGAAATCTGTGCTCCTGGAGGGTTTCCTTTGGGAATGTGGCCAGAAGGCAGAGGTCTAGACAGTCTCTCTGTAAAGGAGCCGCACAGAATGGAATGAAAGCCCCTCTGCTGGGCCTCCCCCTGAAGGATTCGAGACTGGGGTCTCTTTCCACAAGGGACTCTTTCTGGCTTTGATACCATTTCTAATTCTAATGCAGAATGGAAAAGCTGAAGTGTTGAAAACCAAGAGAGAAATCATTTTCTCACTAGAAAGAGAACATGAAAAAAAAAAAAAAAAGCCATGAAGCTATGTAATTTGGGGCTACCTCTGTGAACATACTTTCTGTTGAATCTCACCAACTTCAAACGATTTTCACTTGGTTTTCTGATGTCACCTCATTAGAGGGAACTTGTCATTTTTTTGGTCCTGTTACTTTGATGGGTGATTTGGGGAAACTGGGGCACCCCTGCACGGTCTTTCTAACAATCACTTTAATTTAGGATGATAGAGGGAAGAAAGGAAGGAACTTCTGAGGGAGGAAAGGAACAACACTATCTGTACTTGCACATTTTGCAAAATTGATGTCAAAATTGTACTTGCTTAAGGATGGTTCCTCTTTGCATGTGACATTAAAAACAGAAAGAGCTGCTATCATTGCAAGTTGTCTGGTAACAAAGAACCAGATTCACACACTGAAGCTTAAGTCACAAGGAATGCTCATGCTTAAAACCTGGAGGTTACTTGACTGTGTGACTGGATTTTACATTGCCTTTGAAGATGGAGACATCCAACATTGGCCAGAGTATTTGGTGATTTGTTTTTTTTAAAAATAACTTGTAATTCAGGAAGACCCCACCTACAAGCAGGATATCCTTCTGCTTTCTCCCTGAACCAGGATGCCATCCAGCATCTAAGAAAGGAAGGAGGGAAAGCCACAGGAGATGTCATGTTATCCTGAAACGCGTCCCTTGCAGAATTAGACCTGAAGGATTACTGATCCTGGGCTATGCTTGACTTTCTCCCTGAAGGATGCTCATGGTGGAGCTCTTGCCTCCAAAGGAAACACAGTGCATTCGCCAAGGCTAATGGGCAACCGAGAATCCAGACTCACCAGCACTTCTACCTTCCTACAAATTCCTCACAGCCATATGCCGGGTGCTTATGGAGTGCTGGGCATTGTGTTTTCTGCGAGGAAAGGCACAGGTAGAACCAAAGGGGGTCTTCTTTTCTGGGCCCTCATTTGGTAGTTGGGGAGATTTGAGGTTCCAAGAGGTTATGTGATTTACATGGAGTGATACAGTCACTCCAAGAGGGCAGAAGCCAGCGAGCATACCACACCACAGACCTATAGCAAAAATGGTTTCCTCTCCTGGGCTTATCTGCATAACCATCTTGGTCTCCCATCTTGTCTATCTGACTATGGCTGGAAAGGAGAAGGAGAAAGGGACTAAAGGAAAGAAGAAAAAAAAGGGTGTGTGTGTGAAAGATTCTTTTTTCCCTTGGTTTTCTTCTATTGATTTGACATTGAGAAGACTGATTGTATACCTGCCACGGTAATCACGGACATTTAACACCAGCCCAAATGCACGTTTTTCTTCTTTTAAAAAAGTTATGATTCCGGCTTTTGTTAAGCTAATGAAATGCCCTCATCTCAAACCATATGTAGGGAACCCCATATGTAGTACCAACTTTTTATAAATCAAAAGGGAATAGTGAGAAGAGAAAGGGGCTACATATTTATTTGTGAAAATCAGCCTCGACATATCTAATGCTCCCAAATTATATGCCGATGATTGAACAGCAGACAAGAGATGAAAAGATGGGGGCCAGACTGAGAGGGAGGTCAGGAGAGCCCAAGCTCCCAGTACAAGAGCAAACCTTATTCACCAGGCCAGTTGCCCTGGGATTTGGAGACCAAACACGGTATTTTCCAGAGAATGCTGGCATGTTTATCGCCCAGCAGGCCCTGCCCTGCAGCCTGAGAGCACCTACCAGTGTTTCCAAGTTGGCAGTCCCCCAAAACCAGAACAATGATTGCTTTTCTCTTGCTATAATAATGCTGTTGAGTTCATCAGAGATCCATTTTGTATTTTTCATTGAGTCCAAAGCATGCGATTTCCTTCAGAGAAATCCTATCGTGGTTTATGTAGTTTCTAAAAATAATTGATCTGGTCCATTAGTAAAGGTAGAAATGTTTTGATGAGAGAAGAAGGAGCTGCTCCTAGAATCTCATTATTTATCTGAAGTAAAATGTTAAAAAACAAAACAAAACAAAAAAACTCTACACATGTGATATAGTCTATGCGTGAGTCCAAATACTGCTCAACTCACTGGGTCTAAGGGAGGCAACTATGGTGTGAAGCCTTATGCTGGGTCATTCATTCATTCATTCATTTCATCACGCAATCATTTATCAAATTTATTGACCATTTACTGTGTGTTCTAAGCATTGACGATGCTGCAGTTAACAAGAGAGAAAATGACCCCAGCATCATGGAGCTAATGATACAAATATGTAAATATGATCATTCCAAATTAAAAAAAAAAAAAGATTATTCCAAATTCCTTTGAAAGAACAACAGGATGGGGTGATCAGCTCAGCCTCCAGGAGCTGTGACATCTGGCTGACCAGGAGCCTGTGCAGGTCTGGGGGTAGGAAGGAGAATGGCTGAGGCAAAGACCCCAGGTTAAGAATGAGTCTGACAAATCTGGAGGAAAGCAAGAACACCACGGCAGACCGAGAACAGGAATGCCTATTGCGGTAAAAGTTTACTAAAATGAACACAAAAGCACACGACATAGCCCGGAAAGGTCTTATGGGCCATGCTAGGCCATGGTTCTGCACATGGGAAAGATTAGTGGGAGAGCTATGGATTTTACTTTTCACCTTCTACGTGCACAAAAAAGGAGCCGGCTCTTGAGAAGCCTTTCCAAGTACAGCACGTTGCCGGCACGTGAAACATGTAAACACACATACCTGGGATCCGATTCAGCGTCACCCAGAAATGCTCATCGGGGCTGAAAGTGTCTTTGGACCAGTGGAGCAAGTCAACAGCCCGCGGGTCACGGAGGACAAAGTTGGTGAACTCTCTTGACAGAGCGACATAGGCAGAGCCAAAGTAAATGGTGAGGTTATGGGGAGGAGGGGGCTTGAGCACCGTGGTTCTGATCACATAGGAAAGTTCTTTGCCCAGGTGCTCCCGGTGGACGAACTTCGTCCGTCCAATGGCGTGAGCTGGGGGCAGCACCCCCGGGGTGATGTTTTTCCCTTTAAAGCCTTTCAGATACCGAACGATCTCCTTGTTGGTCTTCAGGGGGAAGTCTTGCCCACACGTGTTGATGGCGTACTTCCAGGGCACCTTGGACACCGCGAGGTCTTTGAGGCAGTTCAGGTCAGCCTGGAGCCTGGAGATCCCCCCATAGACAACCGGCTCCATCTTGGAGGCCAGGAAAGCATTTGGGAAGCAGCTCAGTAATTGCTCTACCGACTCTTTGAATTCAGGGGTCGCCTTTTCATCCACGTGAACGCAGTAGACATTCTGGGGCATGTAAATAGCTCTGAAGAGCCTTGCAAAGGTATTGAAATGGTGATGGATGACCATCATATATGCCAAAGGAAATTCAGCTTCTTCCTTGGATAAAGGGGCCGTGATGTAGTGGCTTTGGATCAGGTAGTCCTTGCAAGAAGACATCTCGTACATTATCAGTTTGTTTCTCCACAGGAAGGGCGTTTTGCCTTTGATGAAGGATGTGCAAACCTGAGTCAGGATCAAAGTGTCTGAATTATTCGGCCTCTGGAAGCTTTGCTCTCCCCCAAAACTGAACACGTAGAACACAATAAAAATGATCACGCAAGAAACAGAAACTATAAAGAGGTAACGCATCGGAGGCATGCCTCACAGGGGAGCAAGATTGCAAAGATGGGCAGAATCTGGAAGTCCTTCCCCAAACTTACTTTTTCCTCTGAGTTCTTAGTTTGGTACATACTCCAGTCATTCCCAGCCCAAAGGAGACGCTGGGAATTGAGTCCGTTTCATGCTGGGAGTCCAGCTGGCTGGCTCCGTCCCCGTGCTGATATTAGCAACTGGTCCCGCCTCGTTCTCTGCTTCTCAAACCGCCTTTGTCTAAAGCCCAGCAGCAGGTTCCCAAAGCCCAGCCTTTTCCCCTCCTCTGTCTCCCCCCTGCATCTGCTCGCCCCCAAAACTCCGGGAAATCCTTTCCCCCTCAGATTTAGCTTCTCAAATATCTTTTCTTTCCGTTCCCACGTGTTTCTCCCTCCCACCCCTTTGTTATTGCCATTCAGGGAATTAGTGCCCTGAAAGCCAAAGTTGAAATAATGCGTTCTGGCAGGAGTGCTGTTTCCTGCTAGTCATTGGTGGGCTGCGGCGCGATCCCCTCTGGCTGCCCCTGGCAATCACCTGGTTCCTCGGCTCTTCCAGTACAATCCACAGCTTGTAATGCGGCCTCCATGCTCAAATACTTTCATGAAAAACATGCTCTAATGACAAAAGGGACTGAAGAGATAAGATCTAAAAGAGCAAAACAACAGCATCCATCCCGGCTCCTTTGTAACGCTTTCCGCCCCGCCCTAGCCTTTACAAAAACAAGAGATTACAGGGCACCAGCTCCTAAGGGACCTGACAACCTGACAACGCAGGCTCCCTGTGACTTTGAGATCAGGTGCGAGCTCCTCTCCTCCCTTTATGGCATCTATGGAGGTGCTTGTCACAGAATGCTAGGGTCACATGAGCTAGTCCCAAGCTACATCCCCTGATTTACGTAAGGATTTAAAGTTTCCCTGGAAAGAACTTGAATTCTGGCCACAAGTGATGTTCAGATTGAGGGGAGGAAGAGCACACAGGTCTTCAACACCAAGAGAACATCATCAATACTTAGAGAAGCACGTTGAACCTGCCCAATCAGGCTTATTGACCTTCTAGAAAGGAACCATGTTTCCCCCCACCTGTAAAGGGTATCAAGCCCTTTGACTTAGGAGCTTCTCATCTTCAACCCCTCACTTTTCTGCCAGCTGCTTTTTATTTTTTAAATATAGATTAATGTATTTTATTTACGATGACTTTTTTTTCAAAGATTTTATTTATTTGACAGACAGAGATCACAAGTAGGCAGAGAGGCAGGCAGAGAGAGAGAGGAGGAAGCAGGCTCCCCACCAAGCAGAGAGCCCAATGCGGGGCTCAGTCCCAGGACCCTCAGATCATGACCTGAGCCGAAGGCAGAGGCTTTAACCCACTGAGCCACCCAGGCACCCCTATTTACAATGACTTCTAAACTGCCAGGTCAACAATTTTTCCCATTTTTCCTCATGCTCTGAATGTCAACCTGACATCCTCCGCCCTATGCAATCAACTCAAAGCACAGACTGAGCCCACACCCACCCCATGAAGAAATAATGTCCTTCAATGGGCTTTCTCTCCCTCCTTTTGAAAAGTCTCTACCCTGCTATTAATGGAATTAAGATGACAATATGCTGATTTCCTGCTTTGGCAAGGATAGGAAAACCAATGTGAGCCTTCCAATGTTTAAGGCACTATGCTCCGAGTGATGGCTCTTCTGAGCACAGTATATTGTTTAAGCAAACTTTATGCCCAACATGGAGCTTGAACTAGCAAAGATCCCCCACCCCGATCCCCCAGATCAGCTGTCCCATGCTCTACTGACCTAACCAGCCAGGCCCTCTGTAGCTTTTCTTTCTGCTAGTTTTCATTGTTCCTACTTTTCACCCTTCCAACTCGTACCTTCTCTTCCTCTCCCCTTCACTAAATCCTCTTCATTTTTTAAGACCTGCCACAAGTACACTCCATGTAGAATCCATCTTCAGATTTTTAAGCAAAGTAGAATAAAGAAAATGTAGCCATTATGTGGGTAAAACAGATAAATCTAATTCTTAGCGTCTTCCACGGAATAAAGCAAAGAAAATGACAGCAAAGTGCATGATCATGGAAAAGTCAACCCCAAGCTTCTCTTTTTCCAAATAACACCTTTAAGTATTATGTTATTGTGTATTTTATTTCAAAACAGAGTCATTCCAGTATCTAGTTTAGCAAAGCTTTTTGGCTTAGAATGAGTATTAATATATTTGCAGCCTGGAAGTGTTCAGGGTTAACCTAATCTGGCCAACAGAAGCTGTTTACATTATTGTTTCCAACCGGCCATTTACACAGGGGTTCAGATCCACACAGGCTTGGGGACAGACATTAAAATGCCCTTATATTAAGACATACACACCAGCCAATCTAGGAGCTATCCTGATGTTTCTGTATTCAATCTATTACTCCCAATGGCATTGTTTGTGCGTTGAAAATACAGCTGTTTTCCCACTGTCCTTTCGGCTGTCCTTGAGCTAGCTAACTTTCCCCCTCCCCAGGTTCTGGTACTAAGCAAACCAAACCAAAACAAACAAACAAACCAACCCACAAGAGAACTTTTTAAGAAACTGCGTGTCGAAGCAGAGAAAGGCTGTACTTGCTACCTTCCCTTCCTAACAGGCCATAAGACCCGCGAACTCAGAACGGACCCCACGTGTTTTTCTGCTGCCGAGGCTCAACTGCTCAGCCTTCCCTTCCTTCTCTGCCTCTGACCGCAGCCAAGGACCAGGCTGGCACCTGTAGGCCTAGCAACTGAGCCTTGTGCTCACTCTGGAAGCAATTATTCCCCAACTAGCCAAGTAATCAGGCGAGACGTGTTTCCCCTCCCCTGCGGCCGCCTTCCAGGCTTGCCCTTCATTCCCTCCAGTTTTAATTTTTTTGTCCATTGGCAGCTCTGGGGCTATCTTGGAACACAGCTCCCACATAAGAGTGTATCCTCTCTTGGAAACGACAGAAGACTCAGAATCTCCATGAAATTAAGAAATCATCATGGGGATGAAAGAAGATGTCCCGACACCTCAGCACCATTAGGCTTTCCGCGTGAAGGGGCAAGATGGCGGAGGACCCGGAGAGGACGGCGCTGAAGGGGGGTGCGGCACGACAGAAATCGTGGCGCACCAGACTGTCGTAAAAGACTGTGCAGAAAAGACTGGGCCTCCATCTTGCCGCAAAGGAGGTCAACCAAGGACATGGTTAGGTGGGGGAGCGCTCCCAGGTAACCCGTGCCAGCTGAGGGAGGAACAAGAGTGAAATAAGTCACAATGAGGAAGGATACGTCAGTATACTGCACCCACTGATGATAATAATAATAATAAAAATAAATTCATTATTTATGTACTCATTAACGATGTTTTAGAAGCAACCCTGAGGCTTTAATGAGGCTTTTGTCATGTAAATACTCACAGAACATCAGCTGCTGCACCTCTTGAGTTTTTCCTTATAAGAATATAGATAGAAGAAGGATTTAAAGTTCCGGGTCACTAAGGAATTCATGGGCTGAGAATTAGCGGGAAGTCTAGACTTCCTTTTCCACTCGCTTAACCTTGTAATGTAGAAATATGTACGTTTCCATATTTATACTATTTTTTTTTTTACTTGTTTGTATGTGTTGAATGAATGAATGAATGAGGGGAGTCTACATCCCCCATGTTCCAGTTAAGCATAGGTAATTGCACTGTTCACTGGAATTGAGAACAGAACAACTGGTATCTTTTATTTTGACAAACAAAAACTCTTACCAGATTGATTTTATTTTCTTTCTTGTTTTATTTTTTTTCAATTAATTAACATCTATTATATTAATGGTTTCAGAGGTCCAGGCCTGTGATTCAGAACCCAATGTTCATTACATCACATGCCCTCCTTAATGTCCATCACCCAGATACCCCATCCCGCTGCCCCCTTCCCCTCCAACAACCATCAGTTTGTTTCCTATGATTAAAAATCTGGCCAGAATGATTGATCAGTTACATTAAATGACATTTAAAAACCCACAACTTTCAATCAAGTTTCTGTAGAAACCATGCAAAATGTGTTTTCACCTGTGTGTCAAAAGGGTTGCCCAGGGGTGCCTGGGTGGCTCAGTTGTTGAGCGTCAAACTTTGGTTCAGGTCATGATCTCAGGGTCCTGGGATCCAGCCCAGAGCCTGGCTCCCTGCTCAGCAGGGAGTCTGCTTCTCCCTCCCTCTCTGACCCTCCCTTCTGCTCATGCTCTCACTCACTCTCTTTCTCTCTCTGTCAAATGAATAAATAAAAGATCTTAAAAAAAAGGGGGGGTGTCTATTAACCCTCACAATATTACTAACAGGGCATGGTGCAAAATCAGGACACTGGATCCTAGTCCCTTTTCTAACTTCAACCAAGTACGTGGTCTTTGGCTCCCTACTTGCTTCATCTTTAAAAAAAGATATTCTCTGTAGTCTCTTTTAGCTAAAATGAGCGATAATTCAGTATGTGTATGGTGAATCCGCTAAGCAGCAGTGACGGAATCCAGGAAGTGTGAGGAATGGCCCCTGTCCTGTAGGAAATTCCATCTTCACTAGGATTCGAAATACATACAGCTGAAAATACATGACGAGCAAAACACAGAAGACTGTGGATTGGTTCCAAACAAAAGGATATCCAGTAAATGCGATGGGAGCTCAGAGGGGGAAAAGCTCCCTAGGAACTGGAATGGTGAGAAAGGGCTTCCAGTGGTTGGATTCTGCCCCTCAGAACATGGAGAAGGGGCTCCAACTGGAGAGATTGCAAGAGCAAACAAGAACAGAAGAACAAGAGGGGCGCCTGGGTGGCTCAGTGGTTAAAGCCTCTGCCTTCAGCTCAGGTCATGATCCCAGGGTCCTGGGATCGAGCCTCACATCGGGCTCTCTGCTCAGCAGGGAGCCTGCCTCTTCCTCCTCTCTCTCTCTGCCTGTCTCTCTGCCTACTTGTGATCTGTCTGTCAAATAAATAAAAATCTTAAAAAAAAAAAAAAGAACAGAAGAACAAGAAAGCCCAATGTGGAGAAATTTCCCTGGCAGAGTTGTGAATCTGGAATTTCTCCAGCATAGCAGCAGATTAAAAACCCTCTTATCAGCGAACCATGACCTCATGGTACCAGTCAAGGTTAGAAGGTGAGCTGCAGGAGAGCCGGGGACATTTTCCCTCTGTTCCTACCATTGTCCAGCAACTCAAACAGCCTTCCCTTGTATTCTGGAAGGTGGGCCATCTGGCACACGCTGCATTCAATGCTCATTGAATGGGTCCAGAATCATCTGGGTATTTGAAAAGTACAGTTTTCAGCAATGGAAAAAGGAGTGTTAAAATCTATAGTTGCCCTTTGTTCTAATTTGTGTATTAGAATAGCAGAGGCTAGGAGAACCCTCCATGATTTGTGACTTTCCTGGTCCAGTATTCCTTTTTTTTTTTTGCTCTTCTATTTCAGTACATACCTGCAGAGACCTAACCACGAACATACCACACTTCCTCACATACCTTTTCTTTGTTTAATTGCATGTACTTATGCAAACTTCATTATGGTTTCATAATTGTTCTGGGACTGGTTTTTCCATTCTCAATTAACTGCTGTCCTTTGGTTGGGGAAGAAATGGAGGGGACACAGGCTTGAGCAGGCATACAACATTTGAAATGTTAAATAATAGCAGAAAGGGCCCCACAAGGACAGGGTCTGATCAAGTTTATCAAAGTGACATTGAGAGTCTAAGTCCCATGGCAGAAAAATTTGAGTGAATGAGGTGAGATGTTATCATTTCTTGGGCTCACTGATGGCTGTTCTTTGGAAGGTCATTTTTGTGTGGTTTTCTTTGTTATTGAAGCAGGCCAAATGACTCAGGGATTTATTCTTAATTATAACACGTAGGGAATTATGTTTTCCCCTTGAGCTAAGGGTAATTCACAGGGAAGTAGAGAATGGTGACAATCAAATTCACTTCAGACAGCCAACTACATAATTCTGTTCTGGTGGCCAGATAATTTGTAAATGGAGGCTTTTGGTTTTCTCTTTCATG